>NW_022436986.1:2798520-2910775 GCF_009761245.1 Sapajus apella
GCCTCCTGAGTCGCTGGGATTACAGGCACGCGCCACCATGCCCAGCTAATGTTTTGTATTTTTAGTAGAGACGGGGTTTCACCATGTTGACCAGGATGGTCTCAATCTCTTGACCTCGTGATCCACCCGCCTCGGCCTCCCAAAGTGCTGGGATTACAGGCTTGAGCCTGCCGCGCCCGGCACCTTTTCATATTTTCATTCAACCAAAAAACATTTACAGAGTCTGTTATGTGTAAACTCCATGCTAGTTGATTTCAACCAATATTACCAGACATCTTTGAGTTTGGTAACAAACAACTTGGAAGCCAGTCGCCGCGCTAGGCTTACAAGATTAGTGATAATTCAGGTCCATTCCTTGCCCTGTCATTCATTCATTCGTTCCATACTTACTGAGGGTTTACTATGTTCAGGAGTTGGAGATAAAGCAGTGATCAAAACAAACATAAATCTACTTATTAACCCCAAAACCGTTTATTGTTAACCCCAAATAAGTTTAGTGAGAAAATTATCAATGGGGAAGACAATCACACAATTAAGCTCTTCTTTCTTCAGCCTTCTTTCTTCTCTCTTCTTCTTCCCTTTTCCTTCCCTGAACAATTCAATCCAAAAATCATGATGTGGGGTTGAGCAAGGTAGCCTTCCAAGGGAGAAGGCCTATGAAGGCTAAATGCAACACATGATTCTTTTTTTTTTTTTTTGAGATGGAGTCTCACTCTATTGCCCAGGCTGGAGTGCAGTGGCGTGATCTCGGCTCGCTGCAACTCCGCCTCCTGGGTTCAAGCAATTCTCCTGGCTCAGACTTCCAAGTGGCTGGGATTACAGGTACTCACCACCACACCTGGCTAATTTTTGTATTTTTAGTAGAGACAGAGTTTCACCATGTTGGCCAGCCTGGTCTCAAACTCCTGACCTCAGGTAATCCACCCGCCTTGGCCTCCCAAAGTGCTGGGATTACAGGTGTGAGCCACTGCACCCAGCCAACACATGATTCTTGACAGGACATTTTTGCTATAAAAACATGATTCGGCCAGCTGCAATGGCTCACACCTATAATCCTAGAACTTTGGGAGGCCAAAGCGGGACAATCGCTTGAGCCCAGGAGTCTGAGACCAGCCCTGGCAACATAGTGAGACCCAGTCTCTACAAAAAAAAAAAAATTTAAAAATTAAAACAAAACAAAACAAAAAAGCTGGGTGTGGTGGCACATCTATATTCCCAGCTACTCGGGAAGTTGTGGTGAGAGGATCACTTGAGCCTGGAAGGTCAAGGCTGCAGTGAGCCCTGGTTGCCACTGCACTCCAGCCTGAGTGGCAGAGTGAGATCCTGCCTCAAAAAACAAACAACAAACATTGGGACAATGGGTGAACTTAAATGAGATGTGAGGATTACATGGTAGTAATGTACCAGTGTTAATTCCCTTTTTTTTTTTTTTGCACCCAGGCTAGAGTGCAGTGGCAACATCACAGCTCACTGCAGCCTCTGCCTCCCAGCCTCAAGTGATCCTCCCACCTCAGCCTCCTGAGTAGCTGGGATGGCAGATGTGTGCCACCACATCTGGCTAATTATTTTTTGTAGAGACAGGTTCTTGTTATGTTGCCCAGCCTGGTCCCAAACTCCTGGAATCAAGAGATCCACCTGCCTCTGCCTCCCAAAGTGCTGAGATTACAGGCGTGAACCACTGTGCCTGGCAGTTTGCCGATTCTGATGGCTGTTTTGTTATTTAGGAAATGTCCCTTTCTGTAGGAAATACTATAGTCTTCGGGGTGAAAGGACATCAGGTTGACAACTTATTCAATGTTTCAGGGCAAAAAAAGTTCTTGCAGTGTTTCTTTAAGTCTGAGATTGGGTAATTACAAAAGTGTGACAAGTGCTCAGGCAAAGGGGCACGCAGGCTTTAGGGTTAGTCCTAGGGTCCTGAGTGTTGGAGGTGGATGTGAGCGTGTGTGGAAGGAAGAGAGTCTTGAAAGAAGGCGATCTGGAGGACAGAGAGGAGTCAACCCCAGTCCTTGCCGTTCAGTGGTATGCATCTTTGGGCAGGGTCCTCGGCCAGGGTCCATGGTTAAAGGCCCTGCTTTTGCCCTTTTTCTGCTCTGAAAACTCCCTGTGCAGAAGAAGGGTTGAATCCGCAGTGAAAAAGGGCCATGTCCATCAGCTCGGACTCCCTCTTCTATTCTACTTCAGAATCTCCTGCCCAAATGCTCTGGGTTCGCTGGGCTTCTGTTCCTTCACCTCAGGGTTGATTGGGACACAGGTGTGCCCGCCACAGCCCATGGTGGGGAGCTGTTGGCCGGACTGTGGATTGTGGGTAACACCCCCCAGGGGCACCAAGGAAGGAGAACTGTGCAGACCCCAGGCACAATTAGTGCCTGAAGTATAACTCACTGCTTACTTATATCTCGCTTATATAACTTAGTCCCATATAATCTTTCTATATAATCATATACTCACTGCTTACTATATCTAGCTTATATATATAATCATACTTAGTTCCATTTAATCTTTCTATATAATCATATAGGTATTGTAGTCAGAGCTGTACTGACACATTTAGGGCTGATTTATAGAATCCTTCTATATAACCATATAGTGGTTTATAGTAGGAGGAATGCCTACAGCAGTCACAGAACAGAAGCAGCACATGGGAAAACAGCCAGACCAGGACAAGAACCAAAGACCCAGGTGGCCTCCCTACCTGAAAGGTCATATGCTGTATGGCAGGCTTGGAGCAAGAGCCTCTCCTCCTGATAAAGGAGTTGTAGTTCCTTGCATCCAGTTCCTGTGGAAAGTAGGCCTCAGGCCCGAGATCCTGCAAATAATCGAGGAAGAAGAACCCCTGTGATGTGACCAGTCACAGCGGCTGTACACCCTGTCAGCCTTTTCTCGCTTCTGTGTTAGCTCAAATCAGCCTCCCATAAATATCTTAAGAGCACAAGTCTGTGAGCACCTACTGCATTGGCTTACAGTATCTTTCTATTAGAAATCATTTGACACTCCAGCCCCCAGATAAGAAGTGCTGCCACACCTGCTGCACACAGCCCACCTCCTTGCCTCAGTGACCTAATGGGGGTGGACCCGTTTTCTGTACATGACCCTCTACTACTGCGCACGGCCCACCTCTCTGCCCAGATGACATAATGGGGTGGCCCCCTCACTTGTGACTCACGTGATTATGTATGCCCTGTCACTAAGCCTATAGATAATGACCTAACTTATGATCCTTCCCCCTGCTTGTACCTAATAAATACAGACGCTTCTAAGCGTTCTGGCCCTCGCGTGTCTCCGCTCATAGGTGGCATGGCCCGCTGAGTCCAGATGGTCTTCACCAGTTCTTCAGTGTCCTGTGTCTTTACTTCTTGGATCCTGCACTCCAGCACAGCATAAGGGACGCCCCACGATCCTGTGGGGCCCAACAGCCCTACAGTGGACAAAGCTTGTACCTAGAGCTGGATGTTCTTGTGTGTAGGTGGGAGGCTCTCCAGAGGGTTCTTCGCCAGCGGCCACATTTAGTTGGGGCTCAAGCAGTTCCGATCAGAGAATTCTAAATTTGAACTTGGTCTTTCAGGTTTTGGGAAGATATGTGTCACGGTAGGAGAGAGAGAGAGAGAGAGAGAGACGATTCTCTCTCTAGACGGTGCTGAGCGGTTAGAAAGCCCACAGGAAGCTTAGACTGAAGCCTCAGGACCCCTTGGCGCCTCGTCCTCTGGACCTACAAAACCCAGAGTGGCGGCGAGCGCTGAGCCAATCAGGTGCTGCGCCTCGGCCGGCCGTGCGGTGGGGTGGGGGGGTGGCACCGGGTAGGCGGAAACCACGCCTTTCCACGCGGGGGGCGGGGCCCCGTGGCTTTGCGCACTTTGGGCAGTGCCCGGCGGAACCACGCCTTTTCCGCTAACCGCGCGGCCTGCGCTTCCGGCGTGTTTGAAAGAGCTCTTGTGGTTGCTGCTATCTTAACTCCTGTGCTTGGGGGCCAGACAGTCGAGATGGCGGCAGAGGTGTTGCCGAGTGCGAAGTGGCTGTATTGTGGGGCGCCCGCTGGGAGCCAGAGAGCTGCACTGGGTAAAGACGGCAGAGCTGGAGCAGAGCTCCTCTAACCCTCTCCCCTTCCGTCTCCGTGCCTCATCTGCCCTCTCGCCCTCCGTTAGGCCCCTCCCAGCGGGGCCAGGACCTTTCTGGTCTCCACCACTCTCTTGGGCTCCGTCAGGGCTCCCCTCTGAAACCGCCGTCTTTCTGGCACTAACTCCCACCCGGTTAGTAACATCCCAGGCACCCGCTCTCCAGGGCTGGGTCCAGGACCCTGCTGTCCCCTCACCCACCAGGTCTCCCACCTCCCCCATTTCCCTCTCTTCACTGGGCAGGGGTTCTTTCTGTCACTTCAGGTGTGGACCAGGCCTTTGCTGCCAGGTTCCTTCGCCCAGACATTCCCTTGTCACAGCCCCTCCCCAGGGTTCTCACACCTCCCTATCCCCTCTTCTCAGCTGGCCCGGATCTCCTCCAGTTCCCTTGAGGTCAGGACCCAAGCTTCCTTGCCATGCCCATTCCGACACTTCCTCCCTCCCAATGACAGTCTATTTCCGCCATACATTATGTGTCCTTCTGCTCTCATCTCATTCTTGGGCTGCACTCTTACAGTCCAGTTCTCCAACGGGAAGCTGCAGAGTCCAGGCAACATGCGCTTTACCTTGTATGAGAACAAAGATTCCACCAACCCCAGGAAGAGGAATCAACGGATCCTGGTAAGTGCATTAGTTGCCAGGTGCCTCCACCCTGGGAGTGTGTGGATGTGGGAGGCAGTGAGGGGAGGAAAAGGGGAGTAGCAAAAGGACCTTTGAAGAACTCTGATGCCCAGCAACTTGGGATGTGGGGACAGACTCCATCTTTCATTCGTTTGTTCTTTCAACAAGCATTTATGGAACCCCCTCTGTTCCCTGTGCTGCAAGCTTCTAGGGAAACAGCCAAATCAGGCCTGGCCCCACTCGGAGAAAGTTCATACTCTAGAGTAGGGTTTCTCAACCTCAGGACTATTGACATTTTGGGCCAATAATTGTTCGCTGTGGGGACAGCATCCCTGGTCTCTACCCACTAGATGCCAGTAGCACCAGAGTGGATTTCCCTGGATTGAGAAGCTCAGCTCTAGAGAGATGAGAACTGGCTGTGAGGGACACTTTTACACAAAGCTCTGAGGCCGCGTGGGAAGAGTACAGGGCAGAGTGAGCTCAGTGGGAGGCGAGGTCTCTGCCAGAATGCCTTCCTTGGGGAGGGCATGTTGGAGCTGAGCCTTGAAGGATGGAATGAGAGTTTGGCAGTCAAGGTTTGAAGTTCCAAGTGGAAAGGATAGTGAGGACAAATGCAGAGAAGCAGGAAAGCTTGCTTATGATTGGGAAGTGAATCAGCCATGGTCTTGAGTGTATATAAAGAATAGTCATAGGAGAGATGGGCAAAGAAGATCAAAAAGGGCTTGGACTTTGGGCCACAGAGAGATTGCTGACAGAATCACTTTGTTGCATACCTATAAGTGCTAGAAGCCCAGGGCCTCTCTCTCAAGTCCTGTGGTAGAATTCCCCCAAGAACTTTTCATACCATTTAGAAGCTAGCAATATCTGAGGCTTCTCTTTCAAAAGTCATCTTGCTTTCCCTCCAGGGACACCCCATATTCCCTTAGAGATAGTGGGGCTGGATCATCTGCCAGAGATGAACTAGTTCTAATCCATTGTGGGTCTGGATTCTAAAGCTTCAGCAAATGTAGAAAAGAGAGATGATGCTTAATACCTTTCAACGTTGGTTGTAAATGGAGTTTCCTCTCTTTGCATTTTAGGCGGCTGAGACAGATAGGCTTTCCTATGTGGGAAACAATTTTGGGACTGGAGCCCTCAAATGCAACACTTTGTGCAGGTAATGGCAGGGGAAGGGACAGTGGGAAGGGTGATGGGGATAGGAGTGGTGGCAGCATTGGCACTGCTGTTTCCAGTCTGTTTTAGGGGCAGCAGGAGAAATCTAGAGAGGTTTACTAGATGATCCCTGTGTTCTTCGTAGACCCAGAGCTTTCCCCTCCCAGCCTACAGACATTACTATAAAGAAAAGAGAACTTAAATTTT
Source organism: Sapajus apella (assembly GCF_009761245.1). NCBI lineage: Eukaryota > Metazoa > Chordata > Mammalia > Primates > Cebidae > Sapajus > Sapajus apella. The sequence continues at coordinate 2,804,610 of NW_022436986.1, forward strand.
CTAAAAACCTCATTCATTTGTAACCTTGTTTATTTATAGCTGTCTTATTCCAAAAGGCAGCTATCTCCATTAATTTGGAATGTGTGATTAGGTCAAAGCTTGTGTGAAGTTTACCTGGGAACTAATGACAGGTAAAGAACTTGGTAGTGTTGAAGGGTCTGGGCTGGGAAAGAGGAACCTGGGATTCCTGTCCAGCTATGCTGCTGATTGAGTGGCTGGGCAACTCTGCCTATCACTAACCCCTAGTCTTCTCCTCTGTACAATGAAGATTGTCCAGCCAGAACTGTGTAACTCTCGGGGGCTGGCATGATGAAGACAGGGCCCCGTGATAGCACCCAACAATGAAACACAAACCAGGCCCTTTCAGAGCCCTGCTATACCATACTCCAGTAGTGGTCAGATTGGTGTATAGATGCTCTGAACTATTAACCTGCACTCTCCCCTCACAAAGATGCTCTAGTTCTGATTGATCTCCTCCCCATTTACTTGGTTTTGCCACTGTAAAACTGGTGTGCCATAAATTCTAGTGTAATTCTAGATTTCTACACCCCAAAAGAGTTTTTCATTATAGTACAGCAGCGAGCCCAAATGTGATCAACTACCAGAATCACCTGGTAGCTTTTTTTTTTTTTCCCAGAACTACCTCATATCCCCCCATCCCATCCCATCCTTTCCTTTTCCCTCTCCCTGCAGAGAATTGCTTTGGGGTAGAGGGAAGGGGAGATTATTGTTACCCATGAGTAGGTGATACATTCCTCAGGTGTGTGGGCAGAGAGAAGGTTGACAACTTTTTTTTTTTTTTTTGAGACGGAGTTTCCCTCTTGTTACCCAGGCTGGAGTGCAATGGCGCAATCTCGGCTCACCGCAACCTCCGCCTCCTGGGTTCAGGCAATTCTCCTGCCTCAACCTCCTGAGTAGCTGGGATTACAGGCACGCGCCACCATGCCCAGCTAATGTTTTGTATTTTTAGTAGAGACGGGGTTTCACCATGTTGACCAGGATGGTCTCGATCTCTTGACCTCGTGATCCACCCGCCTCTGCCTCCCAAAGTGCTGGGATTACAGGCTTGAGCCACCGCGCCCGGCAGGTTGACAACTTTTAAACAGGAAAAGGGCCAGGCGCAGTGGCTCACACCTGTAATCTCAGCACTTTGGGAGGCTGAGGGAGGCAGATGACCTGAGGTCAGGAGTTCGAGACCAGCCTGGCCAACGTAGTGAAACTCCGTCTCTACTAAAAATACAAAAATTAGCCAGGCATGTTGGTGTGCGCCTGTAATCCCAGCTACTTGGGAGGCTGAGACAGGAGAATTGCTCGGGGAGGTGGAGGTTGCGGTGAGCTGAGATCGTGCCACTGCACTCCAGCCTGGGAGACAGAGCAAGACTCTGTCTCAAAAAAAAAAAAAAAAAGGCCAGGTGTGGTAGCTCATGCCAGTAATCCCAGCGCTTTGGGAGGCCGAGACACATGGATCACCTGAGGTCAGGAGTTAGAGACCAGCCTGACCAACATAGAGAAACTCCATCTCTACTAAAAACACAAAATTAGCTGGGCCTGGTGGCGCATGCCTGTAATCCCAGCTACTCAGGAGGCTGGGGCAGGAGAATCACTTGAACCTGGTGGCAGAGGTTGCTGTGCACCAGGATCGTGCCATTGCACTCCAGCTTGGGCAACAAGAGCGAAACTCCATCTCAAAAAATAAAGGACAAAGGAAGCTGTACAAATAATATTTTTGAATAATCCATTGTTACTTGAATTATTCCTTCTTTATTCAGGCACTTTGTGGGAATTTTGAACAAGACCTCTGGCCAAATGGAAGTATATGATGCTGAGTTGTTCAACATGCAGCCACTGTTTTCAGGTAGGTCCCAGTCATGAAAGCTGACAGAATCACTGCATAGTTTGTGTTTGCTGGATTAATTGGCTTGAGTTTTAGATTTATAAAACACATTTTGTAGTTATTTTCATTTATTTATTTTATTCTTTTTTCTCTGCTTTGTCTGTGTTGAGAAAATGTTTTTATATATATATCGTAGTGTTTTTTTTTTTGAGATGGAGTCCCACTCTGTCGCCCAGGCTGGAGCACAGTGGTGCAATCTCGGCTCACTGCAACCTCCACCTCCCAAGTTCAAGCAATTCTCTTGCCTCAGCCTCCTGAGTAGCTGGGACTATAGGCGCATGCCACCACACTCGGCTAACTTTTATATTTTTAGTAGAGACGGGGTTTCACCATGTTGGCCAGGATAGTCTCAAACTCTTGACCTCAGGTGATCCACCTGCCTCAGCCTCCCACAGTGCTGGGATAATGCCTGGCCTAGAGGTTTGTATTCAGCATGCACTTATTGATGATCTCCTGCACCAGGCATGAGGCTGTGGATATGGCAGTAAGCAAGGCACAGATCCTGTCCCCATGGTGTTTACAGACTTGAGGTGGGAGGTTGATAAAAGCAAGCTGTGCAATGATCAGAGCAGAATATTAAAGGACATGTCTGATATCAAATCTTTTCCATCAAAGACCTTTCTTAATTCTTAACCGTTATAGTTAGGATGAAGAGGTTTTAGAATTTCTGGTAGACAAAAAATTGTTTATTAGGTTGTATAGTAACTTTGATGTTGAGGACAAGTCTCCTCACTAATTTGGGGGAGATCTATTTTTTTCCCTTATCTAGTGGAAGAATTTACATTGCTTCTCTGCTTTGTCATCTTAGAATGCTCAGGACTAGAGTGAGACCTTCCAAAATAATAAAGAAGAGGGTCACACTTAAGGAGTTTCTGTTCCCTAAATCTCAGAACTTGAATCCTTAGTGATGCCCTTACATATTGAGAACCATGGCAGGATAGGGTAGTAGATAAGAATCACTGGGATCATTGTGAATCTGCCTGATACCTCAGAGGCAGTACTTCCAGCTTTATTCTCTCAAAACAGTGCTTCCACCCCTTTAGAGAATCTGATGAGGACCTGGACCTACTTCTGAGAAACATATATAACACACAAATATATATATGGGATTTTTTTAAATACGGAATTTTACACCTAATTTTTTTTTTTTTTTTTTTTTTTGAGACCGAGTCTTACTTTGTCACCCAGGCTGGAATGCAGTGGCGCCATCTGGGTTCACAGAAGCCTCCTCCTCCCAGATTCAAGTGATTCTCCTGCCTCAGCCTCCTGAGTAGCTGGGGTTATTGGTGCGCGCTACCATGCCTGGCTAATTTTTTTATTTTTAGTAGAAATGGGGTTTCACCACGTTGGCCAGGCTGGTCTTAAACTCCTGGCCTCAAGTGATTCGCCCACCTCAGCCTCCCAAAGTGCTGGGATTACAGGTGTGAGCCACTGTGCCTGGCTAAATTTTACACATAATTTTAAGGGGCTCTTGAGTCCTGACACCCATCTGTGAATTTCCTAGGGGTCCCCCTGCTTTGCAAACATATATAACTATATTTAAGTCATCCTCCAATTGTTCTTATAAAATCCAAGGAGGCAAGGAAAATTGTAATTTAACGTGTTGATTAAACAGATTTTTGTTTTTACATGTAAGAAATTTGTAAATAGGAGTTTATTCTAGCTAGTACACACACACAGATAACATTTATCTTAAGTCCTTATTATGTGCTAGTCACTGTTCTAAGCACTTTCGATGCACACAGCAACCTTCTGGAGTAAGTACTGTTGTTTTTCTTTTTAACCAATGATGAAACTGGCACAGAGGTTAGATGACCTTGTCATGGGTGATGTCTGAGATAACAGGCAAGGCCACTTGAGAGCTTGTGCTGTTGTCTACTAGGTTCTACTGCCCCTAATTTGAGTAATTTGTAGATAATTAGAGAGCATCGTATAAATACTACCACATACCTCATGTTCATGCCTGCTTTTTAGGTCTTTCACCAAGAAAGCAAAAGGAGCCAAGGACTTGTTTTCTAATCCTGTCTCCCACCATCTGGTGAACTGACCTGGGGCGAGTCATTTCTAAAATGAAGAGGTTGGGCCGGATGACCCCTTCATTTGACTCTCTCATTTATTCTCCAAGTTCTTTAATTGTATACTAAAGCTACATATTAAATATTCACAGTATACACTCATGTTAGGCTCAGGGAAGTCCTGTAGTAAAAAAATCTATTATTCTTAGATAGACAAATGAATATTAAACACTATTACTATTTGTAAGTCTTCCACTTGACTTTTCTTTTTGTCTGTTTTTGTGTGTTTTGATAGATGAATCAATTGAGAGTGAACTGGTACAAGAGAGTCAGACCAAAACTTACAGAGAAAAGGTGAGTGTGAGAAAATGAAGATGTGGGACCTTAAGCAAGTTCCTTCTATACCTTGGTTTTTCCATCATTAAAATGAGCTTATTGAACTCAAGGGTCTTCCTGGCTGCTCCCAGCTCATTCAGTCTGTTTCTCGGGACAGTTAGTTTGTACCTGCAGAAGCCTTCTTGGCCCACAGAGAACAGTCCCTCTCCCATCTGGGGCACACAGCTCTGTGCCAGTGTTTGGTGTTGGTTCTCGGGGCTGATACAGGTGTAGCATGATGCTTATTTTTAGGATTTTGTCCAAGTTTTAGAATATATTGGTTGTAGCCTGAAAACTTTCATGTTAAAACAAAGTAAACTTTAGGATTTTCAGTGTAGGTGGTCCCTGTAAAGGTCATCTCACCCAAAGATGGCAAATTGATTGAATCTCTGGTGCTACCTGGAGCACTGTATTGAGAAGGGATGTGAGGCTACCTTTTGGCTCAGAGGGAAGGAGTCAGTGACCTCTTAGCCCTGTCTGTTATGGATATAAGATGGGAGAATGGTTTACCAGCCCTAATTTTAATCAAGTCTTTTTATTTTACTGATGGAGATGTTGTTGATTGGTCAGTCTGTTAATAGCATTTGGTGCTTACAGCAGTCCTGTGAGGTAAATAGGTGTGATTCAGCCTTATTCACAGGTGAGGTAGTGATGGCTCCAGGATGCTGAGAGTGTCCCCATAGTGACACAGCTAGAAGGAGCAGTGCCTGTTTGTCCTGTCTCTGGTAATCAGGTTTATCTCTTACACAGATGGATTCTTGTATTGAAGCCTTTGGTACCACCAAACAGAAACGAGCTCTGAACGCCAGAAGAATGAACAAAGTTGGCGGTGATTCTTTGAATCGTGCAGTGGCTAAAGCTGCAGAGACTATCATTGATACAAAGGGTGTGACTGGTAAGCATTTGGAACTTGGGGTAAGAGTCTGCCCATAATGACAGCTTTCTCTTCTCTTGGGATCTTTTACCCACCCACAGATGGAATGCTGGGAGCTAGGGCTGGATTCCTTTCTGCCTCTTGCTGAAGGCCTTCTCAGAGACAGGCTCTGGAAGTAGTAAGAAACATCCGACATGGCCTTGTCCTCTAGTGATCTCACAGTCAAGCACAGGGACAGGCACGGGATGGATACATGCATGCTTTGGTCATGGTGCTGGGGTTACAGCCTGCAGGGCACAGAGGAGGGAGAAGGCCTCAGGTCTCTCCTTGTGAGTTGTAGGAAAGCTTTGGTCAAAAAGGCTGATGTGTTGATGGAAATGAGCCTCCAGAGGTGGCATTTCACTTTGGGATTGGTGGCTCTTTTTCTGGTATTCAGCAGCTGGAGTATTTAATTGTATTTTAAAATTTATTTTAAATAAATTTTAAAATTAAAATACAATTGTATTTTAAAATACAATTAAATTTTAATTTTAGGCTCACGCCTGTAATCCCAGCACTTTGGGAGGCTGAGGCGGGCAGATCATCTGATGTCAGGAGTTTGAGACCAGCCTGATCAACATGGAGAAACCTCGTCTCTACTAAAAACACAAAATTAGCTGGGCGTGGTGGCACATGCCGGTAATCCCAGCTACTCGGGAAGCTGAGGCAGGAGAATTGCTTGAATTTGGGAGGTGGAGGTTGCAGTGAGCTGAGATCTCGTCATTGCACTCCAGCCTGGGCAACGAGAATGAAACTCCCATCTCAGAAAAAAAAAAAAAAGTATTTATTGTTCAAATATGTTATAAGAACGTAAGAGCAAGTTTATATAAGAGCAGCTTTCTTTTTACTGTTTTCAGAGATGAGGTCTTGCTATGTTGCCCAGGCTGATCTTGAACTCTTGGCTTCAAGCAGTCCTCCCACCTCAGCCTTCCAGGTCGCTAGGATTATAGGCACAAACCACTGTTACTGTGGGCAGGGCAGTTTTTCTATTAAGAATGGAATTCTAGTAATTTTTGGAAAATCTTTCCATACCCTATGATTATATACATTTTAACATGTTTACAAATTTATGTATGTATGTATGTATGTAGGTAGGTATGTATGTATGTATTGGAGATGGGATCTTGCTGTATTGTATCACCCAGACTGGAGTGGAGTGGTACAGACATGGCTCACCGCAGCCATAAACTCCTGGGCTCAAGTGATCCTGCTGCTTCAGCCTCCCAGTGGCTGGCACCACAGGTGTCTTTTGGAGAGACGGGGTCTTGCCATGTTGCCCGGGCTGGTCTCAAACACCTGGGCTCAAGCCCTCCTCCCACCATGGCCTCCCAAAGTGTTGGGATTACAGGTGTGAGCCAGCCACCACACTTGGCCACGTAGTTATTCCTGTAGGGCAGTTAATGTTATATTCTGAAAGGTTTTTTTTGCCTACAATGTGTGGCAAAATATATTAGAAGTTAAGCCATTAAAGGCTATTTTGGATGCCCTTCACTTTTTCATTTTGTACTGGAATGCTTGTTAGCACAGCTGTCTCTCCCAACTCTATTGTAAGTTACTTGAGGAGAACTTTGCCACTTCCACCTTCTCCAGTGCCTAGCTCGTGTTTGTTCATGAGTGAAGATGGCAGTCCTGAAGCAGGCAGCCTGATGGGGAGGCCAGGTCACTTTGCCAGATGCATTGAGACTCGGGGTTTCCAGACCATTTGTGGTCTCAGGTGCACAGACTTAGGAATGTTGTCGAACCTGAAGCAAACAGGGTGATACATGGATTGTTTCTTTATTGAAAAGCTCTGGTCAGTGATGCTATCCACAATGACTTGCAAGATGACTCCCTCTACCTTCCTCCCTGCTATGATGATGCAGCCAAGCCTGAAGACGTGTATAAATTTGAAGATCGTATCCTTGCAGTAGATACCCAGAGTCTAGGGCAGACCAGTTTTGTAAGAGGAAGGGTTGGAGCTTAGAATTTCACCACTCTATGGGTCCAGTCAGAAGGAAAAGGCCTGCAGTGGCTTTGTGATGAGAAAAGGCAGAAAAGGCTGGGCAGGGAAGGCTGGGAGTCTGAGAACGGAGTCACCGAGCTCAGCCCTTACGTGATCTGCCCTGTGTGATTGCCACTCTGAGCCTCAGTTTCCCTGTCTGTGAAAAAGATGATCAAGCTAGTTGGATGTTTCTATTTTGGTTGGATTATATTCTTGACCTGTAACTAGTTCTTTCCCCTGCGGAGTATGAAGCTCTTCAGAGTCCATCTGAAGCTTTCAGGAACATCACATCAGAAGAAATACTGAAGATGATTGAGGAGAACAGGTACCCTGACTTGGGCAGATGGGGGCTCCAGGGAGTGCTGTCGGGACACAACAGTAGTCAGACACTGAGCAGGTCCTTTGGGTGTCAGTCAGTGAGCAGGTTTGTCTGTTCAGCATTTGAACATGAATAAGCCAGTGTTTTCTTGAATGTTTGGGCTTCCAGGAGCTGTGGGTCACATTCAAGGGAGAGGGTTGGTCTCTGAATGCTTGGGACAGAAGTTGGTGAGGCCTTCTACTCCGGGGCTGGGAACCAGAGCTGCCTGTGTCACCCAGTGTCATGCTGATGCTGATTGTCACTGGTAGGGCCCAAATGCTGGCCTGGGAATGAGTGCTGGCCAAAGTGATGGTTTCTCTGTGAGGATATGCTAGGCGGGCTTTTCTAACGTTAAATTTATGTATTTAAAATAGTGTATATTTTAAATAATTCAGAGGTTATTTCCTTCTTCATCCCCTTTTCGCATTAAAACAGCTTCTTTTATGATGATGGTGAGTTTTTTTGCTTTTGGGTTTTTTCTTTTAATAATTTCATTTTGATGAAGAATTGTAATTCTGAGGTTTGTTCCTCCAATTTTTGTTTTAAAATTTTACTGGTCAGTGAAGTCCAGTGCCTTTCCAGTGCCTTGGAATTATTATTATTACTTTTTTTTTTTTTTTTTTTTGCTTCAAAGATTTATTTCCAAAGTAGAGCTCATTACTAGTTCGTAGTTGTCTTAATGCGATTGTAACTCAGGGGCAGGTGCAGGAATGAGCTCTGAGCTGGGAGTCTGAAAACAGTCCTCCAGCTCTGCCCTAATCTTCCCTCTTGAAGCCTCAGTTTTTCCATCTGTAAAATGAGGCAGCTATGAAATGATCTTGAAGACCCTTTTTATCTCTGTGAGTCCAGGGTCTTGCTAGCAGTAGAACTGCATGAAAATAATGGTGAGCATTGACTGAGCCCTTCCATTTGTGCCAAGCACTGTTCTAAGTGCTTTACTGGCATTGTCTCTTTTCATCCAGAAAAAAGTCCTTAGGAGGAGAGTACCTGTACTATCACTGGCCCTAATTTATAGGTGGAGAAATCGGCACTAGATGTCAAGAAACTTGCCCAAGTCATTAAATGGCAGAGAAAGGACTGAAACCCAGGAAGGGGGACTGCAGACTCTATGCTCCTGACTCTGAAAACAGAGATCAGCAAACTATGGCCCACATGCCAAGTCTGGCCTGCTGCCTGTGATTAAGTAACATATAAATAAAGTTTTATTGGAGCACAGCCCTGTTCATTTACTTAAGTAATATCTGTGGCTGCTTTTGCACTACAATGGCAGAGTCAAGTATTTGCAACAGAGGTTGTGTGGCTTCCAAAGCCTAAAATATTTACTGTCTAGCCCTTTATCGATCCTTGCTCTAAACCGTGTTCCTCCTGTTATAAGGAATGTTGAGTGTGCTGCTGGTCCTTCATCAGCTGCTTTTGTTCGTTTTTTTTTTTTTTTTTTTTTGAGACAGGGTCTTGCTCTGTCACCTAGGCTGGAGTACAGTGGCGCAAACACAGTGCACTGGAGCCTTGATCTCCCAGGCTCAAGTGATCCTCCTGCCTCAGCCTCCCAAGTAGCTGGGACCACAGGCGTGTGCCACCAATGCTTGCTAATTTTTTGTGGAGCTGGGATCTTGCCTTGTTGCCCAGGCTTTCATCAGGTGTTGTGTGTGTCAGGGGTGACAGGTGCCTGTTATTCTCATTGTAAGAGGGAAATAGTTCCTGACAGCACATCTTACCTGACACAGGCCTCCCTTTCTTTTCCTTGTTTTAGCCATTGCACGTTCGTCATAGACGCACTGAAGTCTTTGCCATCAAATGTGGAGAGTCGAGACCGTCAGGCCCGGTGCATATGGTTTTTGGATACCCTCATCAGATTTCGAGCTCAGAGGGTAGTAAAGCGGAAAAGTAAGTCTATGATAAACTTTTTTTTTTTTTTTTTTTGAGATGGAGTTTCACTCTTGTTACCCAGGCTGAGGTGCAATGGCGCGATCTCGGCTCACCGCAACCTCTGCGTCCTGGGTTCAGGCAATTCTCCTGCCTCAGCCTCCTGAGTAGCTCGGATTACAGGCATGCGCCACCATGTCCAGCTGATTTTTTGTATTTTTAGTAGAGACGGGGTTTCACCATGTTGACCAGGATGGTCTCGATCTCTTGACCTTGTGATCCACCTGCCTCGGCCTCCCAAAGTACTGGGATTACAGGCGTGAGCCACTGCGCCCGGCTAAACATTTTATTCTAATTGTTGCCAGTCTATCACTTTTCTATAATCCTTAGATGAGTTCTAATGAGAGAAGAAAATGGATATGTTTGTCCAAGTCTGTCAACTGTGAGATTCCTGCCGGTACTGCTGACATGTCAAGGGGACTTGCCAGGCCTGTTTTTCTCTCTGGATCTCCCATTTTCTTAACTGAAAATTGGGGCACAATGGATTATATGGTAGTTCGGGGCCCTTCCAGAGCTGAACTTTGCTACTTCTTTTCTTCATTAGGTGAAGTACAGCATCCAGGTTAAATCAAATGAGAACTTTAAGGGACTATTTGAACAAACATCAGTCACAGAGTGAGAGAGAGAGAGAGAGTGAGAGAGAGTGTGTGTGTGTGTGTGTAGAGCGAGCGCTTATATATATGTATATGAGATACACATATGTATCTGGAAGGCTTGTGGCAGGTTTCTGTTGTATCGGCTTATTTCTAACTAGAGTCAGTCTGATGGTAACCCAGTGCCACTTGTAGCTAGGACCCTTTGTGGGTCACACGTTCATACCTACCCAGAGTTGGAAACCCAGGAGATGTCTGTGATTTTAGGGACAAGGTGTGTTTAGTTGTTGTTACTGTGACTGGGCATCCAATAGTCTATACTGTTGTTTTTCAGTGTAGTCATGTGTTGCTTAAGGATGGGGATATGTTCAGAGAAATGTATCCTTAGGAAATGTCATCATACAAACATCATAGAGTATATTTACATAAACCTGGATGGTATAGTCTACTACACACCTAGGCTATATGCTATAATCTGTTGCTCCTAGGCTGCAAACCTATACAGCATGTTACTCTACTGAATGTGATAGGCGGTTGTAACACAGTGGTATTTGTGTATCTAAATATATCTAAACAGAAAAGGAATAGTAAAACTATGATATTATAATCTTATGGGACCGGCTGGGCAGGGTGGCTCATGTCTATATCTCAGCGCTTTGAGAGGCCAAGGTGAGAGAATCATTTCAATGCAGGGGATTGAGATCAGCCTGGGCACCATAGCAAGACACTGTCTCTACAAAATTAAAAATATTAGCTGGGTATGGTGGTACATGTCTGTAGTCCCAGCTATTTTGGAAGGCTGAGGCAGGAGGAGTGTTTGAGACTAGGAGTTCCAGGTTACAGTGAGCTATGATTTCATCACTGCCTCGGTGACAGCAAGACCCTATGTCTAAAAAAATCTTATGGGACCATTGTCACATATGTGGTCTGTCATTGACCCAAAAAAAAAAAAAAAAATCACTATAATGTGGGGCGTGACTATATATGCTTAGTCATGGTTTTTTTTTTTTTTTTTTTTTTTTGAGACAGGATCTTACTCTGTCACCCAGGCTGGAGTACAGTGCTATGAGCTCAGCTCACTACAACCTCCATCTCCTGGGTTCAAGCAGTTTTCCTGCCTCAGTCTCCCGCGTAGCTAGGATTACAGGTGGGTGCCACCACACACAGCTAATTTTTGTTTTTTTAGTAGAGACAAGATTTCTCCATGTTGGCCAGGCTGGTCTTGACCGCCTGACCTCAGGTGATCCACCTGCCTCGGCCTCCCACAGTGCTGGCTGGGATTACAGGCGTGAGCTACCTCGCCCAGCCTGTATTTGCTTAGTTGTTTTTTTTTGAGACTCCGTCTCACTCTATTGCCCAGGCTGGAGTACAGTGTCACAATCTCAGCTCACTGCAACCTCCACCTCCCGAGTTCAAGTGATTCTCCTGCCTCAGCCTCCTAAGTAGCTGGGATTACAGGTGCACACCACAACACCTGGCTAATTTTTGTATTTTTAGTAGAGGTGGGGTTTCACTGTGTTGCCCAGGCTGGTCTCAATCTCCTGACCTCAGGTGATCTGTCCACCTTGGCCTCCCAAAATGCTGGGATTACAGGTGTGAGCCACATCGACCGGCCACTTAGTTCTTATTTTCACATTCCAATTCCACCTTTCCCTCTCTGTCTCTCTGAGCTTTTAGCAAAATTTTGTTTTCTAACGTCACGTTAAATCTGTGTCCTGCTGGGACGCCTGTGTTCACGCTTATAATCGCAGCACTTTGAGAGGCTGAGGTGGGTGGATCACCTGAGGTCAGGAGTTCAAGGCCAGCCTGACCAACAAGGAGAAACCCCGTCTCGACTAAAAATACAAAATTAGCCGGCCGTGGCGGGGCATGCCTGTAATCCCAGCTACTTGGGAGGCTGAGGCAGGAGAACTGCTTGAAGCCAGGAGGCAGAGGTTGCAGTGAGCTGAGATTGTGCCATTGCACTCCATCCTGGGCAACAAGAGCAAAAGTCTGTCTCAAAAAAAAAAATTCTGTGTCCTTAGGCCTCGGGCTGTGGTCTTTCTTGTCACTGGCCCCTCACCAGCATCACTCTTGCAGGGAGGTCTGCCAGCAGAGGCACACCAAGCATGTTTTTATTTTGCCATGGCTGTTCTTCTTTGTGGGTCCTACTTCTCTTACCACCTGGTTCTGGTCATTACAGAGGCCCAGCTGTTGAGCTTTTCTCTCAGCTCATGGTTGAGGTGTGGCCTGAGAGTTTTAAGAGAAAATGATCAAACTTAACTTTGCATTGTAGATGCTCTGGGACCTGACATTCCCCACATCATCAACACCAAACTGCTGAAGCACTTTACCTGCTTGACGTACAACAATGGCAGGTCAGGGGCTGGTTTCTGGGATTTTTCCTGTGCAAGGGAAAGCAGGTGGGGGGAGTGAGGAGCTGGGGGCTTGGACTCAATTTCATGTCCACAGATATGCAGTGCTAAAGAGACTACTGCCATTTGGAAGTCTCCTGGGGCCCCAGTAAGTCTAGCAAACGCTAAATATTACTCTGTCCTTTTTGGAAAGGTATTGTCTTTTTGGAATCTTAGAAGCTCTGGGAAGTCCTACAATAGAGACTTGTTTTACTTCACATACTTCTTTTGAGGAGCCCTTCCTGATGTCCCACAGAGCTGGTGTTCTGCGGAAAGGCAGTGTTGCATAAAAGGGCAGGCCAACTTGGGGACTTTGGGGAAAGACCCACAAGCAGTGCCCCTGGGCTTTCCTTCCTGCCATCTCCATGGAATGTGTTTCCTGCTCCTGGGTGTGCTTAGAAGAATCAGCACAGTTGATTTGGGAATGACTGTTTTCCCAGCAGCCTTGCTGTGCAGGCGGGGACAGACTCAGAGGGCCCTCACCAGCTCGAAGTGCTAGTGGTGCCCAGGGAGCGTGTATGCTCAGCTTTCTCTCTCCCCCTCAGAGGGAAATGTGGACCAGCACACTGCTCCACTGTGTGTGAGGCCCAGGAACCTTGGGAGGGCAAAGAAGCCATCCACATTCCTTTTCCTTTCCTTTAGTTCCTGAGTGCATATGGGAATATGCTTGGATGTTCTTATTTTGCTTTTGGAGAAATTGTCTTAGACTTTAATTTTGTTTCTTCATTGCCACTGATTTTCTAGTTTACGGAACTTAATTTCGGATTCTATGAAGGCGAAGATTACTGCATATGTGATCATACTTGCCTTGCACATAAATGACTTCCAAATTGACCTGACAATGTTACAGAGGGACTTGAAGCTCAGTGAGAAAAGGTGAGCACGACAGAATAAAGAGCTCCCTGCAGGGCGCCTTGATGTCTTACTTCTGGTACCACTGGAAAGCATGAGGTGCCACTAAGGGAACTGAGGATTTTTACATGTGGGAACAACTTGGAACTAGAGGTCTATTTTCAATGAATCAATCATTGACTGAATGAGCAACTAGACATTACTGAGTGCCTTCTCTTTGCAAGGCACAGTCTTAAATTATGTCATTATCTCATTGATTTCCCTAGAAAACAATTGAAGAATCAGGTTTAGAAAAGTACATGACTTTCTCAAAGTTACACAACCAAGAGGGGAGCAGTTGGACTTCAGATATGAGCCTTTTCATAACATTCTGTTCCCTGAATAACCAAGCAGCTTCCATTCTCTGAATTTCTGTCACTGGGGAGAGGGATTTTATATGGTTCTGAGGGTGCAGCCCAGGGTGGAAGTTGTAGGAGAACCCAACTTCCACTTAGTTAAGAAGAGCTTCCTCAGAATCGGATGGAAGGGCTTGCCCAGGGGAGGTGTTCAGGGACAGGTGGAACCACAGTTTGGCAGGGATGTCATGTTTGTACTTCTCTGACCCGACTGGGAGAGCTGGTGGTGGGGGTGACCTTTCAGGCTCCCTCTAACCTTGTAGAGGAGATTCAGACACTAGGGGCAGAGCTGCCAGGGAACCTAAACTGTGGGGTCAGCTGATCTTTGTCAGTGATATAGGGGCATGTGATATCCAGGGACCCAGATTGTGTCTAGGAGAGCCAGTGAACACACTTCTGTCTGGACTCTCCTAGCAGTCCATGGAGGGACTGTTCTGAGGGCTGTCCATAGACTGTGTTCCCACAGGCACTGAGGCTGAGAAAAGAGAACAGGTACTTGGAACCTGTCAGATTCTAGCAAGTGCTCAATGCTGATTGCTAAAAAATTTGGTTATGGGTGGTAAAGAAAGTTGTCCATAGGGCTCTAAGATACTCTGGTTTTTCATCACCCACATGGATCTTTCGAAGGGCAGCACATTAAAATAAAATTGTCTGTCTGATGGCTCCCAGTGGGTGAGGGGACCTTGCCTGCCCCTCTGCCTGGGGCTTTGCTCCTGCTGGCAACCTTTGGGATTCTGTCTTTATGGCCTCGAGCATGAATGTGCTGCTACCTTTTGCCACACCTCCCTGAACAGTCACATTGAGGAGTCTGATTGTTCTGTGTCTTCCTTAGGATGATGGAGATAGCCAAAGCCATGAGGCTGAAGATCTCCAAAAGAAGGGTGTCTGTGGCCGCCGGTGGTGAAGAAGATCACAAACTGGGCACCCTGTCCCTCCCGCTGCCTCCCGCCCAGACCTCAGGCCGCCTGTCAAAGCGGAGGAAGATTACCTAGATGCCCGCTTTCCAGACAGATTTTGGCTGCATCATAGCCACAGGCTGGTCCTATTCATTTCCATTTTTATTTTTTAAAAAGGAAAGGTCCGGGCATGGTGGCTCACACCTGAAATCCCAGCATTTTGGGAGGCTGAGGTGGGAAGATCACTTGAGCTCAGGAGTTCGAAACCAGTTTGGGAAACATAGAGAGACCTTGTCTCTACTGCAAAAAATAAAAAAATAAAAAGTCAGGCCTGGTGGTGTGTGCCTGTAATCCCAGCTGAGGCAGGACAATTACTTGAGCTTGGGAAATCAAGGTTGCAGTGAGCTATGATTGCGTGGCCACACTCCAGCCTGGGCGAACAGAGAGAGACCTTGTCTCTAAAAAGTAAAATAAGGAAAAAAAGAAGCGTTGCTTCGGCACAGGTATAAAGCCAGAAGCCAGCATCTCCACTGTGCTGTCCTATGCAGAGGTATAAAGTGATGGCCAGGTTGGACTTCATCTCTCTCCTTTGGTGTTATTGCTGTGATTATAAATGACAAGTTTCCCATGTTGGTTCACCTGTGTGGGGATTTGGGAGGGTGGGGCCTGGCTCAGGCTCAAAGATTTCACCAGGCTGAGTCAAATCTCTTTCCCGCCCCCCAAGATGGAGTCTTACTCTGTTGCCCAGGCTGAAGTGCAGTGGCGCAGTGGCATGATCAGTCATTTGAACCTCCGCCTCCTGGGTTCAAGTGATTCTCCTGCCGCAGCCTCCTAAGTAGCTGGGATTACAGGTGGGTGCCACCACACCCAACTAATTTTTGTATTTTTAGTAGAGACGGGGTTTCACCATGTTGGTCAGGCTGGTCTCGAACTCCTGACTTCGTGATCCACCCACCTCAGCCTCCCAAAGTGCTGGGATTATAGGCGTGAGCCACTGTGCCCATCCCAGGCTGAGTCAAATCTAATGGATGAAGGTTTCCAAGGAGAAATGTGAAGTGGTGTGCTTAGGTCTGGAAGGGCCAGTGGAGTACGTGGTAAGGAAGGAGGATCAGGTTCAGCATACCTGGAAAATGATGCTTCAGGCTTTATCAGAAGCTAACTGGGTCACCATTGTGATGGGGTTCTTACACACCAGTAGAGTACAGCCTGTTGTAACGGGGTGGAGCCAAGTCAGAGGAAGTGGTGACCCAACTTCTCTGCCTGGCTGAAGCCACATAGAAGGCAGGGGTCAGCAGGAGTGTGACACAGGAAGTCTTATGTACATGGCCTGGGCCCATCCTCAGATCTCCAGGGTCCTGTTTTAAGCGGGAGCAGCTGAGATTTGTGCTACTCAGCGCCTGGAAGGCTGGGTCAGTGAAGGGAGGGAGGGAGGGAGAGCGAGCTCAGCTCTTCTGAGAGAAATTTACCCAGCACCTAGGGGCCTCCATTAGGGAGTCACGATAGAAAGGAGTCTTGCCTGAGCTTTGAGGCAGGTGCTACTTGGAGCATACTTTGTCTTCCTCCAGCAGAGGTATGGGCAGGGAATCGACTTGCCTCTTTAAGCCATGAAAATCAAGTATGTGACAACTCCTTGGAAAAAATCTCTCAGAAAAGGACTTCTAATGCATCTTCAGGGTAGAATGTGTGATTACTTTTAAATTTCAGATGGGTTTGACACTTTGAGGCTTAATTTCTGGGAATGACTGGACACAACTCTCCCACCTATAAGCCCCAGTATATGCCCAAACCAAGGAAAGCCTTCCAGAAATGCCTCTTAAAATAATATAGAACTTTATTTTGGTTATTGAGGTTTTTGTTACTTTTGGTTCACAGAAAAGTCATTTCTTAGAAAATAGTAAAGGCAGCATTTTGTACAGCGACTCACATTGGGGCCACTAAACAAGTGCAAAGGACAGTGCCAGGGATAGAAGAGGCCAGCACTCTTGTGCCCAATGTCCTCAGGGAGAAGCCAGTGCTCATGGCTCCCTCCACCCCCTCCCATCACACCCAACACAGCAGCACCTAGGGCCCGATAGAACCAGCCATGCAGCCAAGTGCACGACAGCGACCCCTGCAGGCTGGTGAGGGCCCCATAGGAAAGGCCGAGTGGGAGGGGATTGTTCAGGCTGAGCTGGCCCTGCATCCAGCCCCCTTCCTCAAGCTGTGGGGTCTGAGCTCACCTGGCTTTGGGACTTTGACACATTCACAGTATGGTTCAGTAAAGTCCTTTGGGAGCTGGCCTTCCTCTCCTCAGGCCACTAATCCCCCCCAGCCCCAGGCTGGGATCTGGGGACACACAGATGTGGCCCTACCTACGGGGAGCACACAGGTCTGTCCTCACAGGATGGTGCAGAAGACACTGCGGTTGCTGTGATAACCACCTTCCACGCGGGCTGTGATCCTCGTTGCCATGGCTGTCACCTTTTGCCCATTGTGGGCTGCTGAGGGGCGTCTGAGAGAGTTTTCGAGGTGGGGCCGTGCTGGTGGGTTCACCAGGCGCCACGTATCAGACCTGGAGGTGCAAAACCAAAGTCAGTGAACTTCTGAAAGGTCTGCAGCGCTGCAGGGCACAGCACAGTCTTAACTTTAGTTCCAGATTGGTGGATCTAGGTATTGAAATCTGGATGTAGGTTCTGTCTTCCAGTTTAGTGTGAGCCCAAAGAGGTGGGATACTGAGAAACTAAGGGGCAAAAGTCCTGCATTCCATGTCCAGCTCTGCCTTCAACTCTGCACGTAACCTTGGATAAGGTCTATGGGCCTCAATTTTCCCACTTTGAGACAGGGTCTCACTCTGTTGCCCAGGCTGGGGTGCAGTGACACAATCATGGCTCATTGCAGCCTCAACCTCCTCAACCACCCAGCCAATTTCCCCATTTTAGAATGGATAAGATCATAGGGTGGTGGTTGTGAGACAGGGTCTCATTACGTTGCCCAAGCTGATCTGAAACTCCTGGGTTTCAGTGATCCTCCTGCCTCAGCCTCCCAAGTAGCTGGGATTACAGGTGTGTGCCACGGTGCCCAGCCTTTCTTCTTTCATTTTCATTTCTTTTCAGCTCTATGACCACAAATGTTTATAGAAGCTTTACTAATACTCTCCAAAAAACTAGAAACTACCTAAATAGCCCTCAGTTGATGAGTGAATAAACTGCAGTATACCCATACAGCAGAAGACTACCCAGCGATCGAAAGGAATGAATGCCTTACACACAACACCATGAATCAGTCTCCACTGTGTTAGACTAAGTGAACGGAGCCAGACTCAAAAGACTACATACTACAGGATTTTTTTTAATTATTACTTTTTGAGATGGACTGGAGTGCAATGGTGTGATCTGGGCTTACTGCAACCTCTTCCTCCCAGGTTCAAGCAATCTTCCTGCCTCAGCATCCTAAGTAGCTGGGACCACAGGTGCCTGTCACCACATGCCTAATTTTTATATTTTTAGTAGAGATGGAGTTTTGCCATCTTGGCCAGGTGGGTCTTGAACTCCTTACCTCAGGTGATCCAGCTGCCTTGGCCTCCCAAAGTGCTGGGATTGCAGGCATAAGCCACCACACCTGGCCAGGCTTGCTTTCATTTATTTATTTAGAGACGGGTTTCACCATGTTGGCCAGGATGGTCTCGATCTCCTGACCTCGTGATCTGCCCACCTCGGCCTCCCAAAGTGCTGGGATTACAGGTGTGAGCCACTGCGCCTGGCCCAGGATTTCCTTCATATGACATTTGGGAAAATCCAAATCTACTGGGGATGGAAGTTGGTGGGTTTCCAGTCATCCAAACCCTTATAGAGAGTATGGAGGGGCGGGGAAAAATCAAATGATAGTGAAGCTGTGGTTAGAGTTTTCTGATGCTTGAGTTATAAGGAACCAACTTTACACACACCAAATTTCTATTTGTTTAAGGCCATTGTCTTAGATGTATTTTTATGATAATCATGTTACAATGAAAGGATTGGAAAGGTGTGGACAGAATCAGAGGTTGGCTACTAAAGGTGAGTAAAAAGGCCTCACCTGTGTTGGGAGAACTGTATGTGTTTGACTTTGGCAGCAGGGGAGCACTACTGAGAAGGAGTAATGACATGAGAGGCTAGAAAAGACAATTAGGACCTCAGGGTGCACATCAGACAATACCAGAGCTGGCATTGGCCAAGTCCGGGCTGTATCCTGTACCCTGAGGTCTCCAAAGGAGAGAAAGGTGGATCCCAGGGAATCTACAATATAATCTGCTGGGATGTGGGAAGAAAATATTAGAATTTTGATTTGTTTTTAACTTTATACTTGAAAATTTTCTATTTTGGGTATAATTTATTATGTAAATAATATACTGCTACAGTAGACACACATAAGTTATAAATAGGTATACTGGCTAGGTGTGGTGACTCACACCTGTAATGTCAGCACTTTACGGGGCTGAGGCAGGTGGATCACCTAAGGTCAGGAGTTTGAGACCAGCCTGGCCAACATGGCAAAACCCCATCTCTACTAAAAATACAAAAATTAGCTGGGAGTCGCACCACTGCACTGCAGCCTGGGCTACAGAGAGACTTCGTCTCTAAATAAATACATAAATAAATAGGTATATCTACATTGGGGGTTTCTTAACAAAATATTTTTCCCAAGAGTGTGTATAACACAAAAAGTACGGGGATCATTATTACAGAAGATGAAGATCCATCAGAGGTTTTTAACCGCGGAAGTGGGACTTAGAAAGATGAACCTGGCGGGATACACAGGACAACCTACAGAGTGGGGCAGGGGGTGGCCAAGGGCAGGGAGACTGGCAGGAGGCTGCTGCAGAGGGACAGGTGACATTGCCAGTGCAGGAGTGATACAGCAAATGTCAGTATGATTTTACAACCAGGCTGGTAAAGCACAGACCAATCAGAACACGGTCCATGCAGAAACAGCTGGAAAAGCTGTGCATCGCAGTAATGCAGGTGGCACGGGGTAGGGTGAGAGGTGCTGAGACCTGAATTAGGGTGGCAGCAGTTGGGAATGAGGAGGTGCCTGATACGGGAACATTTTAGAAGCAGAATCAACAAGACCTGGTTCCAAGACTGGACATCTTGGTATTAGAGAGAAAAAGGGAGCAGAAGTTTTGTAGTGATAACACTGAGTGGATGGCAATGTCGCTGAAATGGGGACCATGGAAGGTCAGAGAGGTTTGGGGAAGATGGGTGGTGGCAACTGTGATACACTGAGGCAGAGCGACTAAAGTACAGCAGCAGCAAGGAACCTGCAGAGCTGAGATCTGAAACTGTATCCCTGACTCTGAAAAAGCTTGTTCCCTCCCAGGGAGTCCTCAGCCCCGGCCTGACAGAGCCAGGCACAGGCATTTTTCTGACTGGAGTCAACAGCTGGCAGGGTTGCAGGGAGCCTGGGCAACCACAATCACTGGGTGCAGGCCTGGCTTCTTCAGGGAGCTTACTGTGGTTCTAGAAGACTGGTTCAGGCAACCCCAGGCACTTACTTTTTCTTGAAAACCAGGAACTTGTTGTTTTGCATGACGCATTCTCGGTTGTTTGAGATCTGCTGAAAGATGGTCTTGTTGGTTTTGCCCTGGAAGATGATGTTCTCCTGCACCAGGGCCTTGGCGCGGCCCTGCACTGTGATGCCGTAGGCCCGGAAGGAATGGATCCGGTTCTTTATTACCTGGGAGAGGTAGCCAGAGATTGTCACACCTCAGGGACTCACAGACTCAGAGAGCTGAACAAGTGAATTATCAGTTCTAAAATTGAGGGGGCAGGAATGTGCTAAGCAGGCCAGTGAAGAGCCTCATGAGCTCAAAGAAGGGCACCGAGAACAGCCTGCAGGAGCCAGGGAAGGCTTCCTGGAAGAGGTGATAGGTAAGTTGTAGGCATTTATCAGATGCAGAACAGGAAGAGCTGTTTCAGGAAGAAGAAACAATATGCAAAGGCCTGGCGGAGAGGGGAGGTAGTGTCTGAAGTCAGGGCCACTGGCAACTCAGCTGAGGCAAAAGTGTGCGCCTCTCTCCTTTCCTCTGCCCCCACAGTGCTCAGAGGCAAAGCCCAGGCACTCTTTACTCCTTGTCGTAAGACACTAACCCATGAAGCTGCAGAACTGTAAAAAGGCTTTAGGTGACCCAACAATCCCACTACTGGCTGTCTACCCAAAGGAGAAAAAGTCATATGCACACACATGGTTATAGCAGCACAATTTACAACTGCAAAAATGTGCAAACAACCTAACTGCCCATCAGCCCAAGAGTGGATAAAGAAATGTGGTACAGGCTGGGCACAGTGGCTCACGCCTATAATCCCAGCACTTTGGGAGGCCAAGGCGGGTGGATCAAATGAAGTCAGGAGTTTGAGACCAGCTTGATCAACATGGTGAAACCGGTCTCTGCTAAAAATACAAAATTAGCCAGGTGTGGTGGCACATGCCTGTAATCCCAGCTACTTGGGAGGCTGAGGCAGGAAAATCTCTTGAACCCGGGAGGCGGGGGTCGCAGTGAGCCGAGATCATGTCATTGCACTCCAGCCCAGGCAACAAGAGTGAAACTCCATCTCAAAAAAAAAAAAAAAAAAAGAAAGAAAAAAAAGAAATGTGGTATATATACACCAGGGAATACTACTCAGCCATAAAACAGAATGAAATAATGGTCTTTGCAGCAAGTTGGATGGACTTGGAGGCCATTATTCTAAGAAGTAACTCAGGAATGGAAAACCTAGTATCCTATGTTCTCCTTATTTGCTCACTACTTAGAAGTGGGAGCTGCACTATGAGGATGCAAAGGCATAGGAATGATCTATAGGACTCTGGTGACTTGGGGGGAAAGGGTGGGAGGGGGGTGAGGGATAAAAGACTATATATTGAGTCCAGTGTACACTGCTTGGGTGATAGGTGCACCAAAATCTCAGAAATCACCACTGAAGAATGTACCCATATAACCAAAAACCACCCGTACCCCTAAAACTGTTGAACTAAAAATAAAGATAGAGCCTTTGGGATTGTAATTCCACAAGGGCAGGGACCAGGTCTGCTTGGCTTCACATTGAAACAGGGCTCTGCACAGAAAGGTGCTCAGAGCTCACAGTCCGGTGGGGAGACAGATGGGTAAAAGAAGAGATACCAAACTGAGAGAGTGCTCTTTTGGACAGGGGTGGGCAAAGGCACCAGACAAGGGGTACCTCAAACAGCCTGGGGTGGGAGGTGCGGAGTCAGGGACTCTTCCTGAAGATGCAGCTAAGCTGCAGGACTGCAGTGTAAAAGTCGCAGGGGGTACGCGGGGTGTACAGGGAAGAGCGTATGCAAAGGCCCCAAGGCAGGATCTCTCTCCTCATGAAGCATCTACTGTACACCAGACACTGTGCAAAGTTATTCTGTTATGGAAAGAGAGCTGAAATAGCCCTGCCCTTGATATGGAGGCCATGACTATACCCTGGGAGGCTCCCAACGCCATGACAAGGAAATGGCCCCTCACCCCTGGCTTCCTGCTGGTGAGCCCTTGTTCATCCTTCAGGACCCAGTTTCTCTGCCCCCTCCTGGGGGAAGTCCCACCCACATTTCCCAGGCTGAGTCCTGGGAGGAGGGATACTGTCCCTTGCAGTGCTGAGTGCTTATGGGTCTGTTCTCAGCAGGGGGGCATGAGGACTGTCACAGGGCTGTGCCCTGTGTGAGTACCACACGTCACACACATGCACAAATACTCACTTTAGTGTCAGACCTGGGGAGCAGCTGCAGCCCACTGCCTCGGTTGCCGATGATGTCGTTTTCAATGACGATGGTGCTGTCGCCCTTGGTGATAATGCCTTGGCCTCTGTTGTCATAGATACCATTGCCCCGGAGCTCCACTTTGCACTGGGCCTCAACCTTGACCCCACTTTGCTGGTTGCAGGAGATGCTGTTGTTAGCCACGCGGGTGAGTTGGCTGCTCTGGGCCACAGTGATGCCTCTGTCCCCATTTGCGTGGATCACATTAGTGATAACATGCAGTGCCTCGCTGCTCTGGACATAGAGTCCTGAGGCTATGGGTGGAGGGGTTGGAAAACACAAGGGGTCCCAGGGTCAGCCCTGACACCACCAGTCAGGAAGAGCCTTCCCTGAATTGTGCACTCCAAGAGAATGGAGTGGAGAAGAGGTAGCAACACTCAGAACCAACCCTTGAGTTTGCATCTTTTAAGCTGATGAAACAGCAGGAGGAAATCCACGTGCGTCAAAAAAACACTGTTTCTTCTGAACGAAGTCCTTGCTCAGTATAGCCAGGGAGACATGCTGAGAAGACTCTTCTCTGGCCTGAGCTCCCAGTGTGCCTGAATGCCTCCTACATCTCCGCCATCCTACTGCCATGTGCCTGGCTCCACTGACCTGGCTCACTACTGATTCAAGTTTGCTCATTCCCCCTCTGGACAGGCAGATTTACCCGTCCAGAGGGGGAATGAGCAAGGTTAGAAGGTTTTGCTTTGTTCTCCTTCCTACACTGAGCTGGAATCTGCCTCCCTACTATTTAGGAAATTTTCTTCTTAATGAAAATTGGGTAATTTTGGAGCAGAAAAACTTATGAAGTGAAGTAACGTGTTAGAAATTTGGAAAAGGAAAGTCGATGCCTGGGGTTGTGTATATTTAGAGACACCAGGTGCATAAGGAAAAAAGCCCTGAATCAGCAGGATTACAGCCCCGTGGCTTGTCAGGAAAAGAAAGCAGGGCAGCCAGACCTGGGGGTGAGGAGGGGAGGGCTCTGCAGAAGGTCCCTCTGCCCACCACAAGAACAACGGGGGCTGGGGCTGGGGCTGGGGCAGTGCTGGGGGAGGTCGTGTGGAGGACAGTGGCTGGGACCCTGCAGCAGTGTCTGCAAGCCATGAGCCTGCAAGCTCCAGTATCTTGGTGGCACCAGCCTGTTGCTTCTCCTGGTTTGGTTGAGAACAACAAAAATATCTATTTGTGAATTTAGGTGGCTTTGCCTGTCATACCGGACAGACAGCATGGCCACATGGAGGAAACCCTGACTTGGGAGGGGACAGAACTCATTTTCCAAGTAAGTGGGTTGGGGCTGGGCATTATCCATCTCCCTGCCCTCTACCACTACCAGAGGCAAGCACTTACCAGTCCAAGAATCTTATTTTATTTTGTTTTAGAGACAGGGTCTTGCTCTATCACCTGGGCTATAATGCAGTGACACCATCATAGCTCACTGCAACCTCAAACTCTTCTCAAGTATCCTCCTACTTCAGCCTCCTCAGTAGCTGAAACTACAGGCACTTATCCCCATGCCCAGCTAATTTGAAAAAAATTTTTTTCTCAGTAGAGATGGGGGGAGGGTATCTCTATGATACCTAGGCTGCTCTTGAACTCCTGAACTCAAATGATCCTCCTGCCTTGGCCTCTCAAATTGTTAGGATTATAGGTGTGAGCCACTGCACCTGGCCCAAGAATCTTTTTCTTTTAATTTTTAAATCTTTTTTTTTTTTTAATAGAGATGGGGTTTCTCCATGTTGGTCAGGCTGGTCTCGAACTCCCGACCTCAGGTGATCCGCCCACCTTGGCCTCCCAAAGTGCTGGGATTACAGGAGTGAGCCACCACGCCTGGCTGGAATCTGTTCTTAATAAGCCTTCCTCTATTCCCCACCCACCCCTCCACCCTACCCTCTACCCCCACCCCACAGTGATTTTGATAATCGGCCAGCTCTGGGAGCTCTGGCATTAGATAAACTACATAGTAATTTTGTTTTTTTTAATTCAAGAAATATCAAACATCTTCTACCATCTTTTTTTTCTTTTAAGACAGGGTCTCGGTCCTGTCGCCAGGCTGGAATGCAGTGGTTGTACCTCACTGCAGCCTTGAACTCTTGGGCTCAAGCAATCTTCCCGCCTCCTGAGTAGCTGGGACCACCAAATCCAGCTAATTTTTCATTATTTTTATTTATTTACTTATTTTTTTGCAGAGACCAGGTCTTGTTATGTTGTCCAGGCTGGTCTCGAACACCTGGCCTCAAGCAATACCTGCCGCTCCCACTCCCCCACCCCTGCCCTTGGACTCTCAAAGTCCTGGGATTACAGGGGTGATCTCCGGCACCCAGCCTCCATTTCTCATCAGGTTTAAGATAACGTAGATTGAAAACACTTTCATTTACTGCCTCTCTAACAAAGAAAAATCACTGTCAATTAAACCATGATATGCATCTCATGAGAGATGTTAAATTGTGAAAAATTTATCGTAGAATTGATTAAAAGTGTGTGTGCCAGAAGTGGGATTTGGTACTGCAGGGACAGGGCCACTGAGATAGGTGGGCTTCAGTTCTGTCTCAAGTTCATGGCTTATCTGTGTTGATCAAACAGCCATAACAAGTGCCACTGGGGATGGGGAGGGTCCAGTTCAAAGGAGGAAATAATGAAGTCGTACATTTGCAGCAAGTTTTGAAGTTCAATTTGGTTTGAGACGTGTGGATGGGAAAAAGGGAATTTCAGGTGAGAGAAATGTGTGAACGAAGTCAGCAGGTTAGGAGGCAGGAAATAATGGATTCAAGTTTAGTGAGTAAATGAAGGGGGCTTGGATATCAGGCAGGAAGCAGTGGCTGATGAGGCCTGAGGGCAAGTTGGGATCAGTCTGCAGAAGGTCCTTAAGACAGTGAGGAGCCATGGGAGGTTCTTGAGCAGGGGCTGAGGGGTACACTCACCTCCATTGTGATTAATACTGTTAGACTCAACAAGAGCTATGGTGATGGGCCGGCGCAGTGGGTCGTCCTCCTTCTCTAGCTCTGTCTCCCAGAGGATGGCGTCCCCATCCTCACTGAAGTTCTCTTGAGCCCTATGGCCTCGAGGTAACTCGCTGGAGCCATCCTTCTGGCTAAACACTGCCACTCCATACAGGCCATTGTAGCTGACGTGGTTGCTGGTGACGTGGGGGAGGCTGGACGACATCATCCACACACCACAGCCCTTGTTTGCTGGACAGTGAGAGGAGCTGGTCACCAACACTGAACTCAGGTGAAGTGGCACCTGAATCTCCCTGATAGGGGAAGCAAAAGCCACTGGCCCAGGAGAGAGTCCCTGATTTGCTAATGACCACTGGCCTGGGAGAGAGTCCCTGATTTGCTAATGACCACTGGCCTGGGAGAGAGTCCCTGATTTGCTAATGATCACTGGCCTGGGAGAGAGTCCCTGATTTGCTAATGACCACTGGCCTGGGAGAGTCCCTGATTTGCTAATGACCTCAAACAAATCACTTTATGGCTGTAGCTGTAGACTTCTCCTTCATACAAGAGAGGTCAGTAGGATCAGGTGAACCTCAGAAGCTTGGCCCATTCCACACAGTGTAAAAGTGCCCTAAGGACTGTCAGGGCCACATGTCCACATCAGAAGCACATGAACCCACAGTGACAGTGCCAAGGGGGCACCAATCCCTCCCTACATAGGAGGAGGCAGCCTTGGTTTGAATCCCAGCCCTTCTACTTCCCAGCTGTGTGACCTTGAGCAAGTTACCAAACCTCTCTCTGTCCCTCAGTTTTCTCATCTTTCAAATGGGGTTAATAACTGTACCTCCTTCAGAAGGCAGTCATGAGGATTAAATTTGATCATGCGTAGAAAGGGCCGAGCAGAGAGGTGGGCCCGAGTCATGTTTATTATTATAACTGTATTATTAGAGAGAGAGTCCACACAGATTAAGGCTCTGCCCAAAGTCACAGAGTGAGTGAGAATAGTTTTCTTCCTGTGATTATCTTGTTTTCCCATTATAT
The DNA here is from genome assembly GCF_009761245.1 of Sapajus apella. Classification (NCBI taxonomy): domain Eukaryota; kingdom Metazoa; phylum Chordata; class Mammalia; order Primates; family Cebidae; genus Sapajus; species Sapajus apella. Next base: position 2,830,930 of record NW_022436986.1, read on the forward strand.
TTTCAGTTCTCTGGATCAAAAGAAAGGATGAGAGGAGTTAGACACATATGTGCCAGGGGTTATTAAATGGTCCTGTCCTTAGACATGATACAACTCCTGTCTTTTGCTATTTTAAATGGGGATAAAGCTTTCTGCTTTGCTAACCCCATGGGGTCAATCTGGACTACAAAGTGATTTATTATAAGAGGCTCTTCATTCTGAGAGGGCCTGGGTAACTGTGACCTGACAGTGCCTGTTCAGATGAGGTCTTTGAGGCACAGGGAAAGGCAGTGACCTTCTCAGGGCCCACAAGCTGGAGATGGAACCCGGGCTTCCTGCCTCCCTGGCTGAGCTGGGAACACGGTCCTCACCATAGATGGTATTTCCTTCGATGAGGCCTTTGCCTTCGTCTCCCACGACCACACCATCTGAATAGCCAAAGCAGATGAGGTTACTCCTGAGAACGGGGATCCCTCCACGGCGGATGTCCACGCCTCCCCATTGATTCTCACGGATAACATTTTCTAAGGAGAGAGGCAGAAAGGGTGGTCAGTACCCAAGGGCCAGCTCCAGTGCTGGCAAATAGAGGACTTGGACAGCTTTGATCAAGGTCACTCCAGACCAGGAGACCCTGGCCTTACCCTGTTAGCAATTAGCACTCTAAATCTCGTCTGCTGTCTAATATTTCAGGGACTTATCTGCCAACTCCTTTCTCCAAGGGCAAGGCTTGTGTCTATCTTGTGCACTCCTATCTCCCTGGCACCTACTATACTCAATGGCCTTGAGGACTGATGATTAAAAATGAACTAGCTTTGGCTGAGTGCAGTGGCTCATGCCTGTAATCCCAGCACTTTGGGAGGCCAAGGTAGGTAGACTGCTCGAGCTCAGGAGTTCCAGACCATCCTGGGCAAAATGGTGAAACCCTGTCTCTACAAAAAATACAAAAAAATTAGCTGGGTGGGAGGCTGAGGTGGGAGGATCACTTGAACACTGAAGGTCAGGGCTGCAGTGAGCTATGATTGTGTCACTGCACTCCAACCTAGACAACAGACTGAGAACCTGCCTCAAAAAAGAGAATAAACTAGCTTTGGTGAGTGACACTGGTGTCCAAAAAACCAAACAAACAAAAACAAGGAATCAAAACAAAGTATAGATCAGGCACAGTGGCTCATGCCCGTAATCCCAGCACAACAGAAAGCTGAGGCAGGTAGATCACCTGAGGTCAGGAGTTTGAGACCAGCCTCACCAACATGGAGAAACCCCATCTCTACTAAAAATACAAAATTAGCCAGGTGTGGTGGCGCATGCTTGTAGTCACAGCTACTCGGGAGGTTGAGGCAGGAGAATCGCTTGAACCCGGGAGGCAGAGGTTACGGTGAGCTGAGATTGTGCCATTGCACTCCAGCCTGGGCAACAAGAGTGAAACTCTGTCTCAAAATAAAAAAAAAAAAAAAAAAAAGAAAAAAAAGAATAAACTGGCTTTAGAGTCCTCAGAGGCAGAATGTAGCCATTTACCCAAAAGCCCATGAAGAGGTGCCAACCTCGCCTGTCCTTCTCAGCCTCAGCTCTGAACTCTGACCAGACCCACCCCCTCCTCCTCCTGGGCACCACCATCTCTCAAGGGTAGGTGAAAGAGTCATGGGTCAGACGGGTGGTCCATGACACTGCTGCCCCAACACTGTGGCAAGGAAGAGGCAGTCTCCTGCGACTGGGGTGCAATGGCTCAGGAGACTCTGTGTGACTGGCCTCTTCCTGCTTCCATGACCCCACTGCAGGCCCCTTGCGCACCACGCTCCAGTCCCACAAGCAATCTCCACTCAGCCATGCCAAGTCTGTTCCCATGGGTGGCCCTACATGGGAGGTTCATTCCCAGCTCCTCCCAGCAACTCGGGGTCTTGGCTTCCTTGTTACCTTCTCAGAAGGCTGCCCTGACCAACAATCCTAAATGCCCACCCAGTCCAACTATTGCCCTAATTATCCACAGAGCACTTGTCATTCTCAGATAGGATGCTTTCTGCTCATATATGTAGGCTTTTATTTATTCGCTTCCTCTCCTAAAATGTCAGTGGCTGAGAGCCTTGTTCACTGCTGCCCCTGCAGCTCCTGGAACTTGGCTTACAGCCTGCAGCTCCTGGAACATGTCTGATCAGAGTTCAGTCAGGGGGATTCGCTGGACCAGTATTTGTGGAATCTCTTTCATATCCCAGGCCTGGCTCTGCTCTGCGCTAAGGCTACACAGATGTACCAGACAGACTTGACTCTCGCCTTGTAGAATTTACCACTTTATAACAGAGGAGACTGACACCACAAACCACTCAGCAATTAAGTCAAAGGCCCTAGAGAGGAGGTATCCTGGGTATGGTAAGTGTATCTATGTACAATGGGGAAGTCAGGGAAGACACTTAAGCTAAGACCCAAAGGATGAGCAGGGGTTAGCCGGGTGGAGGTTTCCAGAGCAGGCAGAGGTCCATACAAAGACCAAGAGGAGGGATTCGGACAGATGGTTGGGCATCAGTGCTTCTGAAAGTGTTCTGTGAGCCACCTGGTGAGAACCTATCTGCTCTGGGCCTGGAAGGAGCAGACACCCGCTCTGTTCTGAACCTTCCTGTGAGAAGCACAGCCACCATGTAGCTGGTATCCCTGAGCTCTGGTCCACTAGTGAGAGAAGGAGGCCACAGTCTGTAGGGGTAAAGGAGCAGTGTGAGGTCCTGAAGCTGGGGGGTGATGGCAGGGGACCTTGGCCTGGCTGCCAGGTGCTGGGCAGTTCCCATTCATACCTGTGATGAGGCCTTTGCCATTCTCATTCACTGCTATGCCGGCAGCACGGCCCTTGAAGATGTGGTTCCCGCTAAAGTGGAAGGAGAACAAAATAAAGAGGTGAGCCCAGGGGACCAGTGTTATGCTTCCAGGAGCCTGCCTTCTTTTGTGGGCCTCCCTATGGCTCAAGTCCACAGGGGCATAAAAGCATTTCCTAAAGTGTTTAGCTGTCACTGCGACAGCCTGACGAAAAACTAAACCCCCAACTATGCTACATGAGCACAGTGATATCCAATTCACTGTAGCTTCACTTGACTGTCATCTACATCTATGACTTTTTTTTGAGGTCTTGCTCTGTTGCCCATGTTAGAGTGCAGTGGCACGATCTCAGCTCACTGCAACCTCCACCTCCTGGGTTCAAGCAATGTTCGTGCCTTAGCCTGGATTACATGTGTGCATCACATCCAGCTAATTTTTTGTATTTTTAGTAGTGACGTTTTGCTATGTTGACCAGGCAGGTCTCAAACTCCTGGCCTCAAGTGATCTGCTCACCTCAGCCTCCTAAAATGCTGGGACTACAAGCATGAGCCACCGCACCTGGCCTTATATGTATTTTATCCAATCCTCAAATGTTGCAACCAGAAAATGTTTACCACTTTTTTTTTGAGATGGGTTCTCACTATGTTGCTCAGGCTATCCTTGAATTCTTGTACTCAAGTGATCCTCCTACCTCAGCCTCCCAAGTAGCTGGGGTGTAACTGACAGCTGGTATATTTTTAATACAAATCTCCCCTCTGTGGCCCCTTGGAGAAACATACGTGTGTGTGTGTGTGTGTGTGTGTGTGTGTGTGTGTGTGTACACGTACATGGGGCAGGCAGAATAAAGAGACAGGAGGGATGAGGAAACATTTAGAAGACAGGGACAGATCAGAGGAGCAGTTTGAGTCCTGTGCTTCTTTGCATCCAAGGAAAAAAGAGAAACATAATCGGTTATGTAACTTTCTGTTGCAAAAATATATGCTGTGGTTTGTCTCATTCAGGCCATTTCAGGGATCTCCAAAGTTGTATCCTGCTCCAGATTCTTACCTCTTATTGCAAAGAAATGAAGGAAAGCACAACCTAGGCTGGGTGTGGTGGCTCATGCCTGTAATCCCAGTGCTTTGGGAGGCCAAGGCAGGCAGATCATTTGGGGTCAGGAGTTTGAGACCAGCCTGGCCAATAATATGGTGAAACCCCATCTCTACTAAAAATACAAAAATTAGCCAGTGTGGTTGTCCACACCTGTAGTCCCAGCTACTTGGGACACTGAGACAGAAGAATCGTTTGATCCCGGGAGGCGGAGGTTGTAGTGAGCCAAGATCATGCCACTGCAATCCAGCCTGGGCAACAGAGTGAGACTCTGTCTCAATGTATCAAAAAAAAAAAAAAAAAAAAGCACAACCTATTCTTTCAAGATGACTATGTTTTAAAAACACTGATATAATTATGATATTCCTCACCCAAAACTCTTTTTTTTTTTTTGAGATGGAGTTTCGCTCTTGTTACCCAGGCTGGAGTGCAATGGCGCGATCTCGGCTCACCGTAACCTCCGCCTCCTGGGTTCAGGCAATTCTCCTGCCTCAGCCTCCTGAGTAGCTGGGATTACAGGCACGTGCCACCATGCCCAGCTAATTTTGTGTATTTTTAGTAGAGACAGGGTTTCACCATGTTGACCAGGATGGTCTCGATCTCTTGACCTCGTGATCCACCCGCCTCAGCCTCCCAAAGTGCTGGGATTACAGGCTTGAGCCACCGCGCAAGGCCCCAAAACTCTTTAATGGTTCCCCAGCATCCCCAAGGTAAAGCCCAGAATTTTTAGCTTGGTGTATTCATTTCCTATTGTTACTATAACAAATTACCACAAACTTGGTGGCGTAAAACAGTATGATTTTCTATCTTTCAGTTCAGGACGTCAGAAGTTCAAAATGGGTTTCACAGGGCTAAAATCAAAGTGTCAGCAGACCTGCGTTTTATCTGGAGGCTCCAGGGGAGAATCCATTCCTTAGCCTTTCCAGCTCCTAGAGGCCGCCTGTACTTCTCGGGCTGTGGCCTCAATCATTTTGACCTCTGCTTCTGTCCTCACATCTCCTGCTCTCTTATTTATTTTATTTTATTATTATTTATTTATTTGAGACAACGTTTTGCTCTTGTTTCCCAGGCTAGAGTGCAATGGTGCGATCCCGGCTCACTGCAACCTCCGCCTCCCAGGTTCAAGTCATTCTCCTGCCTTAGCCTCCTGAGTAGCTGGGATTACAGATGCCCACCATCACGCCCAGCTAATTTTTGTATTTTTAGTAGAGACAAGGTTTCCCCATGTTGGCCAGGCTGGTCTCAAATTCCTTACCTCAAATGATCCGCCCGCCTCGGCCTTCCAAAGTGTTGAGATTACAAGCATGAGCCACCGCGACTGGCCCCTGCTCCCTTAATCTGATTCTCCTGCTTCCTTCTCATAAGGGTCTTGTGGTTACACTGGGCCTACCCGTATAATCCAAAATAATCTCCCCTCATCTTTCTCCAAGGTCCTTCACTCACTCACATCTGCAAAGTTCCTCCTGCCTTGTAAGGCAACATATGCACAGGTTTCAGGGCCTAGGACATGGATATCCTTGGGGCCATTATTCTGCCTATCACGCTTGGCATTCAAGGTCCTCTGGCATCCAGCAGCAACCTGCCTTTGCACTATCCCTCTGGCATCTCACGCCTGGACACACCACATTTCTCACCATTTTCTCAGACATACCCTGAATTTCACTGCCTCTGACCCAGAATGCCTTTTCCCTGCCAATAGAATCCTATTTATCTTTCAAGTACAACTTGAATGTCAGCTCCCTGACATGCTCAGCTGAGATCACGGCTGAGCCCCTCCGGGCAGTCTGCATGAACCTCTACTAAAGTGCTCATTTTGGTGAGTCTTCCATCATGGCTGTGTGAGTATGAGTCTCGGGCATGAGACTGTAAACCTCATGGAGCAGGGGCTGTTCCTGCACAGGTTGTATATAACTGCCCCCTTATACAGAGTAGCTGGAATGTGTGTTAAATGAACAGCACACATACATACAAATACACACTCTTCTGGTAAGGCAATAATGCAGCTCTGTGACCACTAATTGTTTTTAGTAAGCTGTAACAGTGAAAAACAGGATTATATTCCATAATTTTTGAACCAGCAATTAGGTCTGGTTCAAAAATTATGGAGTTATCAAAATACTGGAATGTGACGAAACTTTCCAAAGTGATAAATACAAAGGCCATGCAACAACATGGAAAAAAGTACCTATGGAATAATACAGGGGGTGAAAAATGCTCTGAATATATTTGTGCCCATTAAGACCAGCTATTCTAAAGCATGGACATAACCGTGTGAGTCTTCTGCTCAGAGCCTTTAATGAGTCCCTGCTGTGTAGAAAGAATAGGATTCCCTGCCTCAGCTTGGTCTACATAAGGTCTTCCTCACCTGGCCCAACCCTTTCTTTCCATCATTCCTTTCCACTCTGCTGTGTGGCACAGACGGTCTGCCACAAGGACATTAAGGGTCATGCTGCAGTGACCAAAGGGCTCAAGATATTCTGGGACCATCCCAATTAAAAATATTCTATACCATTGTCACACCATGTCAGATTTTTTCTGAAGCCACAGTGGATGGTCTGCTAACTCCTCAATCTGCTGTGCTCTTCTGCCTTTGTTCCTTTTACTAGGATCATCCACCAACCCCTCCCTACCTCCATCTCCACGAGTCCAAGTCTTACCCATATTCTAACATCCAACTCTGATGCTACCTCCTAAATGAGGACTTCCTAGTCAGACCTCCTCCTAGTCAGAATGAGTCTGTCCTTGTGGTACCACTCTTGACAGCATTATCACAGTCTGCCCACACTAGAGCTGGGATGGCAGACAGGGTCCCAGGACTGCCACTGCTGCTTCCCACCTATCACTTCTATCAGTCCCTGACCACAGCACGCTTTCATGCTGAGGCTAGGTACAGCGCCAGGATGTTCACACAGCATCCCCAGTCACCACTATCAACTAACTGAAATTGTTAGGTGAGTTGAACTCTCTGTTCCATCCCTGCCTTGGAGTACTTCTGTGTCCATTTCTCCAGGATAGAGTAAGCTCCCAGGGAGCAGAGTCTGCCCGTGTTAGACGAGTTCAGTAGTGACTGCCGAATAGCATGCCTACACAGAGTTAACTGGAAGGGCATATAAACACAAAAGCAGCTGTGTTACTGGGGTGGGATGATAGTGAAGTCTCTTCTCTGCTTGTACAGTTGTTTCCATAAATAGTGTTTTCAAATGGAGGGAAGACAGGGAGGAGGTTAACGAAGATGAAGGAGGGAAACAGCAGCACACACCTCACGACGGGATTTCCATGGTACAGGATGTAAATGCCAGCCTCCTTATTGGAAAAGATTTGATTGTTCCGGATGATGCCTTTCCCATTGCCAAGGACGACAATGCCAGAGCGAAGGCCATGGTGGATCTGGTTACACTGCAAGTGAAAATGAGACACCACAGAAGCTGGATCAGACATGCCAGCAAGAAGCAAGAGTGCCCAACTGCCGCCTACACAGCCAAGGCAGGATGAACACAGTGGAGAAAATGATGTCACTGTAAGATCCCTAGCCCATGACAAACGGAACGGGCCATGCTGGTGCCCTGCCCTTCCCGCACCAGTACACACATCAAAACCTATAAGGAAGACTATGAAGTTTGGAGTCTTCACTGCCCAGCCTCTTAGGAGGGCTCTCACTCTTCACCTGCAAGGCAGGCTACTGAAAGTTTCGGAGCCTCTAATGAGTCCCCCAAACACACAAACATTTGGCCAGGCCATACCTTCTGGGGTCCAGGGAGGCCACCTCTTAGGGAGGGGCAACATCCCAGTGCAAACAAATGTTGGCCAAGTGCCATCCTAAAGGGGCCATATCCAGAGAGGGGTCAGAGTCATTTGCTTCTAGTCCTTTCTCATTCAGGGAAGGCCAGTGCAAGGATGCAGACACCGGGGGGCCAAGTTGTCCCATGGGGCATAAGGTTTTAGGCATCGCCAGGATGCCTAGCGATATTCTTTTTTGTTTTTGGGAGAGACGGGGTTTTGCTTCATTGCCTAGGCTGGTCTTAAACTCCTGGCTTCCAGTGATCCTCCCATTTTGGCCTCCTGAAGTGTTGGGATTGCAGACGGGGGCCACCACACCTGGCAAGATATTCATTTCTAATATCTCTTCGTGTGAATGGGGAAACAGGCCCAGGATTATATAGTATGTCTGCGGAAGAGCCAGATCTGGAACCTAGTTTTTCTCTTTCCCATTCTAGTTAGTTGCTTTTGCACAGTGACTTAATGTTTTTAGATTAGAATAATAATAAAATTATCTCACTCTAATTGTTAATTTATAGCTGACAACTGATTCTATACTCTGTACGTTGGGAAGTTAGCTGCATCTCTTCCAAAACGATTTTACAGAAATAAAATTCTAGTTGGCTTTCAAGTGTTTTGTGCGCAAATTCTCCTTATTCTTACTCCTTCCAGATTTCTCCTGAAGGATTCAGTAGGCTCATCAGGGCAACCACTGCCTAAGAGAAGTCCCTCACAGGGCTGAAAAGCTCCGAAGGGAATATGTAGCGGCGTTTCCATCCCTACACCCTCTCACAACGCCAGGACTACAATGTACCACTCCCTTCCCTCTTCTACCTGCTGTCCCTCTGTCCTTGGAAAGGCAGACACCTCTCATCTCTCTAGCCAGAGTGGCAATAATTTCCTAATCCAAGGCCATGCATGAACTACCAGCTGTATGGCAGAAACACAGTGAGGGGAAGGGATTGGCAGAAGATACTGGCTAGCTGTGTGTATTTTCTTTTTGTTTTTTTTTGAGACAGGGTCTTGCTCTGTTGCCTAGGCTTGAGTGCAGTGGCACAATCATGGCTCACTGCAGCCACAACCTCCTAGGCTCAAGCAATCCTCCCACCTCAGCCTCTCAAGTATCTGGCACTACAGGTGTGAGCTGCCATGCCTAGTTAATTAAATTTTTTTTGTAGAAGGACCGGGTGTGGTGGCTCACTCCTATAATCCCAGCACTTTGGGAGGCCAAGGCAGGCAGATTGTCTGACCTCAGGAGTTTGAGACCAGCCTGACCAACATGGAAACCCTATCTTTACTAAAAATACAAAAATTAGTCAGGCTTGGTTGGCACATGCCTGCAATCCCAGCTACTCAGGAGGCTGAGGCAGGAAAATCACTTGAATCTGGGGGGCAGAGGTTGCAGTGAGCCGAGATTGTGCCACTGCAATTCAGCCTGGGTGACAGAGCAAGATTCTGTCTCAAAAAATTTTTTTTTTTTTGTAGAGACAAGGTCTTGCTCTGTCGCCCAGGCTGGTCTCAAACTCCTGGACTCAAGTAATCCGCCTGCCTTGACATCCCAAAGTTCTGGGATTACAGGCGTAAGCCACTGTGCCCAGCCTTTTCTCTGTATCTTCATGGGCAGTCAAGATAAAATTGGTTTAGACATCAACCCTGCGTCAGACTGCCTGGATTCGAATCCCAGCTCTGTCACTAGGTATAGGACTTTGGGCAGGATCCTTTGCCTCTTTGTGCTCTATGTCTTTACTACAAAATAGGGATAATAATAATTCTTCACAGGATTCTGTAAGCATTAAATGATACGTAAATATCTACTAAGTGCTTAGAAAAGTATCTGGCGTATAATAAGCATCATGCATTAATGGTGGCTACTATTTTTACAAGCCCATAAAAATTCTGTTACGTTTCCCAACTTGTGGGAAATCTGTCTCTCAGTATACATGTAACAAAATTTCTCCCATACCCCATAAATCTGTGCAAAAACAAAACAAAAAACCCGCAACCCCCAAACCTGCCTCTCAGGAAAAGCCAGAGCAGAAAAAGATCTGGTCTCTAACGTCACTGGCCATATATTCTAGGATTTTAAGTGGTTTTCCCACTGGTAGAAAATCAGACTCAATATGGCCTCACAATATCCATGAAAAAAATAATCTTGAGAACTAAATATCCTAAATGTCCTTTTACACAAACGAATAAACTAACTTGGGGTTCGCTGATGTTGTTTCTGTTTGTTTTTGAATCCAAGCGTCTTTAGGACAGATATCATTCTCTTTATCCTTATCAGACTCAAAGCCAACCACAGCACATGAGGGCTGAGGGCCCTGTGAGGTTTCCCTGTCTTTCTGGTTCTCCTCTTTATTAATGGGGAGATGGCCAGATAATGACTTGTCCAAATTTACTGCTAATACAGAGAAGGACAGACAGAGTCACAAGAAGACACAGAAGACAGAGCAGGAGCCACCCGCAAACAGGAAGCACATAAATACAGGGCAACCTGTATTTAAATGTCCTCAGTAAAGGTTTCTGAAAACCAAGAGGCACTCTGAACAGGGAGGGAACACAAAGAACAGTACCAGTATGAGTGGGTTGGACTTCTTCCGGATGTCTACGCCAGCCTCTGCATTGTGGTAAATGTTGTTGCCGGCAATCAAGCCACCACCCTCCAAGCGAAGAAAGATGCCTGATGCTCGGCAGCGGTAAATGTCATTCCTGAGCATGACGATCTAAGCAGAAAAGAGAAAGACATTTATTTTCCTGTCACAAAGATATTTTCAGAAACCCCTGGGGGAACACCTGAGTCTTTTCCCTACCACCTGATCCATGCAGTTTACCCTGCAGGTGAGAGAAACGCCTCAATGCTGGCACAGCCACGCGACCACAGTGTGCTCCCAGGACACAGTCATCTCCAGTTCCCACCTGGCTTTGCCCTGCAGCCTCCTTACCAGCCTCACATTGTGTTTTTTTTTTTTTTTTTTTTGAGACAGGTCTTGCTCTGTCACCCAGGCTGGAGTGCAGTGGTGTGATCTCAGCTCTCTGCAGCTTCCACCTCCCAGGCTCAAGTGATCCTCCCACCTCAGCCTCCCGAGTAGCTGGGACTACAGGCTAATTTTGTATTTTTGTTTATTTTTATTTTTACTATGCAGGTGGCCTGGAATAATTTTGTTTTTCATTTTTGTATTTTTTATAGAGATGGAGTCTCACTGTGTTGCCCAGGCTGGTCTGGAACTCTTGGGCTCAAGCGATCCTCCCAAACTGAAGCATTACAGGTGAACCACCGTGCCTGGCCCACATTAGTCCTCTAACTAAAACCTGGATCAAAGCTTGGCCCTGTGCTCCATGCCCAGAACTTGCAAGCAGCATATCTGGATGATGGGGCAGAAAGGATACTTAGGGGAACATAGGATTTAGTGGTCTTCAGACTCTATATGCACTAAGGTTGCATGAAGATTTCCCTAGGGGTCAAGGGTGCAGCTACCTTTTTTGTTTTTGTTTTTATTTTTATTTATTTATTTATTTATTTATTTGTGAGATGGAGTCTTGCTCTGTTGCAAGTGGTGTGATCTCAGCTCACTGCAACCTCCGCCTCCCGGGTCCAAGCCATTCCTGTCTCAGCCTCCCAAGTAGCTGGGACTACAGGCATGCACCACCACACCCAGCTATTTTTTTTGTATTTTTAGTAGAGATGGGGTCAGGGTTTCACCATGTTGGCCAGGTTGGTCTCGATTGCCTGACTTTGTGATCCACCCGCCTCAGCCTCCCAAAGTGCTGGGATTACAGGCGTGAGGTACCACACCTGGCAGGGGCAGCTACTTTTAATGAAATAAAGTTCCAGATCCACCACTTCCAATGCACCTTCATTAAAATCCACCTGTCTGAGACAGCATGGAGAGTAAGGTACCACACAGGTTCTCCTCTCCCACCTTCCCTTCTGCTTTATAAAACAAAGGCCTGTTCTTGCACATCCTGAATCTTTCATGGTGTATCATCCTGGGGTGGTAATTACTGAGCCTCTAAACTAAGGGATGATTACAAATGCTGGTATAAGAAAACCTCCTTCAAACAAGGTGCCATAAGCCAGCAACCTGCTACTAAAGGGATATATTTCCAATTACATTTTCTTTTTATATTTAATAAGCACAGTTGCCTCCCCATATCTGTGGGCTCCACATCCAGGGATTCAACCAACTGTAGACTGAATATACATTATTAAAAAATAATCATCATCATAATAAACATTATTAAAAAAAAAAAACAGGCCAGACACAATGACTCACTCTTGTAATCCCAGCACTTTGGGAAACTGACGCAGGCAGATCATTTAAGATCAGGAGTTCAAGACCAGCCTGGAAAACATGGCAAAACCCTGTCTCTACTGAAAATACAAAAATTAGCTGGGCATGGTGGTGGGTTCCTGTAGTCTCAGCTACTCAGGAGGCTGAGGCAGGAGAATTGCTTGAATCAGGGAGGCAGAGGTTGCAGTGAGCCAAGATTGCACCACTGCACTCCAGCCTGTGTGACAGAGTGAGATCCTGTTACAAAAATAAAATTGAATTTAAAAACCCAGTATAAAAACTATTTACATAGCATTTACATTGTATTGGGTATTACAATTAGAGATGACTGAAATATGGGAGGATATGTGCAGGTTATGTGCAAATACTACACCATTTTATATAAGGCTTTTGAGCATCTGTGGATTTTGGTATCCTGGAACCAAGCCCTCATGGATACCAAAGGATGACAGTATATAAAAAATCTGTAATACATCTATCTATGCTGTCTTAAACAATTATAGATCAATAATAAAATACATTATTATAAATTGTGTACTACTACCAATATATTGCATTAGGATAAAATTCTGTGAAGACTGAAGTAGAACAGGAGCATAAATTGTAAGGTTTCAGCTTCTGATTAGGATGAAGGAAGTAGAAAGAAGATAATATACACAAACATAACCTTTCTGGAACCCATCAGAGCTGAGGCTGCAGGACAACCAGCTAGCCTGAATGCCACAGAAAGGTAGGTGCCTCCAAGGAGATGAGGCCTGAGCACCTGCCTGCAGAATGCAGGGCTCCTGGGGCCACGCACGCCAGTAAGGAGAACTCAGCTAACATTTCTGATGCATTGTTAAAGACCAGCTGTGAACTACTGTGATCTCAGCTCACTGCAACCTCACTGTGAGTACAGAAACCCTGGGAGTAGGTGCATCTGCTCACTTCTCTGTGGACTTCACTAGGTGCTCATGGAGAAAGACTGGGGGCAGATCAGAGACTGGAGACAGTGCCCTCCTGATGCAGGCTGGGGGGCATAAGTGAGAGAGGCATCAACCCCTCATGTGTGTGTGCATGCCTGCATGCGTGCGTGCCTCCCTCCCTCCCTCTTTCTTCTCTTTTTCTTTCTTTCTTTGAAGTCTTACTCTGTCACCCAGGCTGGAGTGCAGTGGTGTGATCTCGGCTCACTGCAACCTCCGCCTCCCAGGTTCAAGTGATTCTCCTGCCTCAGCCTCCTGAGTAGTAGCTGGGATTACAGGCACGCCAGGCTAATTTTTGTATTTTTAGTACAGATGGGTTTCATCATGTTTGTTGGGCTGGTCTTGAACTCCTGACCTTGTGATCCACCCGCCTCAGCCTCCCAAAGTGCTGGGATTATGGGCGTGAGCCACTGCGTCCGGCTCTCCCTAATTTTCCTTATAAAACAAATCTTACACATGGGGGAACAGGGAAAGAACTACCTCTGGGGGTGGTGGGAGGAAAGTATCTTAGGCCCAGATCATCAGAGCTCCCCTAGTGCTGGGGGTGGAGGCGGGGTGGAGGCAGGGTCGCTGAAAAAGTCCTACTCTCAAGACCACAGACACAGTACCTACCTAGACGAAGGATGACCCAGGACAAGAGAGAAACCCTGCCATCATGCAGGCTGACAAATAACGGTAGTCTACTGCTGGGGAGGGCGAGAGCAGGGGGAGATCACCTCTCTGAGGAGTGGGTGCAAAGGATGACCTGAAGTGGAGAAAACTAGCACAAGGTAACTGGAGGGATCTGAAGCCTGCGGGACGCTAAGGATGATCATATCATCACTATGATTCAAATGGGCTTAGCTCCTAACTAGACCAGTCCCCGCTAACTAGACCAGGCAAAAGAAGAGGTGTGCCCATTTCTAAACAAAATACTACTGACCTCAGTCTCTACTGTCCTACATGCGTTAACTGATTTCCAACTGAAATGTAGGACACATAAAGAAGAAAATCAGTCGGTGACACTTTTCTTTTTGGAGCCTCAAGCAACCAGGCTCCTCCTGCCAGCCTTTGCCATTTTATGTAAGGCATTTGAGCATCTGCCAAATAAGCATCTGGGATGTTCCAGAGGGCAGAGCCAGGTGAAAGCCTTCTGCGGAGGTGCAAGGACCAAGGCCTTGCTTGAAATGGCGCGTCTTCCCTTACTTCTGGGCCTTCACACACACCTCCTTTGCCGCATGGCTTCACCCTGCCAACCCTTATTCTTGAGCAGCTCAGTCCAGGCACTGTTCCTCCAAGAAACCTTCTCTGGTTCCTAGACACTGGGTCAGGTACTCCCTTTCCTATGCCATCCATGGTTTACCTCTACCATAGAGCCTCCCAAACTGGACTGTAGTAGTTTTAAAAAAATTAATTAATTAAAACATTTATCAAGCACTTGCTATATACCAGGCACATTGCTAAGCACTTCATATATGTGACCTTAGCTAATCCTCATCATGCCTTGGAGAAAGGTGGTAACATTAGTCCACAGGACTTAAGGGGCAGAGCCACAATTTAACTAGAAAGCCATATTCTCAATAATTATGCCAAGGAAGAACGCCCTCCTTGAGGGCTTGAACCAGACCCTTTCATCATGGTACTCATGACAGCAAAGCTATCACCTTTCCCTTTTTACTTGGCCATTTTCTGTTATTCTGTGTACAGCAGTCTTGCATTATGCTTACAAAGTAACACCATTTGAAATTCTCTTTGGAAGTGGGCTGGGTAAAACAAAATTAAATTTAAATTAATTAAAATGCAATTGCTATTAGCCATTCTAGAAGCCTGCAACACTCAAAAATGACCTTTGTACAATGTTCTTTAGTTTACTGAGGACTTCCACCAGTATTATGGCATGGGACCCTCCAACAACCAGTGAGAGAAGAAAAGCAGGAATGCTTATTTCTATTTTACGGAAGTAAAGGTAATGTTCACAGTGAATTAGTGGAGAGGTGAGACTCAACCCTAGGTGCTATGCCATGCTTTCTTCTGCAAGGGCTATCTTTCCCTTCAGAAGGCCTTCCTGTCATCAACCATTTACAGATTTGCAGATTGTTCTGTGATGCCCTAAGTGCCAGCATATACAAGATGTTGATTACAGCAGTGGCTAGAAGGACTGTTCTTAGCATAAAGTCCAAATGTCTCAAGGCCTGGGCAGGGTAGCTTTTGCTCACCCCCAGCCTCATCCTTCAACCTACCCCTGCTGCATGGTTCAACCTCACTCCCAGGCCCTGGCATAGGATGTTCCTGCTGCTGGGACACCTTCACTCTCCACCCCCTTCTCATCACGTGTCCAGTTTTTCCTGGACCTTCTACTCATTCTACCCAGCATAGAGGTTTCTTCTTCTGGGAAGCCTTCCCAACAACCTCTCTCAGGTTTGGCGTGAAGGTAGTAATCATATTTCCCTGAATTTTCTCTTATCCAGGAAAAATACTTTGTTTCTCCTACTCCGACATGGGTGAGATGTGTGAGCAGCAGCATGACATAGTCAAGAGAGGCAGAAGACGCAAGTTTCTAGTCTCAATTCTGCCTAAATTGCTATGTGACCCTGAGTAAGCCACCTTCTCTCTCTGGGCCTTTCTGTGAAATGAGGAAAACTGTTTTTACCCTTTCCAAATCAGATGATGGACATGATGTCAAGTGTGTGTGAATAAGTTCAAAGAAAATTATTTTTTAAATGCAAAATAGCCCCATCAAACCCTTCCTACATATAGCCACAGGACCCCCCTCACCAATGTAAAGTCATGACAGCACCTTGCTATTATGTATACACCGCACTGCGTAAGTCAGGTTCCGGAAGATGTTTCCTTCCATCTTGGCTCTGCCGTAGGAGCAGACAAAGACACCTCCCTTCCCATCCCGGAAGAGGCACTTGCGGATGAGGCAGCCCTGCACAGAGTTGGCTAGTGCCATGGCCTCCTTGTCCTTCTGCAACTCCTGCTGCAGTGAGTTCAGCACGAGGCAGCTGGGCAGCTGAATGGATGCTCCTGGTAGAGGTGGGCCCAGAAAGGAGCCCCCTAGTACAGGGCGTGGGCCCTGTACTTGGTAGGATAGTCTGTACATCAGCTGGTCCTCATCTTCATCCTCACCGCTGGGACTCAGGCCTCCATCGCTGCTGTCTGGGGTCTGGGCCCCCCTTTCGCCATCACTACCCACCTCTGCCTCCTGTGAGCCAACCTTGGAGGCTGGCTTTGGGGAGCTGGAGGCTGCGCTGGTAGGGCTCTGGCTGCCCTCGATAACAATGTCACAGGTCTGTGGGCTCCAGGCTTGGTCCCGGCTCTCTAGGTCCAGGGACATTAAAAAGTCAGAGTCCTCTGTGGGGAGAAAAGTGGGTGTGGACTTGATAAGCCCTAGCAAATACTTGTAGGCCCAGTTCTTATCTGCAGATGGGTGACCTTCAACAGTCACAGAGTTGTTTTCGCTGCCCACAAATTCACAGTTTTCCAGGACACACAGGGGCACGTTGTGTAGGAAGACATGGGTGTTTTTGAAGGTACAAAACTTCACTTGGCAAGTCCCCGGGCCACGGACCTGGATGTGCCCATTCTCAAAGTTGCAGTTGTCAAACTGAACATGACCTGCTGTTGTCTGTGGAATGAAAAGAAGAAAACGGCTGTTGAGAGGGATGAGATTTGTTTTGCACTCTCGCTGCCCTTTAAGGAGGGTAGAACATGGAAAGGCTATTTGTTCTGCTGATCATCTTCCCCTCCCCACCGGGGCACGGATGTCAGCTGTCATCAAAAGGAACTGGGAAGCTGCTCTGCATCAGAGAGGGAGGAAAACCGGAGCTGCCCACACCTCCATCCTTCTCATCTCAAAGGAAGGGAGACAAGTGGATGATGGCAGAGAAGTTCACACTGCAGCGTGACTCTTCCTAAAACCTCAAGTCTCAAGCCATGCACCTGGGCTGGGACAGGCAGTGACAGAGGCCTGGCCACATGTGCTGGGAAAGAGTCCTGACTGTGTGACAACTGATACATGTGGTGCACAGCAAAGTATGCCTCTAAAGAGAGGGGCAAGGTACGCTGCCGTCGTCAGGAAGTATTGAACAGTGGTTAAACGCATGGGATCTGCCAGGTGTGGTGTCTCATTCTTGTGATCCCAGCACTTTGGAAGGTTGAGATGGGCGGATTCACTTGAGGTCAGGAGTTTGAGACCAGTCTGGTCAACATGATGAAACCTCATCTTCACTAAAAATACAAAAATTAGCCAGGGATGGTGGCATGCGCCTGTAGTCACAGCTACTCAAGAGGTTGAGGCATGAGAATAGCTCGGGCCTAGGAAGCAGAGGTTGCAGTGAGCTGAGATTGCACCATTGCACTCCAGGCTGGAGGTGTGACTCAGTGTCGGAGAAAAAAAAAGCAAAAAAAAAAAAAAAAAAAAAGCATGGGCTCTAGGGGTTGACTGCATGTATTATCTTGGACAAATGACTTTACCTCTTTAAGTCTGTTTCCTTGTCTGCAGCATGGGGCTCACTAGTTCACAAAGCACCATACCAGGCACAAACTTGGCACTCAATAAAAGTCAATTATTACTGGCCAGGCACAGTGGCTCATGTCTGTAACCCCAGCACTTTGGGAGGCGGAGGTGGGTGGATTATGTGAGCTCAGGAGTTCAAGACCAGCTTGGGCAATAAGGTGAAACCCTGTCTCTACTAAAACATAAAAAATTAGCTGAGCATGGCAGTGTGCACCTGTGGTCCCAGCTACTTGGGAGACTGAGGTAGGAGAATTGCTTGAACCCAGGAGGCGAAGGCGAAGGCGAAGGCTGCAGTGAGCCGAGAAAGAACCACTGCACTCCAGCCTGAGCGATGGAGCAAGACTTTGTCTCAAAAAAAAAAAAAAAAAAAAAAAAGAGGTCAGTTATTATCATCTGGGGTCAGGGACACAAGGAACAGAGTGTCCTCAAGTCTGGGGTGGGGATGGGGAAGTGCTAAACTCTCCCGCCTGATTCATTTGGGCCCCTAGGCTCTCTGGGCCTAACTGAGAAACAGTCTTATGAGGCCCACTTACAGTCTATTCCTGAAAAAGAACTTCTTCTGGATTTCACAAGTTTTATCAGATGTATCTGAACCGTTAAAATGAGGGAGTATCTCATGATTCCATTTAATAGCCCAGACATACCTACCCCTTGAACAATTTTTAAAATCCTCTAGTAGTGACCATCTTTGATAGATTGTCCCAGAATTTAAGCCCCCTTAACTTCTCTAAGTTCTTCCTTATGGCTAACCTAATTTTTCCTTGCTATTGAAATCCATTTTCCCTCTAAAGACACAAGCCAGCTCTCTGGAGATGCAGGGCCACTGCTAAAGTTCTCCATGGGAGTCACTGAAAACTGCTGTGAAATCGCCTTGGCCTTTGCATTTTTCAGGCAAGGTCACCCCAGGCCCCCATGCCTCTTTTAGTTTGAAAACAACCAGGACTGAACACTAACTTACGCTAAGCACTAAGCCAGAGGGCAGGCCACAAATGAGTCCAAGGCCAGGCCCCATCCTGTAAGGATCTGTGGCTGTACTTCTGAGGGAGAAATAGAGGCTAAAGTCAAAATATTACTTGAAGAATAAATTTATTGTAAAATGGGAAGGGTCTGGAGCATTGCTCCTTTCTAGAAACAAATTCTCCTTCTGGGTCTGCAGACCAGCACCAGAGACATTAATCAATTCTTCTGAAATACTCTAGGGCAAAAACAAAGGCTTTCAAGCTTTCAGGTAACATAGTATGATGTAATTTTATAAGCATCTAGATGAGGAAGCCTGAATTTGAGATCTAACCACTTGAGAAAGTTACTTGCCATCTCTGACCTTCAGTATCCCTCATTTGCACAACAGGCATACCACATCTACTTTGTCTACTACAAATGTTTGCTGTGGAGGGTCCAGTGAGGTCACAGATGGAAAGCCACCTAGATTATGAATAGGCTTTGGATCTTATTGAGTCTGAGACCCTCGATATGTCACTTAATTTTGCTGAGCCTGTTTCCTCAACTATAAAATCAGACGATGGCCGGGTGCAGAGGCTCACGCCTGTAATCCCAGCACTTTGGAAGGCCAAGGTGGGTGGATCACCTGAGGTCAGGAGTTCAAGACCAGCCTGGCCATCATGGTGAAACCCCATCTTTTAAAAAAAGAAAGAAAAAGAAATCAGACGACATTACCTATCTTATAGGCGTGCGGAGAGGAATCCATGAGATAATGGTTATAAAGCAGGTGCCATGCACACACTATGACTGTCAGAAATGACTAGTGGTATCATAATCATTACAAACATGAGAGACAATTAAGTTGCTATTGGTAATAATAATGGCAATATACTTTTAAAAACTTTTATTTTTTTGAGATGGAGTCTTGCTCTGTCACCAAACTAGAGTGCAATGACACGATCTTGGCTCACTGCAACCTCTGCCTCCCGGGTTCAAGCAATTCCCCTGCCTCAGCCTCCTGAGTAGCTGGGATCACAGGCATGCATCATCACACCCAGCCAATTTTTGTATTTTTAGTAGAGATGGGGTTTCCCCATGTTGGCCAGGATGGTCTCCATCTCTTGATCTCATGATCCGCCTGCCTCGGCCTCCCAAAGTGCTGGGATTACAGGCATGAGCCACCGCACCCGGCCAAATCTTTTATTTTTTTATGAGCAGGCAGGAAAGCAATATACTTTTTATTGACCACCTACATAATCCAAGTTTCTAGGCAATGTATAAGCTATAGACTGTTCTGCCAAGAACTACTAACACCTGGATACATGCTTTACTATGAACCATCTTCTGTTCTACATTCACGGAAGGAATGTGTTGGACAAATATTTCCTGACCTTCTCATCATCGCCCTTGAGAATGAGCAAATCATGGTAAAAGCCTGACCTTCCTTGATCCCACACAAGGTAGGACTCACATGCTGAGGGTAACATGGCCCTGCATAGCCTTTCTCCTCTGTGACTCTCGCTCTGAGCATGCCTCCATGAGCAGTTCATGTGCTCTCTGCTTCCTGTCACCAAGTGGCATGCCACTGGTGGCTCCAGTTAGTCCACTTGGAAAGGGAAGAGGTGGGAAAGAATACTGGCTCCAAGCCCAAGCCACATTTTTAAATATAGCTTTACCAGGAATAAAGCAGAATTCGGAACTATGCTGATCATGTGCCTATTTTTCAACTGGTTCAGCACTCAGAGGAGTATGAGCCTAATACTAACTCCTAACTTTCGATTCCAACAAAAAAAGGGATTACAAACCCAGAAAGAAGTCCAAGCCTCTGGGGTCAGGACTAGAAACGCCATCTATTGATGTGGACACCCACCTTATACATGAAGGGTGAGAACCAGGCTGGCATGAAGACGAGGTTGCACAGGCGTGTGGTTGAGCAGTGCTGATCAATGCTGGCTAGCAGGGCCACTTCACCCAGCTTCCCATGCCCCACAATCTCCACGGGCACTTTTAGGACGATTTCACCTTGCTCTTCGTACACACCTGGGAAGAGCACGATTCGGTCATACAGGCTGGCCATGGCCAAGGCACTGCCCAGGCTGTCAAACTCATGGCCTGGCCCAACACTCAGGGTACGTCGTTCCCTCCTCCGGCGGAAAAGAGAAAAGCAGACGGAAGACTCCAAGTCCAAGGCATTCTTGGTCCATGTCTTGGAGGCAAGGTAATGCTGCTTGAAGGCTTCTCTCCAAGACTCAGGCTCCACATCTGGCTGGTTGGGCCAGTTGGGATGGCGGCACTTGGTGCAACCCAGACACAGCTGCCGCCAGCGGGTACTGTCAAGACTGAGGATCAGTTCATACCAGGCCCTGCATACCAGGCTGCAGCGGCCCAGGTCAGGAAGGTGCAGGTAGGCTAAGATCATGCGCCATAGCTCCAAGGGGAGGCCGCCAGCCTCCATGGTCACCTAGGAGACAAACACAAAACAAAAAAGGTTTCTATCTCTCCTACTTACCAGTTCCTTTCTTAAAATACCCCATTGCCATTTTCTGAGCCCAAGGGTGAGCAAGTAAACAAGGCCCAGCCAGTCAGAGGACTCTATCCCTTCAAACTGAATCCTATCCTAGAGTTTTCCACCAGGAATTAGCAGGGAAGACTCTCTTTTCTCTATGGTCAGATGCTATAAGGATATGACTCCAGAACTTCCAGGTTCCCCACCTTGTAGAGAAAACCCTGTGATACAAAGGCCAAACAGAAAGATGACACTTTAAAAAGAGGAAGAAAAAAAGGTGAACGCATGTGTGTGTGTCCTTGTAGTACTGATTCCAGATTCTTAAAGATGACTTGGAATCTACAGTGCTTCTTTCAATTTTGTAGGATATCCCAATGGCCTTCTACTAAATCCCCCTTTTGCTCAAGCTGGTTTGATTTGGGTTTCTGTGACTTGCAGCTAGACAAGTCTGTATTCCTAAGAGGGAACCCACCTTTGGCTGTTAGAGTACTAGAGCTCTGGATCCCCTGTACTCTCAAGGAAGAGACTCCTATCTCCTCATACTTATAGGAATGAGAACTGAGGCAGTGACTGTCCGTCTGTCTGTCTCTGCTTGTTCCCAGATCAAGTAATTACTGTTTCCCCAAGTGGGGCAGCCCCAGGAAAGGACTACTACTGAGTCAGATGCTGTGGGTTTTGGTCCTGGCTCTGCCATTGGTTATCCTGAGCAGTTATTGGTTATTCTGAACACCTATGGGTTGGCTGCCCAGCCATCTACGTACTTGTTTTTTTCTGGAAAGCTCTTCTTCTCTACCAGTGATGTATATCACATGATTACGGAGGTAGGCTTCCCTGCAGATGTATGTGTAGAACAAAGGATCCCCGACCCCTTGACTGCAACTGACTGAACTCTGGATGGTTCTAATGGGGCCATCAAGACCTTTTCCAGGAGAACAGGAGTTGCAATTCTAGAATCAGGTTGGCCTCATTCCTGGATGGTGGGGAATGAGTGGCCTTTTTCCTAAGCTATAAACTCAGGAATAGCCTCTGGTTATCATTTTCCCCAGGCTGGGGCACAGAAGGAGGCAAGACAGGAGAAGCTGATCTACAATGAGAGAAGAATGAAAAAAGCAGAGAAAAGGGCAGTGGCAAGGGGCATCCAGTTTCTCTACAGCACTGCAGATCATGGCTCTAGTCTACTCTCAAAGCTCAGCTTTATCTTTGCCCTTTGAATGCCATCAGATATCCCTGATAATGTAAGCCAGCTTCAATTGGTTTTTTTATACCTAGTTCAAGCCCTCTCATTTATGAGTGTCATTTTTCCCACCTAAAAAGCAAGGGAGCCAAGTAGATGACTTAGAGCAACTTCCAAGTCTGAAACCCTATAGTCTCTAGACAACTAGAAAGTAGGACCAAGGCCAGACACAGTGGCTCACACCTGTAATCCCAGCACTTTGGGAGGCCAAGGTGGGTGGGGTGGATCACCTGAGGTCAGAGGTTCAAGACCAGCCTGGTCAACATGGTGAAACCTCATTTCTACTAAAAAATATAAAAACTGGGCTTGGCGCAGTGGCTCATGCCTATAATCCCAGCACTTTGGGAGGCTGAGTGGGGTGACTTGAGGTCAGGAGTTGGAGACAACTTGACCAACATGGTGAAACTCTATCTTTACTAAAAATAAAAATAATTAGCTGAGCATGATAGTGTGCGCCTGTAGTTCCAGCAACTCAGGAGGCTGAGACAGGAGAACTGCTTGAACCCGCCTGGGAAGTGGAGGTTGCAGTGAGTCGAGATTGCACCACTGCACTCCAGCCTGGGTGACAGAGCGGGACTCTCAAAAACAAACCAAACCAACCAACTCAGCTGCTCGGGAGGCTGAGGCAGGAGAATCATCTGAACCCAGGAGGCGGAGGTTGCAGTAAGCCAAGACTGCCTTACTATACTCCAGTCTGGGCGACAGAGTGTGACTCCATCTCAGTCATAATCAATGCGACTCCATCTCAATCAATCAATAAAGCAGGACTAGAAACAACTGACCTTCATCAAATTGTTAAGCTCTCCAGGGCCTTGGGTATCCTTGCAATTTTATGAAAATGCTAATCATGCTTGTTAGCTAAGTCCCAAGAAGGCAAGGAGCATAAATGTGTGATTCGGTGTGAAAGAAATGCTGAGCTTCATTAAGACTGGTGTGGCTAGGCCGGGCGCGGTGGCTCAAGCCTGTAATCCCAGCACTTTGGGAGGCTGAGGCGGGTGGATCACGAGGTCAAAAGATCGAGACCATCCTGGTCAACATGGTGAAACCCCGTCTCTACTAAAAATACAAAAAATTAGCTGGGCATGGTGGTGCGTGCCTGTAATCCCAACTACTCAGGAGGCTGAGGCAGGAGAATTGCCTGAACCCAGGAGGCGGAGGTTGCGGTGAGCCGAGATCGCGCCATTGCACTCCAGCCTGGGTAACATGAGTGAAACTCCGTCTCAAAAAAAAAAAAAAAAAAAAAAAAAAGACTGGTGTGGCTTTAATTCTACAGATTTGTACTGGAGCCCAGGTATGTAGGTTCTTCTCTAGTGATCACCAGCGAGACTTTACTGAGTCCTCAGCAACAGCAGAGAAAAGCTGGGCTCTGGACTGTTAAGTATTACAGAGAAAAGGCTGGGCTCCTGACATCTGCCACTTCCCCAGATGGATGCCAGTTTATTTATGGCAGCTTCTATGACACTGATGCTTCCTGTTCTTCATTTATTTCTTTAGCTATACTTTCTTAGGCTTGTTTTCCCCTGAGAGGAAGTCTCACTCTGTTGCCCAGGCTGGAGTACAGTGGTGCAATCTTAGCTCACTGCAACCTCTGCCTCCTGGGTTCAAGCAATTCTCCTGCCTCAGCCTCTGGAGTAGCTGAGATTACAGGTGCGTGCCACCACACCTTGCTAACTTTTTTGTATTTTTAGTAGAGATGGAGTTTCACCATGTTGGTCAGGCTGGTCTCGAACTCCTGACCTTGTGATTCACCCGCCTCGGCCTCCCAAAGTGTTGGGATTACAGGCGTGAGCCATTGAGCCCGGCTTCTCAGGCTTTTTAACAGAAATGATTCTTCTATTTATTCTCTATCCATTTTGTAGCTGAGCAATCACAGCCATTCCCTTGGCTACAACTACCACTGGAAACGCATGACTAACAAAATCTGAATGTCCAGCCCCAATCATCTTTCAAGCTCCATACATAAATACCCAATTCTCTGTTGGGCATTTCTACCTGGATGTTCCATAGATACCAAAAATTCAACAGCATGTCCAAATGGAACCTGGACTTCCACTTCAGGCCATGATGGAATAAATGAAACTAGATATTCCCTTCTTGCCATAAACAACTATAAAGCTGGACAAAATATATGAGGCAAGTGAATATGTGTTTTCAGGCACTGAGCAGCAAGCTGCTCAAGACTGTGATTTTTGGCTGGGCACGGTGGCTCATGCTTGTAATCCCAGAACTTTGGGAAGCCCAGGTGGGTGGATCAGTTAAGGTCAGGAGTTTGAGAACAGCCTGACCAACACAGTGAAACCCTATCTCTACTAAAAATACAAAATTAGCCAGGCGTGGTAGTGCACATCTATAATCCCAGCTACTTGAGGCAGGATAATTGCTTGAACCCAGGAGGCAGAGGTTGCAGTGAGCTGAGATAGCACCATTACACTCCAGCCTGGGCAACAAGAGCAAAACTCCATAAAAAAAAAAAAAAAAAAAAGACTGATGTAAAGCAAGGAAACATAGAAAGTGGGTACCAAGAATACCCTGGCATTCACTCCAAGGCACTGTCTTACTATGGTGTAAGGAGGTGGAGCCCAGGCAGAGTGACAGTCCCACTGAACAGGCAGATTTGAGTTCTGTGTTGCTGAAGAGGCTGGCATGTGTGATGCAAGGTGCCAAAATAGAGTGAACAGCACAGAGTGGGTGGGGTAGGGGGCAGTTCCTAGGCTGAAGGCTAGGCTGCACATGTACAGGAAAAGACTTCATCAGACGTAGTAGGGATCACCTGCTATGAAAATTTATTCTAATTTTCCACTTGATTTCTGTGTTTAACTTTGTTCATTCACTCATTTGACAGACATCTACTAAAAAAAAGACTAAAAATACAAAAATTAGGCATTTTGGAGATTAAGTTTCCAACACAAAAATTCTGGGGGGACATATTCAGACCATGGCAGTGACCAATTCAGGTCGTGTGTGTGTGCGCGCACACATGTGTGTTTTTTGAGACAGAGTCTCGCTCTGTCTCCAGGCTGGAGTGCAGTGGTGCGATCTCCACCTCCCAGGGTCAAGTGATTCTTCTGCCTCAGCCTTCTGAGTAGCTGGGACTACAGGCACACACCACCATGCCCAGCTAATTTTTGTATTTTTAGTAGAGACGGGGTTTCAACATGTTGGCCAGGATGGTCTCTATCTCTGGACCTTGTGATCCACCAGCCTCGGCCTCCCAAAGTGCTGGGATTACAGGCATGAGCCACTGCGCCCAGCCACATGTGTGTTTTTAAACTATTATTATGAAGTCATGGACTTAAACATATTTTGTGGGTTTCAAGTCTTTGAAATCCCTACTTTTATTGATGCTCAAACTAAGCTATCTTTGGCACCGACAATGGTTCCTCAGTCCTTTTGGTACAACCCCTGTACCCTCTGATAGCTTCCTTGCTATGTGGTATGTCTAGATAGCATAACAGCTTTAAGAAGCTATCTTTAAAAAGTTTTCATTGAGCAAACTGTAGACTTACATGCAATTATAAGAAATAATAGAGACCCTTTGTATTCTTTTCTTGGTTTGCCCCAATGGTAACCTTTTGCAAAACTACCATATAATATCACACTAGCATGGTGACATTGATATAGTCCAACATCTAATTTAATTTCTCCAGTTTTACTTGTACTTACTTGTGCATGTGTATTAAGTTCTACACAATTTTATTACCTATGTAACTTTACATATCTACTACCAGTAAAGATGGTGAACAGTTCCAACATCATACGGATCCCTGCGTTGCCCTTTTGTAACTACACACGTTTCCAGCCTGCCTCCTCTCTCCTGTCGCTAACCACTGGCAACCATTAATTTGTCCTCCAGTTCTAAAATTTTATCATTTCAAAAATGTTATATAGGCTGGGCATGATGGCTCATGCCTGCAACCCCAGCACTTTGGGAGGCCGAGGCAGGTAGATCACAAGGTCTGGAGTTTGAGACCAGCCTGGCCAATATGGTAAAACCCCGTCTCTACTAATGATACAAAAATTTGTTGGGGGTGGTGGCGTGCACCTATAGTCCCCGGTATTCAGGAGGCTGAGGCAGAACAATCGCTTGGACCTGGGAGCAGAGGTTGCAGTGAGCCAAGATTGCGTCACTGTACCTCAGCCTGGGCGAAAGAGTGAGACTCTGTCTTAAAAAAAAAAAAAGTTATATAAATGGAATTATACAGTGTGCCACTTACTGAGACTGGCTTTTTTCCATTCACTGTAATTCCATGGAGGCTCATCCTACCTGTTGTGTGCATCAATAGTTTATTTCTTTATGATGCTGAGTACTATTCCGTGGTATGAATGTACCGTAGTGTGTATTTGCAGAACTGACAAGTGCATTCATATGTGCAATACAACCCCCATCAAGAAATGGAATACCCCAGAATGTTCTCTCATGACTCTTAAGCCAAGTTCCACCCTCAACCCCAAGAGGCAACCACTGATTTTTTTTCTCTTATCTCCTCAGATTCCTATTATCATGATTTCCTACTACAGATTAGTTTTGTCTGTTCTAGAATTGCATATAAATAGGATCATGCAGTATGTATTCTTCTTTCACTCAGTATATTTTGAGATTCATCCATTTCATTGCATGTGGTTTACTTTTTAACTGCTGAGTAGTATTTCACTGTATTAAGTGTTAACATATCACAGTTTAAAAAAATTAATTCTTGGCCGGGCGCGGTGGCTCAAGCCTGTAATCCCAGCACTTTGGGAGGCCGAGGCGGGTGGATCACAAGGTCAAGAGATCAAGATCATCCTGGTCAACATGGTGAAACCCCGTCTCTACTAAAAATACAAAAAATTAGCTGGACACGGTGGCGCGTGCCTGTAGTCCCAGCTACTCGGGAGGCTGAGGCAGGAGAATTGCCTGAACCCGGGAGGCGGAGGTTGCGGTGAGCCGAGATCGCGCCATTGCACTCCAGCCTGGGTAACAAGAGCGAAACTCAGTCTCAAAAAAAAAAAAAAAAAAAAAAAAAAAAAAAAAAAAATTAATTCTCCTTGATGGAAACCTGAATTACTTTCAGTTTGGGGCTATTATGGGTAATGCTGCTGTGAATATTCTTACATTAAGTGTCTTTGTGGACATGTTTTAATTTTTCTTGAGTCAATAATTAGGAGTGGAATTCCTGGGTTCTTTTCCCAGAGAGACCATACTATTTTACACTTTATCAAGAAAGATACACAGTTGCTCCACATTTGTGGTGGTTTTTTTTTTTTGTTTTTTAAAGCAGGATCTCACTCTGTTACCCAGGCCAGAGTGCAGTGGTGTGATCATAGTTCACTGCAACCTCGAATTCCCAGGCTCAAGTGATCCTGCTGCCTCAGTCTCCCAAAGTGCAGGGATTACAGGAGTAAACCACCATGCCCAGCCTGTTGCTGGTTTTTAAATTTTATCATTCTGGTGGGTATGTAATGGTATATCATTTTGGTTTTAATTTGCATTTCCTTCATAACACAGGATGTTGAGACTTTTTGCATACGATTATTGGCCATTCATATATCTCCTTTTTGAAGTATTTGTTCAAATCTTTTTTTAATTTTTTTTTTTTTTCAGATGGAGTTTCATTCTTGTTGCCCAGGCTGGGGTACAATGGTGTGATCTTGGCTCACTGGAACCTCCAACCTCCACCTCCCTGGTTCAAGTGATTTCTCCTGCCTTAGCCGCCCAAGTAGTTGGGATTACAGGCACCCATCACCATGCCCAGCTGATTTTTGTATTTTTAGTAGAGATAGGGTTTCACCATGTTGGCCAGGCTGGTCTTGAACTCCTGACCTCAGGTGATCCATCCACCTCGGCCTCCCAAAGTGCTGGGATTACAGGTGTAAGCCACTGTGCCTGGCCCTTTTGTCTATTTTAATTTGAGCTGTCTTTTTATTTTTTATTTATTTTTTAAGACGGGGTTTCACCATGTTGGTCAGACTGGTCTTGAACTCCCGACCTCAGGTGATCCGCCTGCCTTGGCCTCCAAAGTGCCTGGATTACAGGCGTGAGCCACCATGCCCGGCCCGGACTGTGTTTTTATATTGAATTATAGGACTTCTTTATATATCCTTTGCCAGATATATGTTCTTTGAATATTTTCTCCCAATCTGTGGTTTGCCTTTTCATTGTCTTAATGGAATCTTTTGATGACAGTGTTTAATTTTGATGAAGTCTAGCTTACCATTTTTTTTTCCTTTTATGATTATTTTCTTCTATCTATCTGAAAAAGCCTTGTTAATTCCTAAGTCATGGATATAGTCTCTTGTATTTTCTGCTAAAAGCTTTGTGGTTTTGACTTTTACATACTGTTCTATGATCCATCATGAATCTGTTATGGTATGAGGTGGCTGAGGTTCATTCTTTTTCTATGTGGATATCAAGTTATCCTAGCACCATTTGTTGAAAACAGTCTCCTTTCCTTACTGGGTTGCTTTGGTGACTTTTTCAAAACATCAAACATTTGATAGTGTGGGATTATTTCTGGACTATTTACTGTTTCATTGATCTGTCAATCCTTACGTCAGCAACATAGTATCACAACAATTTCTGACATTTTTTTTTTCCTTCCATGAATTATACTTTTGGTGTCAAGTCTAAGAACTTTTTACCTAACTCTAGATCTTAAAGATTTTTTCCTGTGTGTTTTTCTAAAAGTTGTATAGTTTATACTTAAGCCTACAGTCCATTTTCAGTTAATTTCTTATTGAAGTGTAAGGTTTACGCTGATGTTTTTTTTTAGCCTATGGTTATCCAACTGTCCCAGGACCATTTGTTAAAAAGGTTATCCTTTCTCTATTGAATTGCTTTTGTACTTTTGTCAAAAAATGGTAAGTCAGTTGAGCATATTTTTGTTCTACAGTCTTTTCTCTTTTTTTTTTTTTGAGACAGAGTCTCACTCTTGCCCAGGCTGTAGTGCAGTGGTGCAGTCTCAGCTCATTGCAACCTCTGCCTCCTGGTTTCAAGCGACTCTCCTGCCTCAGCCTCTCAAGGGATTACAGGCACATGCCATTACGCCCAGCTGATTTTTGCATTTTTAGTAGAGACAGGTTTTGCCATGTTGTCCAGGCTGGTCTTGAACTCCTGACTTCAGGTGATCTGCCTGCTTCAGCCTCCCAAAGTGTTGAAATTACTTGCCTGGCCTGTTCTGAATTCTTTAATGGAATATGTCAAAACCACAATCTGGATATTAGAGATGCTTTTTCTACTAGCTTGGTCATTGTTTCTAAGCCTTCCACATCCTCCACTGGATTGTTTACGATAGGGACTAGGTACTTTTCTCTCTGAAGACTCAATACCTGGTGTTGACTCCGTTCTCTATTACAACTATTCAGGGCAACAGAAAAGACAAGAACATTCTTAGCTACGAGGTGCCTAGGTTATCCCAATACTGGCTCTATGTGTCCGGGCACTATGAGAGTGGGATTCTGATTTTTCCCAGGCTATGGGGTTCTTTTAGGCAATGATGACAGTAAGCGACAATTTATGATTCCTACAATTGATCTGACCATCATCACAAGAGAGTAGTACCTCTGGAAGCTTAAATGAACCCTTTCATATTGAACTCTCACATAACTCACTCTTTCCCTCACAACTTCACATCCTTGCACTATGCATCCCTTCCAAACTCTACCCTAGATCTCTTTACCCCTCCCAGAGGCCTTGGGTAGCTCTGCCTCTAATTATTCTTTTCCTAATTCGAATGTTGTTTTTCTCCTCACAAAGTCATTCTCACGAGGAAGGAGCACTGCCAGGACCCCTCTGAGTGGGGTAGATGCAGTTCAGCCTCTGTTAGGCCCTCTCCTCCAACTATGTTCTTGGCTTGCCTCACTTGAGAAGTAATTTTAAAATGTTATTTTGCTGTCTTTCCATAAAGTTTTGGTGACCTATACGTGGTTCTCTGAATTCAATGACTTCACATATGATATTTCATCTAGCCCTGATCCTTCACGCGGTTCATTTCTAGCTAGCTCAGATAGTCTCCCTCCCACATAACAGTTTACATCCCATGTCCCCACACCGTTTACATTTATCTTTCTACATATCTTATCTATCGCCCTATAAAGAGGAGCTCATTATAATATTTTCTAGCTGTCCTGGTTTCACTTCTTTTTTCCTTATTATTTAATAATAATTATTATTATTCAATTTAAAATCACCAGAACACCATTATCCCCATTTTAATAACCTGCCATATGAAAGTATGCTAACCATCAACTACCCAAACGTTTCCTCCCAGTGGGTGATCTCACTTTAACCAGGACCAACTGCTGCATCTGAAAGGAGTATCTTTCATCATTACTAAGAGCTTTGACCTACTTGTTAGACTCTGTTCTCATCGTCCCCACAGTTTGCTTTTGGTTTCTGAGCTCCTCTAAGTATAATCGTATGCTCTTCTTTCAGGGAGCACCATATACTGTGCACTTTCTGAGATGCTTTATCCATGATGTTCGGTCCTTCTACAAGGGGCAACTCTAACAGGCGTTCAAGAGTGAATCAGCTAACACTAAAGGAAGCTAACCTATACAACCCTCCAGGTGAGAGGCTTCCATATGGTCTTTTGCGGGTGTTTCCATTAGGGTTCTCCTGGGACCTATTGCTAATGGTCAGTATTCTAATTCTCAGGCGGGATTATAAGAGAGACCCAAATTGCAACCACCAATCCTCATAAATGCATCTCAGCTTTCCTGTCAACTCGAGCCTAGTTTACTTTACTATATAAGTGTTCAACCCGGTCAGCGTGTTGTGTGCCCCATGTGACATCCCACAGTACCCAACACTGCCAATTTCTGCCCCAGATGGGTTTCCCATGTTTACCATAACAGCTCATCAATAAGAAACACCCTAGGCTATCATAATTCAGTTACAGAAAATACAGCAAGAACCCCATATACCATCCAATATGCAGCACAAGGTACACACTTAATAGCAGTGTTTTAAAGTAAATGAATAAGCAGAGATTAGCCCCCATCATGCCCCCACCTCAAATTCTGGGTGAATAATTAATGTATCAACCAGCAGGTGATAGCAACATTTGCTGTCATAGCTAATAACAATGTGAGATAGAAGGAATTAAGCACTATTGCAGCTTATAGAGATCAAGAAGAAAGAAAATCTTTAAGCCAGACTTAGTAGGACCTCCCATAGCAGTGATTCTTTAATTGTGACTTTTCAATCATCACTGAAGAATCACCTGGGGCCTATTCCTAGCTCCATGTCAGACCTCCAGAATCAGAATCTTCGGAGTGGAACCAATTATGTGCATTTTTAACAAGCTCCCTGGTGATTGTGATAAAGGACCTGACCCACACTTGGATGCAGAGTCCTTCTTCCTTAGCTTCAACACTTTCAGTGAAGGGCTCTCTCTGTATCATGCAAAGACCAATAATTTCAAAGCCAGAAGCCCTGGGATCAAGTTGCAGGTAACTTTGAGCAAGTCATTTAACCTCTCTGGGTCTCAGGTTCCTCATATATAAATTGATAGCACCCAAAAGGCTTGCTGTGATGATTAAAAAATCGAATGCACATTGTATTGGGAATCACTGCTCTTCATCAACTACTTCCAGTTTTCCTTCCTTCTGAGCACAGGACGAGAATGTACATCTGATCCCTCCTAAAGTCAAATGGGGCCACAAAACTAGTACTAGCCAATGGGTTTTGAGTAGAAGAGGTATGCATTACTTCTCAACTACAGCACTTCATTGTCTATGCAAGATCATCCAGAGCTTGCTTTTCTTTCTGGCACAGCAACTGGCAACATTTGAGATGACAGTTACCCTAAGAACCTGGATCCTTACATGATTAGAGTAAGCAGAGAGACTCCGACCAAGCCCAGATGGACATACACCATGATGTTGCCCAGGCTGGAATACAGTGGCATGAGCACAGCTCACTGCAGCCTTGAACTCCTGGCCACAAGTGTTCCTCTCACCTTGGCTTCTCAAAGTACTGGGATTACAGGCATGAGTTACCATGCCCAACCTTGTCCCATTTTTTTATGTTCCCAAGAGTGTTAGAACTCAAGAGTTTCTGTGTAGCACTCTCCAAACCTCCCACTAGAAGCATCCACATGCTTCTGGGACACCTGGTATCCCCAGCCTCAGTGGGAGAGGCAAAGGCCACCCTCTCAGGAGGCAAGTCCCATAAAACTCGGCTCTCAAGAAGCAGGCTCTGCTGCTGCCTCGCCCTGTCACTTCAGCACGTCCTTGAACATTTCTGAACCTATTTCCTTGCCTCTGATCTGAGGTTGACAATGGCTGGCCTGCTACACCTCAAGAAGATTTTGAGAATTTCCAGAGAGAAAAATCATTTATTCAACAAATATTCGTTGATTCCTTACTATGTGCCAGGCATTGTTCCAAGAACTGAAAAGCAGTCAATGAGACCTACCTTCAGAGACAGACAATAAACGGAAAAGATATTAGCATAAATGCTATGAAGAGAAATAAAGCAGGTTAAGGGGTATGTGACAGGGTTGTCAAGGAAGATCTCTGAGGAAGTGACATTTGAATAGAGACCTGAATGACATTTAAAGCCATAGCATGGGCTGAGATCACTAATCACAGAGAGAGAGAAGCAGTCTGATGAACAAGCCCTCAGCCACTCTAACACCTAAAGGGCATGAAATGGAAAAGCACCATAAAGGAGAAAGTGGGAACGACCTCGCTCACAGCACTGTCCAGAACTCCGTACCTGTGAGGCACTGGAGGGAAGGTGCTGTTTTGTTCATTTGCTGTCTGTACTCCCACTGCCTCTGAGAAGGGTGGGCTCTATGTGCCGTTCAACGAGCACCAAGATGGGCAGGCAAGCTGGGCTCAGGAAGACAAACATCCCTCAGGGATCTGGACTTGGGAGCTGTGTGGTGGGAGGAAGTGGCAACAGGGGAACCTTTTGGTATTAACAGTTGAGTATAAAGTGAAGCCCTTGCTTTGCCCCTCCCCCAAGATCTCTAGTAATACCTCCATCGCTCACAAATGCTTTTGTATGAGTGATCTGTGAGGGGGGCGAAGGGGACAGAGGAAATGCTGAGTAACTCCACAGGGATGAACCATGGGAAAAGGGAAACATGTCTGCAGACTCAGAGCACCAGGTGACAGAGCCTGGGCGCCTCTAGAGGGAAATTCACTGTGGAATTATATGTTTTTCTTTACGTATTATCTGTCTCCCCCGAGTAAAATGTAAGCTCCTGAAGGGCAGAAACTTTGTATCACTGCTTTGTACTATGCCCAGAACTATGCTTGGCCCATAGCAGATGCTCAACAATCATTTACTGAATAAATAACCACCCTCATCATTATCTGGTATATTAGCATAGCTGAGACTACTCAAATCATTAGCTATAGACTCCCGGCTGCCACACAGATCCCTGTGGAATAAAAAAGAAGTAAATAAGAATCCAAGTATGTATTCAACACTTGCTGTGTATAAGACCAAGTGGTTAGCACCTTGTGAGTCAGTGGGAATCAGACAAAGACTGGCTCTCAAGTCTGGCAGAACAATGATATGTCTACCAAAAAACACCCAAAAAACAAACAGAAAACAAACCAAAAAACCCCACAATTCAAGGAGAAAAATGCTTAGTGCCTGATACAGTTTGGCTGTGTTTCCACCCAAAATCTCATCTAGAATTATAATCCCCATAATCCCCATGTATCAGGGGTGTGACCAAGTAGAGGTAACCGTATCACGAAGGCTGTTTCCCCCATGCTGTTGTTGTGACAGTGAGCGAGTCTCATGAGATCTGATGCTTTTATAAGCATCTGGCATTTCCCATGCTTGCACTCATTCTCTCTCCTGCTGCCCTGTGAGAAGGTCCCTTCTGCCATGATTTTAAGTTTTCTGAGGCCTCCGCAGCCATGCGGAACTGTAAGTCAATTAAACCTCTTTTCTTTATAAATTACTAGTTGTGGGTATTTTTTCATAGCAGCATGAGAACAGACTAATACAGTAAATTGGTACCACAGAGAGTGGGGTGCTGCTGTAGAGATACCCCAAAATGACTTTGGAACTGGGTAACAGGCAGAGGTTGGAATAGTTTGGAGGGCTCAGAAGAAGACAAGAAAATGTGGGAAAGTTTGGAACTTCCTAGAGACTTAGAGGGCTCAGAAGACAAGAAGATGTGGGAAAGTTTAGAGCTTCTTAGAGACTTGTCGAATGGCTTTAATCAAAAGCTGATTGTGACATGGACAATGAAGTCCAGGCTGAGGTGGTGTCCGATGGAGATGAGGAACTTGTTGGGAAATGGAGTAAAGACAACTCTTGCTATGCAAAGAGACTCCTGCCTCAGCCTCCCAAAGTGCTGGGATTACAGGCGTGAGCCACCATGCCCAGCCTTACATGTCATCTTAATAAGCACTTACAACAACCAAAACACAGTATTCTTATCCTCAATTCCTAGGAGTAAACATTTATTCGGTTTTACTTAGTAAGCTGGGATTTACTAAACTGGTCTGAGTCCAAAGCCTTTCCATTACCACCACCTGCCTTCTAGTTCCTTTATTGGTGTATTAGGATTCTTAACTTGTGAAGTGACGATACAGGAACTTCTAGCCTCACCATCGCATATATATATAAATTCATAGATCATGAAATAAGAATGAATTTGATCCTGCAATTGTTATGCACTAAAATATCACTACACAATGTTGGAAAAAGCAGTACTCTGTTAAGAAGCCCAGCCAAAGACATAGGACCTCAAGCCAGAATCTATAAAAATCAAGGGCACCTCTACTCAGCAGCAGACCCCTGGGTCAGCAAGAAGCAGGGCAGCAGCAACAAGGAATAAATACAGAGCTGAAGTGGACCTCAACCAACTCAGACGTTACAGCTGGGTCGGCAGAGGGACCTATCTGATCACGGTCCCTTTCTCCCTCCTGCCTCCCAGCCATTTCTCTTTAATCACTCTCAGTTAGAGGCAATTCCACATCAAGTGATCAATACATATGAAATGACACATTCAGTGAAGTCAGATCATCCTGTCTCAGCTTCCTCATCTATAAAATGGAGAGAATGCTACTGCAGGGAACTGTTCCGGGGATGAAATGAGAGAATGGATGGAAAGCAATTAACACCACACCTGATACGGCAAACAGAATGCATTAGAATGAATTCCTTCTGTCCTAAGATTCTTTCCTTTCCCTGAGTACCTTTCCCTTTCTTTTCTCTGCATCACACTTTGAATCAGCCCTTTCCATATCCTAGAAAAAAAAAGTCATTATAGCTGATAAATTTCCTATTGTGAGGTAAGGAAAAAAGAGGACTTGATGGTTAGGTGCAGTGGTTTATGCCTGTAATCCTAGCACTTTGGGAAGTCAAGGCAGGCAGATCACTTGAGCTCAGAAGTTCGAGACCAGCCTGACCAACATGGCGAAACCCTGTCTCTACTAAAAATAGAAAAATTAGCTGGGCGTGATGGCGCATGCCTGTAGTCCCAGCTACTTGGGAGGCTGATGGAGGAGAATCGCTTGAACCCAGCAGTCGGAGGTTGCATGAGCAGGGATCATGCCACAGCACTCCAGCCTCAATCTCAAAAAAAAAAAAAAAAAAAAAAAAAAGAGGGCTGGGTGTGGTGGCTCACGCCTATAATCCCAGCACTTTGGGAGGCCGAGGCGGGTGGATCAGGAGGTGGGTTACCATACTGGGCAACATGGTGAAACCCTGTCTCTACTAAAAAAAATACAAAAAAAAAATTAGCTGGGCATGGTGGCACACACCTGTAGTCCCAGCTACTCAGGAGGCTGAGGCAGAATTGCTTGAACCCAGGAGGCAAAGGTTACGGTGAGCCAAGATTGCGACATTGTACTTCAGCCTGGGTAACAAGAAGGAAACTCCATCTCAAAAAAAAGAAGAAGAAGAAAAAAGAGACTAGAGAGGAAGTAGAGCTCACTGACCCCCTTTCCCAGCCAATAAGACAGAGACACACTACCAGGCCAAGCAGTAGTTGTACAGGATTCTTTACTGTTACTGAGGCAACAAGGTTTGGAGCTCCCACCATCCAATGACCAAGAGAGTAAGTATTGTTACTCAGAACAGTATGACTAGAACAGCATTGGCATGCAAGCAATTCACTAATGTGGACGTTGTCCCCAGGCTCTGAACATGCAAGTGCAAATAAGAGAGGGTTTATCCTAAGAGAATACATGCACTATTAAGGAAGATAGGATCTTATGGAAATTCAGGAACAGTACCACAGTAGGACTGGGTCTCCCAGACCCCAGAAGCAAAGGCCTGGATCCACAGGAGCCCCAACACCTTCAGCAGCTGGAGTCTGAGCGTCTTGACTCTTCATGTGTCTTAGCCACTCTGAATGGGCTGCTCCGTTCTCCTCATACCTGGAGTCCATACACACTTTTTTTATACCTCATTGCTTCTCCTTCCTCCTAAGATCAGCTTGCCAGGACCCCTCATAAGCCTGGCTCTAGCTCATGGCTTCTTTCTACCACTTCAGGTTCCATCTCTGTAATTAAGTGTCCTTCTGCAACCCCCACATTCACATTTCTGAGAGAATGTTCATCTTTTTTTTCTCATTCTCATGGACTTGGCACTGTTCTTGGGTCTGAAGTCTATTTCTGGTCCAGTAGAGGGGTAGAGATAGAGCAAGACTTTTTTCTTTTTTAGAGAGAGAATCTTGCTCTGTCACCCAGACAGGAGTGCAGTGGAGTGATCACAGCTCACTGCAGCCTCATATTCTGCAGCTCAAGTGATCCTCCCACCTCAGCCTCCCAAATAGCTGGTACTACAAGTGTATGCCACCATCCTCAGCTAATTTTTAAATTTTTTGTAGAGACAGGGTCTTTGCTATGTTGCCCAAGCTGGCCTTGAATTCCTGGCCTCAAGAGATCTTCCTGCCTTGGCCTCCCAAAGAGCTGGGATTCCAGGCATAAGCCACTGCACTAGGCCTTAACTATGTCTGCCCAGCACCTTCACTCTTCTGCGTCCTCAGGGGAACCCCACTCCCACTGTATTTAGTCCTGTTAAGGCTGCCACTGGGATTGCTGCAGTCCTCTACCTCACAGGATGGAAACTTGACCCGAAGAAGACAATAAAAATCCCCCTTCCCCTTGCAAGGAATGGGACAACTCAAAAGAGTCCATATAAGGAATGAAGCAAAACTCAAGACAACCAAGGGGAGAGACCGCAAGAGACAAAAGAGGCAGGGACACAGAAACATTTTCTTTTTAAAACCAACAGATTTTCAAGTTCAGATAGTTTAAGCTGATCACTGACAACCAAACAAGTCTGACAAACACACAGTCTTCTCAAGTAAATTCTTTTTTTTTTTTTCCTGAGATGGAATCTTGCTCTGTTGCCCAGGCTAGAGTGCAATGGTGTGGTCTCTGCTTACTGCAACCTCCACCACTTGGGTTCAAGTTATTCTCCTGCCTCAGTTTCTCAATTACCTGGGATTACAGGTGCCTGCCACCACTCCCAGCTAATTTTTGTATTTTTAGTAGAGACAGGGTTTCACCAGGCTGGCCAGGCTGGTCTCAAATTACTGACCTCAGGCGGTTCTCCTGCCTCAGTCCTCACAAAGTGCTGGGATTACAGGCTGGGCCACCACCTCCGGCCTCAAGTAAATTCTTTATTCTCTTCCTTTTTCTCTCTATAGGCTAGTAAGACTCCAATCAAAGTTGATAGATTGTATTTACATCTCATCTACCCTAAGGTGGAAAAAGGATAAATGCAGTTCAAGTGGTCTAAAGTCGCTGTACTGTCTGTGCAAAAGAAAAGAGTAAGGAGCCAGGCATGATGGCTCATGTCTGTAATCCCGGCACTTTGGGAGACCGAGGCAGGTGGATCACCTGAGGTCAGGAGTTTGAGACCAGCCTGGCCAACACTGTGAAATCCAGTGTCTTTAAAAAAAAAAAAAAAAAAAAAAAAAATGTAAGGATATTCACCACCTATAACGGAAATCTATCAACTTTGGTTAAATTGAAATTTCAAGCACAACCATTAAGAAAAAGTGTAAAACATCCAAATTACCAGAAAAAAAAAAAAGAGGTGAATGATGAAAAATAACCCCAAACAAGGGAAGACAGCTATAACGAAATGAGAACTGGCAGGACAAACATAGTGAAAGCATAAAATAAGAAGGCAGACCTAAACCCAAATACATCAGTGGTACCATTCATGAAAATAGACTACATGTTCTAATTAAAAAACAAAGTCAGGGTTTAAAGAAAACCAAAACCCAATTATACGATATTTATAAGAGACTTACCTAAAACACACAGTTACAGAAAATATGTAACTAATGGAAAAACATCTACTTTTCACAGATTTTTAAAAAGATGGCATAGCTACACTATCAGATAAGTGTAAAGCAAAAAAGATAATTTATTAGAAACAAAAAGGGCAGCTTCATAATGATAAAAGGTGAATTAATTCACCAAGAAAATAAAACAACTTAATGTTTGTATGCACTTG
This sequence comes from Sapajus apella, assembly GCF_009761245.1. Lineage (NCBI taxonomy): Eukaryota > Metazoa > Chordata > Mammalia > Primates > Cebidae > Sapajus > Sapajus apella. Next base: position 2,869,416 of record NW_022436986.1, read on the forward strand.
ATAATATGGGCTTACAGATATAAAGCAAAAGAATTAAAAAAAGAAGTAGGCAAATTCATAATTATAGTTGGATATTTAGACACATCTCTCTATAATTGCTAAGACAGGCACAAAAAGAAAAAGAAAAAGAAACCAGTAAGGATAAAGAAGATTTGAAAACGATTAATAAACTTGATCTAATGGCATTTCATTGGACATTGAATCCAGTAACTGTAGAATGCACATCACTTTCAAACACACATGGAACATTTATAAAAACTGACCATAAACAGAGCTCTAACTGAAATATCAAATAATTTCAAAGGATTGAAATTATACAGCTTCGAGCACAGTGGCTCACACCACTGTGTGTCCTCCCAGCTACTTAGGAAGGCAGGAGGATTGCGTAAGCCAGGTGTTCAAGGGTGCAGTTAGCTCTGATCGCACCACTGTACTCCAATGTAGGAGACAGTAAAACTATCTCGAAAACAAACAAACAAACAAAAAACAGAATGCACTGACCACAGTCAATTAATAAAGGATAATTAGAAAATGTTCGTATGTTTGGAAATTACAAAACACATTTCTCAAATATAATACCTATTGGTTAAAGAAAGAATGACAATGGAAATTATACTATTTTTAGAAATAAACAACAAGGAGGCCGGGCATGGTGGCACACACCTATAATCCCAGCACTTTGGGATGCTCAGGAGTTCTAGATCAGCCTGGCCAACATGGTGAAACCCTGTCTCTACTAAAATACAAAAAATTTAGCCAGGAGTAGTGGTACATGCCTGCAATCCCAGGTACTTGGGAGGCTGAGGCAGGAGAATCAGTTGAACCCAGGAGGCAGAGGCTGCAGTGAGCCAAGGATTGTGCCATAGTACCTCAGCCTGGACAATAAGAGCAAAAAGTCCACCTCAGAAAAAAAAAAAATAAACAAATGACAAAGATACTACATATCAAAACTTCTGAACTGCTGAAACAGAATTTTGAAAAAAAAAAAAAAAAAAAAAAAAGTATAATTTTAAATGGAAAGAATCAAAAGGATAAAAATCAATGAAACTAAAGATCAATTTCAAGAAATCAGAAAAAGAAAGGAAAATAGAAAAGAAAAATAGGCCGGGCACGGTGGCTCACGCCTGTAATCCCAGCACTTTGGGAGGCCGAGGTGGGTGGATCACCTCAGGTCAGGAGTTCAAGACCAGCCTGGCCATCATGGTGAAACCCCACCTTAAAAAAGAAGAGAAAAATAAATAACGGAGCAGAACTTATGAAACAGAAAACAAATTTATTTCTTATTTTATTAAAAAAAATTTTTTTTTGAGACAGAGTTTTGTTCTTGTTGCCCAGGCTGGAGTGCAATGGTGTGATCTCAGCTCACTGCAATCTCCGCCTCCCAGGTTCAAGCGATTCTCCTGCCTCAGCCTCCCAAGTAGCTGGGATTACAGGCATGCACCACCATGCCCAGCTAATTTTGTATTTTTAGTAGAGACAGGGTTTCTCCATGTTGGTCAGGCTGGTTTTGAACTCCTGACCTCAGGTGATCCGCCCGCCTCGTCCTCCCAAAGTGCTGTGATTACAGGCGTGAGCCACTGTGCCTAGCCAGAAAACAAATTTATTATGAAGACTATCACTGATGGTAAAAGCAGGTTCTCTGAAAAGAACCTCTACTGAAATCAAAAGAAGAAGAAAAGCATTAAAATGAAATCAGAATGAAAGAGGGCATAGATATCTCTACAGATGTTGTACACCAAAAGATAACACTGTAAATGACTTTATATAAATAAACATGAAGGGATAAATTCCTAGGAAAATATTACTTAGTTAAGAAATTATAAAAACAAAATCACCCTAGAACCATTAAAGACTTTGAATCTGTGGTCAAAAATAAGACTGCAAAGAAAACAAACATACCTCCAAGCCCAAGTGGCTGCATCATCAAGTTCTATCATACATTCAAAGGACAAAGGAAGGGAAACAAAAATGGATGGTGGAAGAGGATGAGATGGGCATTTGTTAGATTTCTGAACCAACTGCAGCAGCAAGGGTTGCAGTTTGTCCCACTAATCTTCCTCTTATAAGTTTTCCCAGGAATTGTGACTAACCAGAACCCTGGAGAAGCTGTACCTGGATAGAGTGAACTTAACATAAGAAGCAAGCCTATCTGAATGGTGCAAGAGGTGGACTTCGGAGACTACTACTGGTTCCACCCAGATCCTTTTTACTGGCTAGCACACCATCACCCAGACGTAAGTGTCAGCTGAGAACCACTCACAGATGTCCCTTTCTCCAGAGAACTGCAACTGTCCTCTCACCAGGCTGTGCCTCTCCTCCCTCAATCCTGCTTCCCTCATATTCCTTTTCCTGAGCGCTTCTTTCACAGTCTCACTTGAACAAGAATCCCTGTTTCATGCCCTGCTTCTACAGAATGAGATCTAAGATATCATAATTTAAGAAAGTAAAAAGCCACACAGTGTAAGAACATACTTTTAAAATGTACAACTGACAGGGGCCACTAACCAAAATATATAAAGGAAATGTATTTTCTTTAGTGATAAAAAATATATATATACTGTATCCTTTATATATTTCCTTATTGAAAAATCACTATGAAAAATTTAAAAATGGCAAGAGACACGAATAGTTCACAAAAGGGGCAATCCAATTAACTGATAAAAAACTGCTAAAGGGCTGGGTGTGGTAGCTCACACCTGTAATCCCAGCACTTTGGGAGGCTGACATGGGAGAACACCTTGAGTACAGGAGTTTGAGACTAGCCTAGGAAACATGGCAAGACCCAGTCTCTATAGAAAAAAAAATTAAAAATTATCTGGCAGCCACACGCTGTGGCTCACATCTGTAATCCCAGCACTTTGGGAGGCCAAGGCAGGTGGTTCACAAGGTCAGGAGTTCAAGACCAGCCTGGCCAAGATGGTGAAACCCCATCTCTACTAAAAATACAAAAATTAGCCGGGCATGATGGCGGGTGCCTGTAATCCCAACTACTTGGGAGGCTAAGGCAGAGAATTGCTTGAATCTGGGAGGTGGAGGTTGCAGTGAGCTGAGATCACGCCACTGCACTGCAGCCTGAGTGACAAGGCTGGACTCTGTCTCAAAAAGAAAAAAAGATTATCTGGCTGTCCCAGCTGCTCAGGGGGCAGAGGTGGGAGAGTTCTCTTGAGCCTGGGAGGTTGAGACTGCAGTAAGCCATGATCATGCCACTGCACTCCAGCCTGGGTGACAAAGCAAGACCCTGTTTCAGAAAAAAAAAAAAAAAGGGCCCAATATCAATAGCAACGAAGGAGAACAAGTTAAAACCACAAGAAATATCACGACACACACATGAAAATAGCTAAAAAATTACAACCAATAAAACCAACTATTTGCCTGGATATGAAGCAACTGGAACTCTCATATACTCCCCGTAGGAAAGTAAATTGGTACAATCACTTGAAAAACTGTTTGGCATTATCTAGCAAAGCAATTCTACTCTAATATATATAACCTAAAGAAACATGTTCACATAAGCTGGGCATGGTGACTCACGCCTGTAATCCCAGCACTTTGGGAGGCACAGGCAGGTGGATCACCTGAGGTCGGGAGTTCGAGACCAGGCTGACCAACATGGAGAAACCTCATCTCTACTAAAAACACGTAAAAATTAGCCAGGTGTGGTGGTGCATGCCTGTAATCCCAGCTACTTGGGAGGCTGAGGCAGGGGAATCACTTGAACCTGGGAGGCGGAGGTTGCGGTGAGCTGAAATCGTGCCATTGCACTCCAGCCCGGGCAACAAGAACGAAACTCCGTCTCAAAACGAAAAACAAAAAACTTGTTCACATAAAACAGAAAATATCTAAGGATGTGCTTGGCAGTCAGAAACTATAAGCTTCCAGCTGAGGAACAAGAAAAAAAAGAAAAAAAAAACCCAGAAACTATAAGCAACTCAAGTATCCAACAACCAGAGGATGAATAAGTCTATTGTGACACAGTCATATCAGGAAACACTGTTAGCAATGAAAGTGAGGTCGCCACATGGATGTATCTCACAAACAACAAGTTGAGCAAAAGAAGCAAAATACAAAATGCAAACAGCACGATTCTTTATGTATGAAGTAAAAAAACTTAGTTAAACTATATTGTTTAGGGATATATGGATAGTTACAAAGAAAAGCAAAAAAATGATTATCACAAAAGTCAAGATGATTTCTTCTGGGGGAGGAAATTACAATTTGCAAGCAGGTACTGAGTACTGGCAATGTTCCGGTTCTTGACATGGTGGTGATTACATGTGTATTTCCCTTATAGTTATTTATTAAACTACATATTTGTGTTTTTTGCCATGCACATTTATTGTATTTCATATTCAAAAAAGTTTAAAACAAGTAAATGAAATAAATATACTGATTACTGTTTCTTAGAAAAATTGAGAAAACTAAAATCCTTTATTTTTTAATTAAAACTTTGCCTGCAAAATCCCTAACAGGGTACATGCCAAGTAAATTTTCCAGAATGCCTACTTCTCTTAGGACTATAGGTGTAGGCAGCATCTCCTGGGAACAAATCTGTGCTTTGCTCAGGGTGACCTGAGGACCGCTCTTTACATATGGAAAAGTAAGCTGAGTAGGCACCTAAAGTCCTGGGGTAGATATCTTGTTGAAGGCTGCCATTACTGAGAATCTTTGGTAGGCAGGATCCTGGAGAGTATGTGGAACCAATGTGCCAAAGTGATTTGGGTAAGGGTTAGGAAGAGAAGCCTGCAAATTCTGACAAGAGGTTTGAAAACAGAGAAATCTCTTGGGTGGTCTGGATGACCATGACCAAGGTTGCTAGCAAGAAAGGACCCCAAATGCCCTAAAAGAGAACTCTCCAGGAGAGCAAGGGAACCCAGTCTGGTGAAAAGCTCAACAGAAAGCCCAGAGTGAGGTGCCTTGGGAAGAATGGCTGAGCACACAAGCGCAAACTAATAAAGCTCCAACCTTGGAATCCAAGCATGGAGTCATGCTGACAGGGGGTTGGTCCAATAAGGGCGTTGAGCAGCAGTGACCACACATCTGTGGACTGTGTAGGACAGCTCTTCAGTAGTGATGCCATATAGCTGTGTCAGGATGACAGTGTGTGTGGACTGCTCAGACAATGCAGTTCTCTCTCCTCTGGAGAGTGACGGTAAGACTGACCCCTTTGGAATGTATAAGCCCCCAGAGAGCTTGGAGAGGGAGACACTGGAATTCTCACTAATAAGGGCATTAGAGAGGACTTGGCGATCTACTTAGAAAAAATAAGGAAATACAAGACTGAATTTAAACTCAACTTGTGAAATGAGACACATGTTAAACATCTAAACTGAAATAGACAAAATCTTAATCAAATGTCTCTTTGTATACATACCTTTATGTATATAATATCAAACATTTTAGGTAAGTAAGAAACTAATAATCACTAAACAGAAAGAGGGTAAGGAGAGAAATCAGTAGACATTTCAAACAAAATCCATGATAGGTAACTCAAGAATAGGTTCATTCATTAAGGCAAACTGAAAGAACAAAATGCTTGTTCCATCTATTTCATGACTGAAGCACATAAAAGGAATTTATTTCACATCTTCTTATGAAAAGCAAGGTGATGTCTTCCTGATTGCCCAGGACACCATCCCTCCCATCTCTGAGAACTCTTGCTGACCCCCTACCTACATCATCAGAGACCCCAGTAATCTCCCCTCAGTTTTATCCCTGCCAAAGAACCTGAGGTCTCTAAGGCCACAATTTATGTACGTTTTTATCTATTTCTACTCACTCTCACTCCTCTTGGCACTCCACTGCCACCAATGCACATTTATTGAAGGAAAAAAGGAGCGAGGGAAGCAAGGGACAGTGTGACCGCACCGCAACGGAAACAAACCAGAGAACGGAAACTCATGGTGAACTGGTGACTGCTTGACTACCTATCGCTTAACAGAGACTTGTGCGATCATAAAAACACAATTCCCCTGGTAACAGCTACTTGTGCGATCATGAAAACACAATTCCCCTGATAACCACAGCAACCAAAATGAAGGCACTATGGTGAAGGTGGCTCTTTTCAGAAATCTAAAAACAGTAAGAGGTCTGCAACCAGAAAGACAAAGAAATCCAAGTGTTCCAGGCCAGAAGGAAATCCTTTCCCTAAAAAAAAAAAAAAGCAGCTTTTTCTCCAGTCTCTCAAATCTCACCATGCTCCAACAAGGACTCTGCAACTGGTGTGAGGGATCATGAAACAATTCAGGCCTCTCTGTGTGTTCCTGTCCCTGGAGGCCAACTGCTATATGAGGTAAGCTCACTGGGAGCTGGAGCTTATTGTTATTTTAAAATGTACTGAGAACCGGCAGGGAGATGGATATACATGTATGTCTCACTTTCACAACTTGGGTTTAAATGGATACACACACACACACACATTATATAACCTCAAACTAACATAGCTAGCCATGGAAAAAGCCCTTTGAGGACAGGGACCATGTGTGTCTTGTTCACAGGTCTATGTCCAGATCCAGTAGGTGTATAAGCACACAGTAGGAGTTCCATAAATAGCTGTTGAATAAATGCAGAATTAGATTAGAATTGAAGTAAAAGGTTCATCCTCTCCACTACCCATTGCCAACACTCTGTTGGGTTCTGAGCAATATCAAAGTCCTGTCCTCCTCCTTCTTTCTGGGTCCAGTCTCTCCATTGGCAAAGAAGACAGTTGGATTAGATGGTTTCCCAGGCATCCTCCAGCTCTGACAGTCAATCATTGTACTGTGGTTTTTTTTGGTGGCAACACATGCCTGGCACTTTTCTCTCCCCTCAGAGGGAATCTGATACCCAACTGCTTAAGTAAACTGACGTTCCCATCCAGTCTGACTCATTTGGTAGGACCAACAGGTTCATATGCCAATTGTAAAAGAGAAGGCAAAGGGGGCCCAGAATGAGAAAAAGGGAAAGGGTCTTACAAACCAAAACGGCACTGTTTTTAGGACTAAAAACATAGAAACAAATGTGATTATTCTGCTGAAAAACCCTTCACATGGGGGCAATCTCTAGCTTACTAATAATGCTTTTATTAACAGCATTATCTACTGAGGCTTTTGTGCCAGACACGGTGTGCTAAACCCTTTACAATTAATCCTCCCAGCAACCCATGAGTTTACTAACTTCTTTTAACAGATGAGGAATCGCTCAAGGTCACAAAGCCAGTAAAGTGGCAGAACTGGGACCTGAACCCAGAGCTGACTGACTCCAGAGTTCTCCTTCCTCAAATGACTTTCCCCTCTGTTCTTCACTGTAGTCCTAAGAGCAAGACAGGACAGGGATTATCACTTTTTGTTTAAAGATGAAGAAACCGTCTCTCAGAGGCTTGCGATTTGCATAAAATACACAGTGGGTGCCCAGCCCCCTATTTGCCTCTGCGTTCCTAGGTGAAGGCTCTTCCAATCCCAAGAGGCAGCCTCTTCCTCTTCGATTTTACTCGCAAAATCTCAGGGCTGGAGGCACCGCGGAGATACAACCTCCGCGTCCGGTAGTTTTACGTGAGAGGAAACCAAGGCACAGCTCTCCGTCGGCGCGCCAGAGCCTCCAGGTGCCGGGAGATCGTGGAGCCGCGGGCGGCCCGTGGGCACCCCTCCCGGTCCCGCCAGACCCCTGAAGCCCGAAGCCCAGACGCTCAGCCTCCGCCACGACCGAGCGGCGCCTCCTGGGTCGGTAGCCTGGGGAAGTGCCCCGAGTTCCCTCCCCCTGCCGCCCAAGTTCGCCCGCAGCCTCTGCACACCGGCCGCTTACCTTACAGGGGGCTCGCCCACCGCGAAGTCCGGGCCGCGGCCGCCGGTGCCCTAGAAGCCGCCCGCCGCCCCCGCTGGAGCCGCAGCAGCCGGTAGGATTGCGGCGCGCGGCCGGCCCCGCCCGGGGGCGGACAGTTGCCTGGGGAGCGTGCGGGGCCGCCGCTGTCACGTGACGCGCGAGGCGGCGAAGGATGCCGGGAGCAGCTGGCTGGCCGGGGCTGGGCTTCCAGACCACCTTGCAGAAAAGCTGTATCTGCAGGAGGGGTACCGGGAGGCGGGAGGAAGAGACACGAGAAGGGAGCGCGTGGGTCTCAGGGTCCTGCAAAGGCGAGCTTGCGGAAGGACGATTCAGGCTCGTGTTGCGTGGCCCCAGAAGGGGCAGAAATAGAACCAGTGGGTGGAAACTGCAGGGAGATACGCTAAGGCCAATACAGTGTAAAGAAGATTCCTGTGAGCACTGGTTATCTAACAGTATAATGAGCAGTTTCCGGGGATGCTAGGCTTCCTGTAGGTGAGCACGTAGGGGCTGGGTTCATTGACTGAACAAACTGACCATTGGCTACCTGACAGGCAATATACTATAAGCACATATTAAATTAGTTGTATGTACGGTGCTTATAATGCCTGCCACAAAATACATGCTGTATGTTAGTTGCTGCTGGTGCCATTACTATTATGAGCACAAACTGAACAAAGCAATTCGGTTCCTGTTCTCCTGAAATTCTCTAGTGGAGAAGGTAGACAGTGATCAAGTATCATTTAAACCAATGTGTTTAAAATGATAGTAAATGCACTGAAGGAACTGTAATTTAAAAACAGGGCCAGGTGTTCATGCCTGTGATCCCAGCGCTTTTGGAGGCCGAGGCTGGAGGAAAGATCACTTGAGCTCAGGAGTTCGAGATTAACAGTGAGCGATGATCATGCCACTGCACTCCAGCCTGGGCAACAGGGCGAGACTCTTGTTTCAAAAATAAAACTAAATTAGGGACCAAGGAAGGGTAGTCAAGGAAGACCTCTCAGAGTAAGATAGAGTTAGCCAAATGGAAGAGGGGCAGGATAAGCTCCTTGAAAGCTCTTTGACCAGGTGGGTTGGATTGGAGGAGAAAAGATTGCTCTTTGTGGAAACGGAAAATGCCTATCTTGTCTGAAGCTTCTTAAGGGAGAGAACAGTGTAAGTTGAGGTCATAAAGGTAAGTAGGGGCCAGATCATGCAGCACTTAGTAGGCCATGGTAAGGATTTTTAAATTGTATGTAACAGGAAGCCATTGAAGGGGTGGAGGATTTGATACCTTTTAAAATAAATTTGTCAGCTACTATGCGAAGAAGGCAGGAGTTAAGAGTGGAAGCAGAGATTGGTAGCTTAACTTAGTAACTGGGCCTGTAGAGGTGCTATTTATTGAAATGGGAACTACTGTAAGGGGAACATATTTGAAAGTAGGGGGAGATCAAGAACTCCCGTTTGAACTTGTTAAATTTGACACTGCCAGTTAGAATGGGTATTAACAAAAAGACTAAAAAATAACAAATGCTGGTGAGGACACAGAGAAAAAGGAATTCTCATACACTGAATTATACAGCCATTATAGAAAAATGTATGTAGGTTTCTCAAAAAAACTAAAAATAGAATGGCCATATGATCCAGCAGTCCCACTGCTGGATATTTATCAAGGAATGGAAATCAGTATATCAAAGGTATGCCTGCATCCCCAGCTTTATTGCAGCACTATTCACAATAGCCAAGATATGAAAACAACCTAAGCATTCATCAACAAATGAATAGATTAAAAAAAATGTGGCATATATACACAACAGAATACTATTCAGCCTGTCATTGGCAGCAACACAGATGGAACTGGAGGTCATTATGCAAAGTGAAATAAGCCATGCACAGAAAGACATATATTGCACATTCTCACTCATACATGGGAGCTAAAAAAGTTGATCTTGGCCGGGCACGGTGGCTCACGCCTGTAATCCCAGCAGTTTGGGAGGCTAAGGTGGGTGGATCACAAAGTCAGGAGTTCAAGACCAGCCTGGCCAAAATGGTGAAATCCTGTCTCTACTAAATATATAAAAAAATTAGCCAGGCGCAGTGGCTACTCAGAAAGCTGAGGCAGGAGAATCGCTTGAACCTGGGCAGCAGAGGTTGCAGTGAGCCGAGATCACACCACTGCACTCCAGCCTGGGCGATAAGAGTGAGACTCAGACTCCACAAAAAAAAAAAAAAAAAACAGTTGATCTCATGGGCTGGTAAGTAGAATGACAGTTACCAGAGGCTGGAAGGGGAAGGGGATGGAGAGAAGTTGGTTAATGGGTAAAAATGTGGATAGAAGGAATAAATTTTAGTGTTGGATAGCACAGTAAGGTGACTGTTGTTAACAATTTATTGTATATTTCAAAATAGCTAGAATATTTAAATGTTCCCAATACAAATAAATTTGAGATGATGAATATCTACAATACCCTGATTTGATCACTGCACATTGTATGCATGAGTCAAATATCACATGTACCCCATACATATGTACAATTGTCTATCAACTAGAAATAATTAATTTTGAAATGCCTGTGTATCATCCAAGTAGAATGATTTAAAAAGCAGTTCATCTGTAATCCCAGCTAATCAGCAGGCTTAGGCAGGAGGATCGCTTGAATCCAGGAGTTTGAGACCAGCCTGGGCAACACAGCAAGACCCTGTCTCTAAAAAAAAAAATTAAAAAGCAGTTGGATACAGACCTCTGGAATATATGAGAGAATGTCAGCTACAGAAACATAATTTATCAAGAATACTGTGAAAATGAAATTATTATACCGATCTGTGGCTTGAAATAACTGACCCTGTGGTCCTACTGACCTTTTCAGTCCCTGGTTCTACAGAATATATTTCTATATTGCATAAAAATGTATTCCATCTATTATTACCATATGATGAATGTGGTATGATTCTGAGTGAGGTCTAAGTTACCATATAGCTGCTCTCTTTTATAAATGGGAAAACCAAACACTGAAACCTAAAGCCAACAATTTAAGATACAAAGTTGTACAGTAGCTAGGTATAGAAGAAAGACCATAGGTGTGGTCTCACACTGCAATAAGCCTGATAATTTACCTTACTGACTGGCAAATCTATGCCATGTTTAATCCTTTGAAAAGTGTCCTGCATGAAACTGGGCAGTCCAGACATGACTGTCAATAAATGATCAAAAGCTTGAGTTTTTGGATTTGTGCCAGCTAACATTATCATTTTGGTGTTTCTATAAAATAGCTGACTTTCAAAGAAGCGCTACAGCAGTGTCCTACAAGAGCAAGCTGTCTTCCCCATTAGTGGTGCAAGCATCACATGCCACATGGGAAATTGTTTTTATTTATTTTTTTTTTTTGAGGTGGAGTCTCACTGTCACCCAGGCTGGAGTGCAATGGCTCAATCTCAGCTCACTGCAACCTCCGCCTCCCAGGTTCAACCAATTCTCCTGCCTCAGCCTCCCAGCTAGCTAGGATTATAGGCATGTGCCACCATGCTGGGATAATTTTTTTATATTTTCGGTAGAGATGCGGTTTCACCGTGTGTTAGCCAGGATGGTCTTGATCTCCTGACCTAGTGAACCGCCCGCCTCAGCCTCCCAAAGTGCTGGGATTACAGGCGTAACCCACTGCACCCGGCCAGGAATTTTTTTTTTTTTTTTTGAAATGGAGTTTCGCTCTTTTCACCCAGGCTGGAGTGCAATGCCGCAATCTGGACTCACTACAACCTCTGCCTCTCAGGTTCAAGCGATTCTCCTGCCTCAGCCTCCCGAGTAGCTGGGATTACAGGTACACACTAACAGGCTGGGCTAAATTTTGTATATTTAGTAGAGATGGGGTTTCACCTTGTTGGTCAGGTTGGTCTTGAACATCTGAGCTCAGGTTATTCGCCCACCTCAGCCTCCCAAAGCTCTGAGATTACAGGCATGAGCCACCACACACGACCAGGGAATTTTCTTTTTTTTTGAGATGGAGTCTTGCTCTGTCGCCCAGGCTGGAGTGTGGTGGCTCAGTCTCAGCTCACTGCAACCTCTGCCTCCTGTGTTCAAGCAACTGTCCTGTCTCAGCCTCCCAAGTAGCTGGGACTACAGGCGCGTGCCACCACACCTGGCTAATTTTTCTATTTTTAGTAGAGACAGGGTTTCACCACATTGGTCAGGCTGGTCTCAAACTCCTGACCTCAGGACACAGGCATGAGCCACTGCACCCGGCCAGGAAATTTTTAAAAAATGTAACTACTTAAATGTAAGAACGTTATTCATAAACTAGTTCAGACTTCTCTTCTTTCTGCATCATCTCATTTGTGCATGCCTCTATCCTACCATTAGACTCGAGAGGAAACTTTTTTATCTTTGTACCCTGGTACCTGGTAGATGTTTACTGGCAAATGAGTAGCTGAACATACACAATCTCCTCAGCCACGTGAGCTTTATTTACTTTGCTTTCTAGAAAAAGTAGGCTCACACAGAGTGGTGTCCATGGTCAACATAGTGGACATACCATCCTTTTTGGCTGCCCAGGATCTGAGGTCCTTCCCTATATTTGGGAATTCCTGTTTGTGAATTTGCTGGAAAGCAGAACATGCCTTTCACTATAGAAGCAGAAATTTGGCTAGGTGCGGTGGTTCACACCTGTAATCCCAGCACTTTGGGAGGCAGAGGTGGGTGGATCACGAGGTCAGGAGTTTGACACCAGTCTGACCAACATGGCGAAACCCTGTCTCTAGTAAAAATACAAAAATTAACTGGGCATGGTGGTACATGCCTATAATCTCAGCTACTCGGGAGGCTCAGGCAGGAAAATCGCTTGAACCTGAGGCGGAGGTTGCAGTGAGCCAAGATTGCACCATTGCACTCCAGCCTGGGTGACAGAGGGAGACTCTGTGTCCAAAAAAAAAAAGTGTAATTTTCAGGTATTTTCTCTGTGTCCCCTTGTGACTCTAATGCTACAAATTACTCTTGATTTTGAATTAAGAACCAGAAACACAATAAAGTCTCTGGAATAATTCTCTCTGGGAGCATGGCAAGTGCAGCAAGTTCTTAGAACAACACTGGCTGCCATGATCCAGGGTTCTGTGCATGTGGCTTTGGCAAAGTAAGTGGTAGCACCTAATGTTCAGCAGTAATGGTGTCCTCACTGCACCAGCTCTGTGGAGTATGACCAAGTGACAAAGGGTGATGTTCCAGTTGTCTACTCTCCAAGGTGATTCTCTAGGCCTCTTGGTGATGCTGAACTCCCCTATTATCCTTTAATAAAATACTTTTTTCTGTCAAAATTGGGTTTTGATGTTTGGAACTAAAAAATCTGACTCATAGTCACATAATAAATAGCAGAGCTGACACTGTAATACAGGACTTCGAAATCCTAATTCTAATGCTCTTTCCATGTAGACAGACCTCCACTTTCCAACAACCCACAATTTTTACATTACAACTTGCTGTCCCTAAATCATTTTGTTCACCAAATTCATACTTTAATATGTAAGCTGATTAGTGAACATTTCAAGTGATTGTGTGGTGAGGCAGCTGCCTATGGAACATATAGTTTCAAATGCAGTAGTATCTTTGTACTTCTGTTTATGTAATCATTTCTTTTTTGCACTTTTGACCTCTATAGACTTAAGTGGAAAGGAAAATAAATTACACTTGAACAATGTGGGAGTTAGGGGCACTGAAACCTGCACAATCAAAAATCTGCATGTAACTTTGACTCCCCAAAAACTTAACTACTATTAGCCTACTTTTGCATGGAAACCTTACTGATAACATAAAAAATAGATTAATACATATTTTGTATCATTATTATATATTGTATTCTTACAACAAAGATACAGAAAATGTTAAGAAAATCACAAAGAGAAAAAGCATTGACAGTACTATACTGTATTTATATATATTCTAAGTTTAGTTTGTTTACAAGATTAATCCGGTCTGAAATCAGAGCAACTGCAGCTGCAGACCTCAATCTATAGTACATATCAAGCAATTCAACTTTTTCCTGTACTGTCATGACTTTTCTCTGCTTCTTGGGAACACTTCCAGCATCATTAGTGGCATTCTATATGGATCCAATGGAGTTATTCAAGGTTTTACGGTATGGCATTAAACACAAAAAATATGCCAGAACAGAGAAGGATCACTTTTTACTTTGATTCACAATTTACTGGAGAGAGGAACTGCTCATGCAGAGATGAGCGTCACATGGCATTTTAAGTGGATACCTACAACACCTGAGCTCCCTGCAGTAGTAACAAGAGGTGGCTATGGATTTACAGTAGTACACTATTACAGAAGACAATTTTATGCAGTAATGATTTAATACTGCACCTTTGTCTAGCTTTCTTTGGACCTCAAAGTCTTGCTATGTATGGTCTGTTTGTGTATATAAATTTTGATAAATCTTAACTTTTTATACTAGATGTGTGCATTTTATGGCAGTAAATAGACTATGATCTACATATATTTTATGCATTCATGACATACCTTTTCTTAATTTTTTTTCAGTATTTCTAAGCTACATGTGTGCTTTTTTCAAATTGTTGCAAATCTCCAATTTTCCAATATATTTATTGAAAAAAATCTGCACGTCAATGGACCTGTGCACTTCAAATCTGTGTTGTTCAAGGGTCAACTCTACTATTACTCATGTGACTGAGAAAAAGAAAAACTATTAGACATACCTAAAGAAGATCTTTTTAGTCTTAAAATGACGGTTGGACTAAAACCAGCTGTGTTTTATTTCTGAAGGAAAGAAACAATTTAAGAATATATTTCATAACTCTGAAAATATTTCATCATACATTATGTTTAAAAGACAAAGTGCTAAATGATTTTGTAATGTTTTAACATCTCGGAAACAAGTATATTCAACTTTTATATATGTGATTTCTATGTTTTTATGAACCTACACTAAATTAGGCAATTGGCACCACAAATGCGTATCTGTAATACTGAGCACACACAAGTTGCCTATAAGTAACAACAGTTCACTGTCTCCTGGGTGATGTCCATAACATAAAGAAAAGATCTTGTTTTATCTCAAATTTATTATTACAAATTTCAAAAAATAGGTTATTAAAGGTTGTTCTTGTGTAATGGAATTTGGAACTGCAGTATATAAAATAGCCAGCAGATGTCAGAATGGAATGTCTTAGACTCAGGTATGAAAACACAATAAATAACAGGAGTTTCTGGAAGGACTGAGGCTTTCTTGCTCTTCTGTGCACAACACACTTCAGTCACACTGGTCTTTCTTCCTCAAACACATCTGCTTTAACACTTTTTCAAAGACTCTTCACTCTCCCCTGCCAATTCCTATTCACCCAAACCTTACTTTATGTGTCTCTTCCTAAAGGAATCCTCCCTACCACCTCCCCAGCCAAATAGGTCAGGGCTCACCTGTTCCCATGTTCTCATAGCTACCTATTCCTGACTCTCATAGCAGTTTATATAATGAAGTAATTAGTGATAAAATTATGCAATGTCTGACTGAATCCCCTGCTAGATTGTAAGACAAGTAAGGATAGAAACCATGACTGAATTTTCTGCTGTATCCCTCACCTGCCCTACTGCCTACCCCAGTGCAGTCACTGAATAAGTATTTGTGAATGTGAAGGAAGATCTTGCTTCCTATTTGGGGATAGTTTTCCGAGGCCTGGACAGTAGGTCACATCCAAGAAGTCAATATTTTTCCCCTTTCAATTCAGCAGTCGTTTATTCAGCCCCCTCTTTATAAAGATATGAGACAGAAAAATATGTGAGACAATACATGTATTCAAGTGGATTTTCAATAACAGGGAAAAGACCTCTGTGCATCCAATAACTAGTCTCTGCATGGGTTCAAAGGCCCTGCCCCCTTGCCTTGATTCAGAATCTGTCTGGAAGGCCATCCCAGCATCCAAGACACCTACAAGATCAACTAAAGCTGCTGCTGCAACTAGGATGACCAACCATCCTAGTCTGCCCAGGACAGAGGGGTTTCCTGGGACTCTATCATAGTTCAGTTTCTTGCCCTGCCCAAACTTACTTGCTCTCTGAAGTGTTTTTCCCAAAAGCACTCCATTCGAAACCTCCTACACATTAATCTCAGATTGGATTTAACCAGAGTTGAGTTTTGCTAGGAGTACAAGGAAGCTAGAGGGAGGGAAGAGAGTAGGGGTATACAGAACAATTACAATGATAGTGTACTAGTCCGTTTTCACACTGCTATAAAGAACTATGGGAAACTGGGTAATTTATGAAGAAAAGAGGTTTAATTGACTCACAGTTCTGCAGGCTGAACAGGAAACATGACTGAGAGGCCTCAGGAAACTTACGATCAAGGCAGAAGGGGAAGCAAAGACCTCAAATGGTGGTAGGAGAGGTACAATATGAAGGGGGTACTGCCACATACTTCAAACCATCAGATTTCATGAGAACTCACTCACCATCACAAGAACAGCATGGGGAAACCGCCCCCATGATCCGTCACCTTCTACCAGGTCCCTACCCTGACATGTGGGGATTACAATTTGACAGGAAATTTGGGACACAGCATCAAACCATATAAGATGGTTAATGGAATCTAAGCAGAGGTACTTGGGAAAGATAGCATACAGACTGAGGTAGTAGGACAAATAAATTATAGGGCCTAGTAGGGCCAAATAATTATTAGTGTTGGAGATAAGAATTAACTATAGGTTGTGACTGTGGGGCTGAGTGACTAAGAAAGGCTGAAGTCAGCAAACGACCTCCCAGAGAAAGCAAATTTGGGCAGAAGGGAACTGTCAACATTTCCCAGCAAATCTAAACCCTATCACATGTGGTAGTCAGAATAATATTCTCACTCCATCCCAAGATGTCCACATCCTAATCCCCAAACCTATAAACATGTCACCTCATTGGGCAAAAAGAACTTTGTAGATACAATAAGGATCCCGAGGTGGGGAGATTACCCTATATTATCTGGGCAGATTCAGTGTAATCACAAGGGTCCTTTTAAAAGGGAGAAAGTTCAGTGACCACAGCAGAAGTTGGAGTGGGTAGCCTCTAGAAACTGGAAAAGGCAAGGTACAGATTCCCCCCGAGAACCTCTGTAAGGAACGCAGGCCTGTTGAAATCTTGATTTAACCCCACAAACCCCCCATCAAACTTCTGGCCTTCAGGACTGTAGATAACGAATTTGTGTTAAGTCCCAAAGTTTGTAGCAATTTGTTACAGCAGCAATAGGAAATTAAGACATTTATAGTACTCCTTCCTCCTCTTCCTTACCACGGACCTGGTCCTCTTTACATCTAGGGCAAATCCCTTACCTGTTCTGCCATCTTTATAAACGTTATTATTCGCTGCATATGTGGTCATTCTTGAAATACTTTCTAATCCTGGCTTATCTTCTCTCTATAGAGTTTCTCTCTCGTCATACCATGATTTTAATTACCATCCATATATAGGAAACTGCTAATGTTTAAGTGAAAATGTTAGCTAAACGCAGTGGCTCACATCTGTAATCCTAGCACTTTGGGAGGTTGAGGTGGGTGGATCACTTGAGGTCAGGAGTTCAAGACCAGCCTGGCCAACATGGTGAAACCCCATCTCTACTAAAACTACGGGGGGAAAAAAAAAAAAATTAGCCAGGCATGGTAGCAGGTGCCTGTACTCCCAGCTGCTCGAGAGGCTGAGGCAGAATTGCTTGAACCCAGGGGGTAGAGGTTGCAGTGAGCCGAGATTATGCCACTGTACTCCAGGACTGGGCAACAGAGCAAGACTCCATCTCAAAAATAAATAAATAAATAAGTCAAAAGTTTGGCCGTATTTGGATATCCAAGTGCCCACTCAACATCTTCATCTTAAGGATACTTCCAATTGGCAGGTTGAAAATTGAACCCATTGTTTACCCCTTGAAACTTGTTCCTTACTTCAGCAAATGGCACAACAAACCCACTGTTTAAGCCAGAAATCAGGGAGTCTTCTTTGATGCCTTTCTTTCCTGACCACACATATCTAAATCAATGCTGAGCTGCTCATTTACCCTTCTGACTTCTCCTTCAAATATAGTACCTATATTGCACCAATGTTGTTTTAAGTGGACAATTCTGAACTCCCTACCTTGATCAACATGATCCTTGCCTGACCCTCCACCTTTTTCTATTCCCCCTACATAACCTCATCTTAACCCTTCAGGTTCCTTTAAATGTCATGTTTTCAGGGAAGCTCTCTGAGCCTCCAGCAAGGTTTTTAGGTCTTTGAGATATTTACTCACATGGCATCTTATGGCGGATAACAGACCTCAGAAAGGCAGTCTCCTGCCTGTCCATATCCTCAGCTCCTAACACAGTGCCTGGCACATGGCAGGAACTCAATAATGCTGATGAATAAATTTGTAATCTCTGGGGCTTTGATCTATGACAGAATGAACATGTTTAAAGTAATAAAACAGTGATTTGGTGACTATTTCACACTTAGCAAATTTTCCTCTTTATTTTAGTAAGGTGTCCTGTAGGCCAAATCCAGCCAGCCATCTTTACTGTAAATAAAGTTTTACTGGGACACAGCCACACTCACTTACGTATATACTGCCCCTGGCTGCTTTCATACTATCAACCGCATTTGGCAGAGTGGAGAGATCATAAGAGCCCTCAAAGCCTAAAATATTTACCATTTGACAAACAGAAAGCTTGCCAACCCCTGCTTTAGTGGCTTGATGACTCAGCTACATGCAGAATTCATTACATGATCAAGCTATAAAAGCAAAATAGAGTAAAAAGACTGGTGCCTGGATCTTATAAGAGATAAGCTTACCTCAAGCAAAGAGGGGGAAGAGAAAAAGAAGTCCTGATTCTTGTACTTGTTCTTCATTCCAAATGTAGGCCCAAATTTGCCAGCCTGTTAACTACTGCACACATTGTTAATTGTAATGCTAACTTACTCCACAGAAGAAGTATAAAGAGCAATGATAAAGCAGGTTTTTTTTTTTTTTTTTTTTTTTGAGACGGAGTCTCGCTGTTGCCAGGCTGGAGTACAGTGGCACAATCCCAGCTCACTGCAACCTCCACCTCCTGGGTTCAAGCGATTCTCCTGCCTCAGCCTCCTGAGTAGCTGGGACTATGGGCACATCCCACCATGCCCAGCTAATTTTTGTATTTTTTAGCTGAGACAGCGTTTCACCATGTTAGTCAGGATGGTCTTGATCTCTTGACCTTGTGATCTGCCCGCCTCGGCCTCAGGAAGTGCTGGTATTACAGGCATGAGCCACCACACTCAGCCTTGATAAAGCAGCTTTTTTTAAACATTGCACTGACAGTAGGAAGAACACTACCCTAATTTAGGAGCAAAATTCCTACTAAGCTGGTAACCTGTTTGTGGAGAATAAACATTTTTCAATATCCCCATTTCTTTCAATGTACCCCTTTCAAGAGTTTACCGAACTCAGATTTGCTATGGTCCTTTCTCATTTCATATTACATATCCAAACACAGTGGGTGTGGCTGTGTCCCAGTAAAACTTTATTTACAGAAAAGATGGCTGGCTGGAGTTGGCCTACAGAACACCTTACTAAACATCAAAATTTGGCTAAGTGTGAAATGGTCACCAAATCACTGTTTTATTACTTTAAACATGTTCATTCTATCATAGATCAAAGTGTATATGGCTCCAATTATTTCTTAATGTACTATTTCAAAAGTATTTATTGCAAGTATTGACCCCCTCTGTGTCATTTATGGCCTGAATGTTAAAAAGCTGGCCACAAAAGCTGAACGAACCACTACATTTTCTCTTACTCCAGCCTGAACATACACTGAATCCAGGGTAACAATTACACTATTTTCCTCCAAGAAAAGCATGTAAGGATAGGGTACAATCAATAAGCAAACATTAAAAGTCCCCTGGATAAGCACGACTGACTAGAAATAATTTTTAAAAATGAAAAAAAAAAAAAAAAGTCCCCTAAGCCTTAGCCAGCTGCTGCTCATTGGCCACTGAAACGCCCAGTCTCAACCTCTCCATCTGTAAAATGGCATTAATATCGATTGGTTAAGGCTATTTTTAGATAATGAACCTAAGTGTTTAAAGTCTGTACACAATTAGAGGATCAGTATGCTATCTCATAGCATCTGTAAATAGGAATGAGATCTATATATGCTGTGAATGCAACCACAAATCACTTCTAAATGCCTTATACCAAAGACTAATCATTAATAACATTTATCAAATGTCAAGCAATTGTGTCAACTGCTCTACTTGCATTTTTTCACTTAATCTTTACAACACTTTGAAGTAGAGAGATCTTCCTATTGTCCTAATCTTATAGTTAAAGAAAATGAGACTCAGAGAGGCTCACTTGCTAAAAATCACCCATCTCGTAAGTATTGGAGCCAACACTCAAAATCAAGTCTGGCTGTCTTTAGAGCCAGTATTCATGACCACAGTGCTATAACTACACCTTCTTAATTAAGAAATATAGAACCACAGAATTAAAATACTTGTTTTCCAGATAAAGATGTAGATTAAGCACGTGTATCTACCTCCAATCCCTCCCAAAATCCCACTAAATGACAGTAAAGGTTTTTGTTTTAAGATATAAGCCTAAAAGGATGGAAGAAAAGAGGAAACAGGAATAACACGTGGGAAGCTAGAAAACAGATCAACAGTAAGTAATGCAGTAGACTCTGAAAAACTGAATTCTGAGCTAGCAGTAGGAAAAAAAACCCCACAACACCCCCAAACAACAAAAAAACCCCACAACCTAATTTATATCACAGAGTCCCTAAAAGGCTCATAAACTAGTGGGTTCAGGTACCTCTAGAAATAATGGGTAGAAGGGTAGACATTAAAAAAAGAATTGGTGCAAGGTTTAAGTAATCAGATGTTCTCTGTAACTCTGTGCAGCTAAATAGCCTCCATTACACAATGCCCTCTCAAAATTACAAGTTTTTTTTCTAGGCCAGGTGCAATGGCTCACATTTGTAATCCCAGCACTTTGGGAGGCTGAGACGAACCGATCACCTGAGGCCAGCAGTTCAAGACCAGCCTGGCCAACATGATGAAATACTGTCTCTACTAAAAATACAAAAATTAGCCAGGCATGATAGGGTGCATCTGTAATCCCAGTACTCAGGTAGCTAAGGCATAAGAATTGCTTGAGCCAGGGAGGCAGAGGTCGCAGTGAGCTGAGATCATGCACTGCATTCCAGCCTGGAGTAAAACTGTCTCAAAAAAAAAAAAAAAAAAAAAAAAGGAAGATGGCCGATTAGCAACAGCTCAGGATTGCAGTTCCCAGTGAAGGTGCAGGGAATGAGTGGACGCCACACTTCCAGACGAATTTTTGTTGCCCACGGACCAAGAGATTCCTGGCGGAGGAGTCCCATGGGTCACCAGTGCGACTCTTTTGGCCAGCAGGCTGTTTTGCCAGTGCCCGGGCGTGGCGGTTCTCAGTGCAGAGTATGCGGGACTGGGTGCCCTTTTACTTGGCGTTTGGAGCTCCAGGAAGGCAGATTTGCCCATTCAGTTGATTGAAAAGGGACTGAAACAGGGAGCCAGGCCAAGAGATTCCCAGGCAAGAAAGTGCCACGAATCTCAGCCCTGCTGTTTCAGCCAGTGCGGCCGCAGCACGGGAAATTGCATAGGTCTCAGAGCCTTTTCGGCAGTGACTGGGGCACCAGGGAGAGAATCGACCGTTCAATTCGGAAAAGACAGCCAGGTGATTGGGTTTGGCTGGTCCCACCTCCACAAAAAAAAAACAGCAATTGGAAACGCTGACGGTTGAGAGTTTCACAGCAAGCACAGCTGAACCCGGAAGGTCCAGCTCTGTCGGGGAGGGGCATCTGCTGAAGGAAAACAAAGAAACAGAAATAACATCATCACCAACAAACTGGACATCCACTGAGAGACCCAATCTGAAAGTCAGCAATTACAAAGACAACAGGTGGATAAATCCACAAAGATAGGAAGAAACCAGCATAAAAAGGCTGAAAACACCTGAAATGAGAATGCCTCTCCTTCTTCAGGGGATCACAGCTCCTCATCAGCAAGGGAACAAGGCCTGATGGAGAATGAGTGTGATGAATTGACAGAATTAGACTTTAGAAGGTGGGTAATAAGAAACTTCTGTGAGCTAAAAGAACATCTTCTAACCCAATACAAAGAAACTAAGAACTTTGAAAAAAGGTTTGATGAAATGTTAACGAGAATAGACAATTTAGAGAGGAATATAAGTGAATTAATGGAGCTGAAAAACACAACACGAGAACTTCATGAAGTATGCACAAGTTTTAACAGTCGAATTGACCAAGCAAAATAAAGGATATCAGAGGTCGAATACCAACTCAATGAAATAAAACGAGAAGACAAGATTAGAGAAAAAAGGGTAAAAAGGAATGAGGAAAGTATCCAAGAAATATGGGACTATGTGAAAAGACCTAATCTATGTTTGATAGGTGTACCTGAATGTGACAAAGAGAATGAATCCAAATTGGAAAATATTCTTCTGGATATTATCCAGGAAAACTTTCCCAACCTAGCAAGGCAGGACAATATTCAACTCCAGGTAATACAGAGAACACCACAAAGATATTCTTCAAGAAGAGCAACCCCAAGGTACATAATCATCAGATTTACCAGGGTTGAAATGAAGGAGAAAATGCTAAGGGCAGCCAGAGAGAAAGGTCAGGTTACCCACAAAGGGAAGCTTGTATCAGACTCACGGTAGATCTCTCAGCAGAAGCCCTACAAGCCAGAAGAGAGTGGGGGCTGATATTCAACATCCTCAAAGAAAAGAATTTTCAACCCAGAATTTCACATCCAGCCAAACTAAGCTTCATAAGTGAAGGAAAAATAAAACATTTTGTGAACAAGCAAGTACTCAGAGATTTCATCACCACCAGGCCTGCTTTACAAGAGCTTCTGAAAGAAGCACTACACATAGAAAGGAACAACCAGTATCAGCCATTTCAATATACCAAATGGTAAAGAGCATCAACATAATGAAGAATCTACATCAACTAATGGACAAAACAGCCAGCTAGTATTAAATGGCAGTATTAAACTCACATATATTAATATTAATCCTAAATTTAAATCGACTAAATGCCCCAATCAAAAGACACAGACAGACAAATTGGATAAAAAGCCAAAACCCATTGGTATGCTGCATCCAGACCCATCTCACATGCAAGGATACACAAAGACTCAAAACAAAGGGATAGAGGAAGATTTACCAACCAAATGGAGGCATAACAGTGGACAGATATATAATGCCGCAGGAGTTGCAATTCTTGCCTCTCATAAAATAGACTTTAAAGCAACAAAGAGCAAAAGAGGCAAAGAAGGACATCACATAATGTTAAAAGGATCAATGCAACAGGAAGAGCTAATGATCCTGAATATATACGCACCCAATACAGAAGCACCCAGATACATAAGGCAAGTTCTTAATGACTTACAAAGAGACTTAGACTCCCACACAATAATAGTGGGAGACTTTAACATCACATTGTCAATATTAGACAGATCAACGAGACAGAAAATTAACGAGGATATCCAGGACTTGAACTCAGACCCGGAACAAGTAAACTTAATAAACATTTACAGAACTCTCCACCCCAAATCCACAAAACATACATTCTTCTCAGTACCACATCACACCTACTCTAAAAGTGACTACATATTTGGAAGTAAATCACTCCTCAGTAACTGCATAGCATTTCACAGGTTTAAATGAAATATTGGTTGGCTGCTTATTTGTTATTTTCCTCCCTTATTCCTTCCTGTCTCCATGGTTAAGCACAATTATTGGCATAAAAGAGGTTTTAATACCCATTCTAGCCTGGGCAATAGAGCGATTTCCGTTCTCTCTCCCTCTTTCTTTCTCTCTTTCATTCTTTTCTTTATTTCTTTCTCTCTCTTTCTTTCCCCCCCACCCAAAAAAAAAAAAAGTTTACTTTCTGAAAAGGGTAAAATAGAGGGTCTCTAGGTTATGGGATGCCAGGCAGTTTGGGCAGGGGTATTATACTCAAAATAGAGATATAGTGAGCAAATGCATATTGGATTTTGAAATACACACACACACACACACACACACACACCTCTCTGCCCTGAGCCTCACCACAGCGCTATTCCTTTGAATCCCAGAATGTTGGCAGACCTCAGTTTTCACTTTGAAGATTGGAAGAGTCTTTGTTCTCTGAGGAATGACCAGGTCAATAAGAAATAACTAAAGATAGAGACACAAAAAGTTTTCTCAACAAAAATGGTCCAATAGATGGCCGTTTGGCAAAGTTCAACATCAACAAGGTCTACTCAGAGCCTTTCATCCATGTTAGTCCCCAATTTTTAAATATGAGCAAACAACCAAGGAAAGCATCTAATATGAAACAAACAAAAAAAGAGAAAAGCAGTTATAGATAAAATAGACTATAAAGAAAAAAACATTAAAAGTACTATAATTCTAAAAAGACAGCAGAGGGAAAAAAGTCAATAAAAATCTAATAATCTATTCATTGGTGGGAGCTACAAATTAATATAACTGAACTCATGGAAATAGAGAGTAAAATAATGGTTACCAGAGGCTGGGAAGGGTTAGGGGAGGAACACGGGGATGGTTAATGGTTATAAAAATATATTTAGAATGAATATGATCTAGCATTTGATAGCATAATGGACGATTGCAGTCAATAATAATTTACTGTACATCTAAAAAAACTAAAGGTTGAATTGGAATGTTTGTAACACAAATGATAAATGAAGTGATGGATAATCTCTTTATCCTGATGTGACGTTTATGTACTGTATGCCTGTATCAAAATCTCATGTACCCCATAAATACATATAGTTATGTGTGCATAAAAAAATAATAAAAATTTTAAACACCTACAGAATTTGAGAACTAAAAAATACAAGTTTCAAGTTGAAATGGGTTCACCAAGTGCCCACCACAATGAATTAAAATAAACACACTAAATGAAGTCATCATGGAATATAAGCATACTCTGAACAAAGATTCTTATTTCTTAGGAAGAAAAACTTAGTCCCACAAAAAAACACAGGAATCAAAATGATTTCAGATTTCTCAGCAGCAGCACTGAAAGTGAAAGGCTTTGCTTTAAAATCCTGAAGGAAAATATTTCTAACCTACAACTCTATATTCAGCAAACTATAGAATAAAGACGCTTTTACGGCCAGGCATGGTGATGCACGCCTATAATCCCAGCACTTTGGGAGGCTGAGGCAGACAGATCACTGGAGGTCAGGATTTCGAGACCAGCCTGGCCAACATAGCAAAACCCTGTCTCTAATAAAAATACAGAAATTAACCAGGCGTGGTGGCGCATGCCTGTAATGCCAACTACTCAGGAGGCTGAGGCAGGAAAATCCCTTGAACTGGGAGGTGGAGGTTGCAGTGAGCCAAAATCACACCACTGCACTCCAGCCTGGTTGACAGAGCAAGACTCTGTGTCCAAAAAAACAAAAAAAAGAGGACATTTTTAGACCAGCAAGGTCATTCACCTCCTATGCCACCTTTCTCAGGACACTGCTGGAGAAAAAAGGCTCCATTAAAACAAAGGAGTAAACCAAGACACTAGGTAACAGAAAACAAGAGATAAATGAGAAAGAAGAAAAGGAGTTCCTGGACAATAGTGAAGGAAGTTCCCAGAATATGGCCACACATCCGGCATAGCAGGTTATCAGTCCAGCCAGGAGCAGGTCAGAAGACTCCAGGAAAGACTTAGGAAGATGAAACAGAGTGCCTAATAAAGCTGAACACTGTGAGCGATTTAGATAAATGGCAAAAAGTTTAGTTGATTTAGTGGAAATTCCATAGAAAAACCAAGCCTAGAAAAAAACAAAAAGATATACAGGAAAAGAAAATCAGTCACTATTCTCAGAATCCTAATGATACTGACCTACTCAACATCATACTACGTTATCCTTTGGAAGGAAGAAATGACAAGATATGTGTGAGTGATGGAGCTATGAAGAGGAAAGAGACCTAAATCCCAATCACGACCATCATGTTTAGAGACAAAAAGGTAAATACCAACAAAATCAGCTAAAGAGGTATATGTAATGGCCCCTGGGGAGAAGGTTAAGGACTATCCCTTCCCCCCAACAAACCTTGGAGAACTATTTGATTAAAAATATTGTATTTTTTTCCTTTAGTAGTATTAATATTTCATATGCTCAGCATCAAGCAGTAATGCCACCTTTCATTAAGACTGCCTGGCAATAAAACACAATGACACTTTATCAGGATTGGCAAATTCTCTAGTCTAAAACAAGATGAATTTATGAAGCCTGTAATAATCTCAGTATTATAATAGTCTCACTAGTGATTATTGGTTTGCAGCAAAAAGTAGGATAAGAAAAATAGAAACCCAATTTTTCTTAATCAATGTTTATTAAAAAGACTAATGATCCTGTGCTTAAATGTCACTGTGGTCGTGTGCTGATTTCCGTAAAACATAACTAATTTTAAGGGACTCATCACAAATACACTCTGGACAGAAGAAAAAGGTAAACAGAAATGGCTGACAAGACAGTGCCATTTCAGACATAGCTCCCTTAATACTTGCTAAAAAAACGGAGTTTGACATTATTTACAATTATACCAGTATTGTCAGAGGCCAAATGTCACCGGGATAAGGGTATACCAGGATCACGAGACATCATTTCATACTTCCCAAATAGTTTTATATTTTAGCTTTGAAGGTCAGTTACCAGACCCGAACTTGTTCTTAACCAGCAGAAATTTTATGTCCATTCAAAGAGTCTCTTACACCTTTCTGGGCCTATTCACTTGCAGAGAAGAGTAGAAACTGTAACCAGGCTCTTCATATCATGCATTCATATGTGATCTCCCATCTTCATATGCTGTCCAATTTCTTTAAGATAAATGGAGCTGAAAGAAAAATAAACCTAAAATTACTTTTCAAATTTATTAGTCCATAGTCTACATTATAGAATTGTAAGACTGGGGAAGAAAACCTTATAGGTTTATTCAACATGCTTTTGAAAATAATTCCAAACAATGGTCAAGCATCCACCTGTATAACCCAGCAAAAGGGACTCGTTGCCTTCGAAAGCAGTCAATTCTGCTGTCATTCAGCTATTATTGTAAGTTTCATTCTTATACTACATAAAACCTTTTCTCCAGATAGTTTGTCCCTTAGGACCATAAAGTATAAATCCAATTCTCTTTCAAATGACAATCCTTTACTCTGGCAATTTATTTTAACTGTAAAAGGATCAAAACTCTAGAGGAAACAAATGGGCATTTTTCACCTTTAAAAACTCACTTGAAAGGCAGAGAATATAGGAAAACACTGGATTAGAGCCAGAAGAGCTGGACACCTATTTTGGGTCTCTTACTGATTACTGAGAAATCACTTATACACTCTAGATCACATCTGATACAGTCTTATCTTGGTCATTAAGAGGGTCTAATAAGATCATGTACATAGAAATGTCTAGAAAACCCAAGAACTGTCGACATATAGTAAAGAAGTAATATTACCATCCCATGTAAAAGTGTTGAGCAAAAAAAGCTACCCCAAATTCCTTCTTTCTCAATACTCATACTAATAGAACATTTTGTTAATATTATTGTATTTATTTATTTTTTTCAGCCTCCCGAGTTGTTGGGCATGCCTGGCTAATTTTTGTATTTTTTTAAGAGACCAGGTCTCGCCATGTTGCCAAGGCTGGTCTTGAACTCCTGAGCTCAAGCCATCTGCCTGCCTCAGCCCTGCAAAGTGCTAGAATTACAGGCAAGAGCCACTGTACCCAGCTCAATTTCTTAATATTAAACTGAAGACACAGATCTGTCAGAAGCTCATAAAGTCAGCAGTATATCCAATCTTTTCTACTAATTCTTAACGGCAAAAAAATCCATGAAATAATCAATGGATAGGCAAAATGTGATATATCCATCCAATGGAAACTTATTTAGCTATCAAAATGAAGCTCTGACACATGGTACAACATGGATGAATCTTGAAAATGTTATGCTAAGTGGAATCAGCCAGACACAAAAGGCCATGCATTTGACAGTTCCATTTAAATGAAATATCCAGGGCAGGGTGTGATGGCTCACACCTGTAATGCCAACACATTGGGAGGTGGAAATGAGTATTGATGGAGCCCAGTAGTTTGAGACCAATCTGGGCAACATAATGAAACCTAGTGTCTATAAAAATATAAAAAATTAGCAGGGCATGGTGGTGTGTGCCTGCAGTCTCAGTTACTCAGGAGGCTGAAGGAGGAGGATTGCCTGAGCCTCGGAGGCCGAGGTTGCTGTGAGCCATGATCACTGCAGCCTACACCTCTACACTCTAGCTTGAACAACAGAGTAAGAGCCTGTGTCAAAAAAAAAAAAAAATTAGTAGTTGTCAAAGCCTGGAGAAAAGGGGAAACGGGGTAGCAATGAATGGGTATGATGTTTCTTTTAGGGGGAAAGAAAATACTGTCAAGTTGACCATGATAGCTGCACAACTGACCTTGCTAAAAACCACTGAATTGTACACTTTAAATGAGTGTATTGTATAATATACAAA
Organism: Sapajus apella; assembly: GCF_009761245.1. Taxonomy (NCBI): domain Eukaryota; kingdom Metazoa; phylum Chordata; class Mammalia; order Primates; family Cebidae; genus Sapajus; species Sapajus apella. The sequence continues at coordinate 2,897,736 of NW_022436986.1, forward strand.
TTATATTTTAACTTAAAAGTGAAAATAATTCATATCAAATATAAAGGTCACTGGGAATAAGCAAATATTTTACTGGCACTAGGTCAACAAAAAAGGCAAGAGGCAGGAAATAAGTAAATTTGGGAGTTGCAAGAAACTGTTGAATTAGGATGATATGGGTGTTTCTGTTCCCTAAGGCTCCCTCTCCTGTGAAAGCAAAGTAATACCACAGATGGTGAAAGAGACACAGAATAAGGGAGATCTCAGTATCAGTGAGTCTGGCCTAGGCCTAACATGAGCCTTCAATAGGATGACCTTGGTATGGCCTTCATTTATTTGAACCATCCCTCCTGCTCTATCCAGACTGGCCATTAATATACAGCAGAGAACAATGGAAAGGACACTGAATTGAGAACGAGAAGGCAGGGCATTCAAGAACTGATCATAAAGCTGCTTCCAATTCATACATTCAGTGTTCCTATAACTCCAATACCTTCATTCCTTGCATAAGTTCCCTCTGAAAATCGAGTTCTCATATGTAAAAGGATATAAAGAATCTTAAGACCAGCCTCCCTCAAAGGGCCAATGTTAATTAAGCAAGACTATATAATGAGAGTAACTTACTGTCAACTGTAAAATATAGAAGAAAAAAAAAAACTCCAAGTATTTGCATTAATCCTATAGACTCATATCCTTTTCTTCCCATTCTTTCCAAAAAAGCAATCATTTACTTCACCCTCTACACAAAGAAACAGAAATGAAACAAAACCTTTTGGATCTTTGGATTTCAAAGGTCGGCACTTCTGAAAGTGAAGGAACCTGGCCGGGCAAGATGGTTCACCCTGTAATCCTAGCACTTTGGGAGGCGGTGGCAGGTGGGTCACCTCAGGAGTTCCAGACCAGCCTGGCCAACATGGTGAAACCCCTGTCACTACTAAAAATACAAAAATTAGCCAGGCGTGGTGGCGCACACCTGTAATCCTAGATACTCGGGGGGCTGAGGCAGGAGAATGGCTTGAACTCTGGAGGCGGAGGTTGCAGTGTGCCGAGATTGCGCCACTGCACCACTCCAGCCTGGGCAACAGAGCGAGACTCCGTTTTGCAAAAAAAAAAAAAAATAAAAAAATAAAGAAAGAAAGAAAAAAGAAAGGGAAGGGAAGGGAAGGAACCTGGTATTGAGTTAAGAGCTCTGGGTTTTAGGCCCGGCGCGGTGGCTTGCGCCTATAATCCCAACACTTTGGGAGGCCGAGGCAGGAGGTCAGGAGTTGGAGACCAGCCTGGCCAACATGGTGAAACCCCATCTCTAACAAAAAAATACAAAAATTAGCTGGGTGTGGTGGCTGGTGCCGGTAATCCCATCTACTCTGGAGGCTGAGGCGGGAGAATCGCTTGAGCCTAGGAGGCAGAGGTTGCAGTGAGCCAAGATGGTGCCACTGCACTCCAGCATGGGGAACAAGAGCAAAAAGAATCCCGCCTCCTCCCAAAAAAAAAGAGCCCTGGATTTTAGGTCAAGATCATTCACTGAATCGCTGAATGACTTTGGGCCAGTTATTTCCCTACTCTGGTTGTTTCTCTGCCTGCAAAACGAAGGAGTCGCTCGGGGGATAATTACCGAAGCTCTTTCAGCTCAAACATTCTCTCTCTCTCTCTTTTTTTTTTTTTTTTTTTTGAGACGGAGTATTGCTCTGTCACCCAGGCTGGAGTGCAGTGTCGTGATCTCGGCTCACTGCAACCTCCACCTGCTGTGTTCAAGCAATCCTCCCACCTGAGCCTCCTGGGTAGCTGGGATCACGGGCGCCCGTTACCACGCCCGGCTAATTTTTTTTGTATTTTTAGTAGAGACGGGGTTTCACCATATTGGCCAGGCTTGTCTCGAACTCCTGACCCCAAAAGATCCGCCCGCCTAGACCTCCCAAAGTGCCAGGCGGGATTATTGACGTGAGACACCGTGCCCGGCAGCTCATTTTTTTCTTTTTTTGGGTGGGGGACAGAGTCTTGCTCTGTCACCCAGTGCAGTGTCGCGATCTCGGCTCACTGCAACCTCTGCCTCCCGGATTCAAGCAATTCTCCTGCCTCGACCTCCCAAGTAGCTGGGACTATAGGCGCGCGCCATCACGCCCAGCTAATTTTTGTTTTTTAGTAGAGACGGGGTTTCACCACGTTGGACAGGATGATCTCGATCTCTTGACCTCGTGATCCACCTGCCTCGGCCTCCCAAAGTTCTGGGATTACAGGCGTGAGCCACCGCACTTGGCCCAAACATTCTTAAAGCTGGGAGAACCAGGATGATTAACCACGCGCGCCGGGCCACCACGTGCACTTCAGTAACCCAACCCTAACCTGCAGACTTCAAACCAAGCATATGCCCGTCGCCCTTGACCGAGAACAGGTTCCTTGCTCCCCGTTACCGCTCAGCTCAGTTCAAGGGCCCCCGATAGCCTGCAGGACTAGAATTAAGGTGGGGCATCCGTCAGCTACCCGCCGGTCTCACGGTCACAGCCCGGGAGACACTCACTGACTCGCAGCAGGGCCACGTAGATGAGAAAGTTCCGTATGGAAGAGATCACATCCTCGCGCATCTTCCGTTTCATCTCCTCCGGGTCCAGCTTCGGCGCGAGGCCCTCAATCCGGAACATCGTAGCTCTGACTTAGCAACCTTAAGCACCCTAGCTCTGCTCTTCCCAGTGGCCGTCTCGCGCCCGGAACTCGGCCTATCCCCACTTCCTGTTCCCGCCCCCTCGTGGCCACACTAGACAATGGATGCCTGCTAGGGACAATCCACGTTCTGACCCAGCGAATCTGAAGGGAGGCATGAAGCGGCCGGCTGAAATCTCAGCGATACAGACTCGGGTTTCTCCACACTGTCTTTAAATACATTTGTCTTATTAAAAAGTCAGCCGGGCTCGGTGGCGCGTGCCTTTAATCCCACCTACTCGGGAAGCCGAGGCAGGAAAATCGCTTTGAACCCGGGAGGCGGAGGTTGCAGTGAGCCGAGATCCCGCCTCTTCGCTCCTGCCTGGGCTACAGAGCGAGACTCCGTCTCAAAAAATAATAATAGTAGTAATAATAACATCTGTCTTGAGCCTGGAGCGCTGCGCTGCAGTGCTTTTATGCCCTGGAGGGGGCTGGGCACATAGGTACCACCGTAAATAGTGATAGCTAACTTTGAATACTCAATATAATTGTCGCCTGTGAATTCAGTATTATAATCTTCATTTCCTGGATTAGAAAACAGAAGCACAAAGATCTTTAAAACAACTTGCCCAAACGTGCTTTCATTTTTATTTATTTATTGCTAATTGTTGTTGAGACTGATCTAGAACTCTTGGATTCCGGGATCCAAGGGATCCTGCCTCCTCAGCCTCCCAAAGTGCTGAGATTACAGGCGTGAGCCATCGCACCCAGCCCCCGGCCCCAAAATGTGCTTTGAAATACCTCAGGGGGGGAAAAAGCATTGAGATGAGAGAGATAAATGATGTCAGCAAAATATTAAAAACTGCTTAATCTGGTGACTAGTACTTTATTTTAGTTAATTATTCTAGCCTTTCTTGAGTATGTTTGAAATTTTACATAAGTTGAAACAGAGACAAAGATGAAACTTGCCGAAGATCACACAACGACCACATGGCAGGGTTCTATACGTAGGGCTGTGGGGCCCCAGAGACAAAAATTTTTACCATTTTCCTTATTATTGTGTAGATTTTTTTTTTTTTTTTTTTTTGAGATGGAGTCTAGCTCTGCCGCCCAGGCGCGGGTGCAGTGGTGTGATTTCAGCTCACTGCAACCTCCACGTCCCAGGTTCAAGTGATTCTCCTGCCTCAGCCTCTGGAGTAGCTGGGATTACAGGTGCGCAACACCACACCTGGCTAATTTTGTGGTTTTTGTAGAGACAGGGTTTCACCATGTCGGCCAGGCTCGTCTCAAACCCCTGACCTCAGGTGATCTGCCCACCTTGGCCTCCCACAAGTGCTGGGATTATAGGCATGAGCCACGCACCTGGCCTCTTTACAGATTATTGAAGCACAGAGGTCTTTAAAACACTGTTAGCCAAGCAACACAATATGTATAAAGCAAGTTCAAATCTGACCAGCACTTTACAGATGAGTAGAAGGTGGCTCAGAAACCAAGTCCAGCTTCTGTGTGAGGCCCTTGATCTGGAATATCGCAGCTGAAGTCTAAAGTGCACTAAAGTCTAAAGTCATTCTGCTGGCGATGCACGGGACAGGGTTCTAATACAGATAATTATGTCAAGTTGAGTTATCTTTCCCCTGCACCCTACTGCTCATCTGTTAGTCTTTAACAGTTAGTGCCCACATGGATGGACACTGCTGGAGTGAGAAGTTAGGCATGTGATGCAACCAGATTTCCTGTCGCAGAATCATCCAAACAGAGTTAGCAGGCTGCTGCCCCAAGTCACACATTCCAGCTAGCCGTATCTCCTTTTTTTTCTTCTTTTGAGATGGAGTCTCCCTCTGTCGCCCAGGCAGGAGTGCAGTGGTTTGATCTTGGCTCACTGCAACCTCCGCTTCCTGGGTTCAAGCGATTCTCCTGCCTCAGCCTCCTGAGTAGCTGGGACTACTGGTGTGCACCGCCCCACCCAGCTAATTTTTTTCGGTATTTTTAGTAGAGACGGTGTTTCACCATGTTGGCCAGGATGATCTCGATCTCTTGACCTCGTAATCCAAAGTGCTGGGATTACAGGTGTGAGCCACCATGCCCAGCAAGCCATATCTACTTCTTACACACAAACCAGATGACTGAATTGCTCACATAATTCGAAACCAAAATGTTCCTTCTTGATTGCATATTGCATAGCAACAGTGGACTTTGGATAAATTAGGGCAATAACTTACTATGAGAGCAACTAATAACTATAACTTCTGTCACTTTTCTGATTGACAGAATGTAAGACACTGTAATCCCAGCACTTTGGGAGGCTGAGGCCAATTGATCACTTGAGGTTGGGAGTTCGAGACCAGCCTGACTAATGGAGAAACCCCGTCTCTACTAAAAATACAAATTAGCCGGGCATGATGGCACATGTCTGTAATCCCAGCTACTCGGGAGGCTGAGGCAGGAGAATTGCTTGAACCCAGGAGGCAGAGGTTGCGGTTAGCTGAGATCACACCATTGCACTCCAGCTGGGGCAACAAGAGGGAAACTCTATCTCAAAAAAAAAAAAAGTGCTTATTTATTTGGCTTATAGGTAATGGTATTGTCCAATGACAGTGGGTTTAGGTGAGGTGAATTGAGAGAATATGCTTCAGAAGTCAACATTATATGGAGCTATTTCACAACTTGGACCCCTCATTTTTCCTCGATGTGATGAGAGGTCGGGTCTAATTTTTAAAGTTCCCTATAGCTTTAAAAATGCTGTAATTCTGTGTTCATCTTTCCTGTTCTTCCTACATAACCTTGAACTAAAAACTAAGAGCAAAGGATTCACTGTGATTTGCCCTGAAAGGCAAAAGTAAAAAGTGTGCTTGCTTAATTTAATATTGATATTTGTATTATTTAGTCTGATCTCAGAGGAAATGGCAGCTGATGTCACAGCCTGTCTTGTTTTCCATTTAGATCCCAGGAGGGATTAAAGAGCCATTTCCTTTGCCTCAACTTCCCAGACAGTACAGTACGCACCATTCAGAGTGTACAACCTGCTCATAAGAGAATTAAGTGCTTTAATTTCCATCACTGGTGATGAATTTGTATTTGCAAAGTCAGAGATTGACTGATGACTCATGATTAGGGAATAAATCCAACATAAAATCACAGGAACCTTGTGATTCCTAATTTATAGGGAGCTATAGTCTTTGAGTATTGAACAGTTCAACCCCTTCATTTGGCAGATGGGGAAGCTGAGGCCCAAATGGAAGCTAGTTAGAAGTAGCTGGGACTAGAATAGGTCTCTGGGCTCCCAATTTAGCACCTTTCCTTATCATACCTTGTTGCTTTTGATACTTTAACTGTGAATTTTCTCATTGACAATCCTCCACTCAGAGGTAAAGATGAAAAGAATGAAGTGTTGTTAAACCCCAGGTTGGGAGGGACAGGATAAGGGGTGGCTGCTATTCATCAACAGACTAAATGCAGCCCTCCTTTCCACACTGCCGTACCCATCACCAGCTGTTAATACGGACTGTGTTATTATCCAGCTCCACACCTCTCCTTCCTCATTCCTTCAGGAGGTGAACATGGTCTGGAATTCCTAAAATAAACTTAACTTTGAAGTCCACTCAGGACCCAAGTTGAATGAAATAAGGGTCAGGACAAAGAAATGATTCTTGGGCTCTCAGTAAAGGTTGCTCCATGATAGATGCTAACCAGAGTCTTCACCTAGCAAAGAGGATAACTTACTTCTAGATATTACTGCTCACTAAGAGACAAATGCCTCTTCAGGAAGAGGGGACCTTAGAAGATTAAAGGAGAGGTAGAATGTTGATAGCCTTCACCTCACTGGCATTTGCTTTCTGTGACACCCTATCCTCAGTTCTAACTTTTAAGGCTTTGTTTTCTGGATAATTCATGAATATTTGATCTCTTGCCAGGTAGACTGTAAGCACCTCAAGTATAAGGAACATGTCATCGCTCATTCTTTAATCCTCCAAGCAACCAAAGAGAGGTATTTACATGGTAAAAACTCAGTAAGTACCCCCTAAGTGAATGAGTGAATGAATGCATTTCATATCTACTAGTGTCTAGAATTTAAAAATCAGTGGCTTTGTTTATTAGATTGAAAGGAAATTGTCCCCAAAAGAAATTTCCCCCAATTCTGCATATTATTATTATTATTTTGAGACAGAGTCTTGCTCTGTTGCCTAGGTTGGAGTGCAGTGGTGCAATCTTGGCTCACTGCAACCTCTGCCTTCTGAGTTCAAACAATTCTCCTGTCTCAGCCTCCTGAGTAGCTGGGATTACAAGTATGCACCACCACACCTGGCTAATTTTTGTATTTTTAGAAGAGATGGGGTTTCATCATGTTGGCCAGGCTGATCTTGAACTCCTGACCTCAAGTGATCCACCTGCCTTTGGCCTCCCAAAGTGCTGGGATTACAGGCGTGAGCCTCTGTACCCGACCCTACATATTATTTTTATATAGTTACTTATTTCTAACTCTTCTAGGACAGGTTGTTTTATGTTTGACTAAATAAAAATCAATTAAATAGGTCGGGCGCGGTGGCTCACGCCTGTAGTCCCAGCACTTTGGGAGGCCGAGGTGGGCGGATCACGAGGTCAAGAGATCGAGACCATCCTGGCCAACATGGTAAAACTCTGTCTCTACTAAAAATATAAAAAAATTAGCCAGGTGTGGTGGCCTGTGCCTGTGGTCCCAGCTACTCGGGAGGCTGCGGTGGAAGAATTGCTTGAACCCAGGAGGCAGAGGTTGCAGTGAGCCAAGATTGTGCCACTGCACTCCAGCCTGGCAATAGAGCAAGACTCCATCTCAAAAAACAAAAAAATCAATTAAATAATTTTAGTGTATCATAGCCAGAGTTATAGAATGAACTTTAAAATATATTTGCTTTTATTTATTTATAGCAATATAATTATACAAAACACATATCATTCTTTAAATAACTTGCTTTTTTCACAAAAAGTATATGTGAAAGTATATATTTTACTATAATAAAATTTAGACATACAGAATTAAAGAAAAAAAAAGTAATTCCCCATAATACTACAACCACTCACATTAGTGGTAATTCTTTTGGTCTTTCTTCTGTCATATACATGTATAGCTCTCACTCTTGTGTGTGTGTGTGTGTGTGTGTGTGTGTGTGTATGTGTGTATCTGCACCCATTTATATCTGTGTATTTTTACAAAAATAGAGCATTTAGTATATGCCATTTTAACTTGCATTTTTCACCAAGTGATATTGACTATCTTCCTATATCTTTAAATATTCCTCTAAACATCATTAATGATGGCTGTATGGCATTCAGTATATGGATTTACCATAACTTATTTACTAAACCTCTTCCTTTGGGTATTCAGTTGCTTCCATATTTTCCTATAAATAATACTTCAGTGAACATCCTTGTAGCACTATTTTTATGCACACTTGAAAATTTCCCTGATCATTCGAATTACTACCTTAAATCCAGAGTTCTCAGCTTTTTCCTGGTGACCCTCTTTTTTCCTGAGGAATCGAGCACACTCTGGCCAAGGGTGTAGACGTCAGGCCTCTATGCCTTTCGAACTACAAATGAGGAATGGGAGACTTTGTTTTTAGAAAAGGTTTCCTTTCTTGTGCTAGAAGTTATTTTGCAGCAGAAAAAATAAAATGTACTGAAGGCTTAGTTTGCATTGACATCATTTAGAGCACATGCTAATTTCTAGCCGTCTTCCTGCAGAGGTTAGAGTTGATTTTGCCATTATTCCCATCCCATCCCCATCACACAAAAGAGACATGTATATGTTATGAAAATGTGCTTATACAGCTGGGTATAGTTTCTTGCCTTTCAATAAAAATGCAGTGCCTGTAATATAATAAGTGCTCAATTAATATTTATCAAGTGAAAGGAAGAAAAGAAAGAATCTTTTATTGATTCCATGATTACAGATCTTCTTATTCTGTTAGGCTTGCTGTAATACCCTGTCAGGAGCCCTTTGAGAAAGCAAGAAATGAATCCCTTCCTTCTTTCTTTCTTTTTTTTAGAGACAAGGTTTCACCATGTTGGTCAGGCTGGTCTTGAACTCCTGACTTCAGGTGATCCGCCCGCCTCAGCCTCCCAAAGTGCTGGGATTACAAGTGTGAGCCACCGCACTTGGCCCAAACTCCTTATTTCTAATCTCCGCAAGAAACAAAGGTAAGGCTACCAGTATCAATTCTCCACACTTTGTCCCTGACATTATCAGGATCACAAGGTTATCTACTGGCTAAAAATACCAGTAGATAACCACTCGCCTCATCTTAGAAAAGACATAGAGCTTCCTAAAGGTAGGAATACATTTTTTCCTTTCTTATCAAAGTTAAATTGTTATACATTGTACATATTATGAATAAAGGAACATACCAATATTCCCACTGCATAATATTTAGGATTCATTCTGGGAGGATAAAGGCCAGGTCTTAATATGTGAAACCTCATCTTAACCATTTTCTTCAGAGGGTCTCTCAAAATTTCAGATCTGGAATAGTCTAAAACACCATCCAAGCCTTCTTTAATTCTTGGCCCCTAACTTCCACACCCCTGCTTCGACTTGACTATCTCTAGTCACAGGAAAGACCACTTTGTGGCACCATTCTGTCCATCCTTGGATGGGCAACTCTTCTTTTTTTTTGAGATGGAGTCTTGCTCTGTCACTAGGCTGGAGTGCAGTGGTGCAATCTCAGCTCATTGCACTCTTTGCCTCCCTGGTTCAAGCGATTCTCCTGCTTCAACCTCCTGAGCAGCTGGGATTACAGGTGCACACCACCACACCCAGGTAATTTGTGTATTTTTTAGTAGAGACAGGGTTTCACCATGTTGGTCAGGATGGTCTAGATCTCCTGACCTTGTGATCCGCCTGCCTCGGCCTCCCAAAGTGCTGGGATTATAGGCATGAGCCACCATGCCCAGCCTAACTCTTCTTATTAGAGTCAAACCTGCCTTTCCATACCACATATCGACTAGCCCCAGTTATGTCCTCCATTGTTTCAAATGCAAGCCTTATTGTTCTTCTTTGTGGCAGCTTGGGTCGTCCTTGATGCTTGTTTTCTCCAGGTGAAAAACAATTTTTGCAAAATTCGCATAAAATTTTACAATTTTCCCATACTCACAACATCCACTTTTCTAGTTAATGATGATTGATTTACTCTGAGCTATCTGGCCCTACCTCTTCTTATGTACATGCGCAAGCACGCGCACACACACACACACACACACACACACACACACCCCAAAGGGACATATTGGGTCCCCCGCAAGGAGCTCTGGGATTCAAACCCAGAGACTGTTTATTCCTTACTCAGAGATTGTCCTTGAACAAGAAGTGTGTGTCTGGGTTATCCATCTCTCCCCTCAGGTCTCTCACAGTCGTGGGTGGAATTCCCTGGCCACTGCTTTAGTTTTTGCTTTTTGCACTGTGAAATGAAGGCCAGCTATAGGAATCATTTAGGAGAGGTCATGCAGTTGCAGTAGAAAAAGCATGGGCTTTGGAGTGAAGATTCGGTTAAGTTCCTCGAGAAAGTTGTTTTGAGGCCTTGTGCCAGATGCTTAACCTTTCTGGGCATTAGTTTCTTCATCTGCAACAGAAGGATATAGTATCTACTTCAAAGTGTTGTTTAAAGAGTGGAATAAAATAATGTACATAATGTGCCTGGCTTATGGTGGACACTTTATAAATGGTAGCTACTACTAATAAGACATATTTTTTTCAGTAGAAAAATAATGAATTGAGCGCACTCTAAATGGAGCAAGTAATTTTTTCTAGTTAACTTTTCTAGTTAATGATGATTGATTTACTCTGAGCTATCTGGCCCTACCTCCTCCCATGTACATGCACAAGCACGCACAGACACGCACACACACACACACACACACCCCAAAGATACCATAACAGTATCTACAAGACCGGGCATGGCGGCTCATGCCTATAATCCCAGCACTTTGGAAGGCTGAGGCGGGAGGATCACTTCAGCTCAGGAGTTTGAGATGAGCCTGAGCAACAGATTGAGACCCCATCTCTACAAAAAAAAAATTAGTCGGTCATGGTGGTGCATGCCTGTGGTTCCAGCTACTCCAGAGACTCAGGTGGGAGGATCGCTGGAGCTTGGGAGGTACAGGCTGCAGTTAGCCATGATTGTGCCACCACATGCCAGCCTGGGTGACAAAGCAAGACCCTGTCAAACCCAAACCAAAAAACTCCCAGTGTCTGCTATTCTTTGTCAGTCCCATTTGAGTTATCTCTGGCCTCTCATTCACAGTAAATCTTTTTAAAAGAGCAGCAGGGCATCCACAGTCCACTTTTCCTCACATCCTATTTATTCTTTTCTTTTTGAGTTGGAGACTCACTCTGTCGCCCAGGCTGGAGTGCAATGGCACAATCTCAGCTCACTGCAGCCTCCACTTCTGGGTTCAGGCGATTCTCCTGCCTCAGCCTCCTGAGTACAGGTGTGTGCCACCATGCCCAGCTAATTTTTGTTTCTGTTTTTTGTTGTTTTGTTTTGGTAGAGATGGGATTTTGCCATGTTGGCCAGGCTGTTCTCAAACTCCTGACCTCAAGTATTCTGCCCACCTTGGCCTCCCAAAGTGCTGGGATTATAGATGTGAGCCACTACGCCTGGCCACCTCCTATTTATTCTGCAGCCTAAGGACAGATTGGGCTTCTGCCCCATCTGTTCTCTGAAACTCTTCCTTTGACAGAAGTCCTTATTGCCAGTCCAAGAGACTTGTGGGCCTCAAACCCACTGCAGCATTTGACACTATTGGCCACATGGCCTTTTCAGGAAAGCTCTCCCCTCTTAGCCTCAGGGATACCACATTCTTCTAGCTTTTTTTTCACCTTGCTAGATGCTCCAGAGTTTCCTTCCACACTCTTCTTTGGGTCACACTTAAATGGCAGCATTCTTTAAGGATTTTCCCTGGATCCCATTCTCTTCTGCACTCATCGGTAATCTCGCCTGGCCTCAATTGCCATCTTTAGGCTAATGATTTACCACGTACATCTCCAGCTCACTTCTCTCCAGAAACACGGAGTTGTATATGCAACTGACCTCTTGACTTCACTGCCTTCTCGGATGTCCCGTGGTACACGCTTCACCTGTTCAAGGCAGAACCAGTGATCTTCCCATTTGTTTTAATCCATTTGTGGCTGCTATCACAGAATATCTGAGACTGGGTAATTTATGAAGAATAGGAGTTTATTTTCTCTCAGTTATAGAGACTGGGAAGTCCAGGGTCAAGGCGCTGGCATCTGGACTGGTGAGGGCCTTATTACTGTATCCTCACATGGCAGAAGGTGGGAGGACAAGAGAGTGCCCTCTCCTGAAAGTCCTTTCATAAGGGCATTAACCCATTTGAGAGAGTGGAGCTCTCATGACCTAAACCTCCCATTAGACTCCACCTCCTAATACTGTTGCATTGGGGATTAAATTTTCAACACATGAATTTTTGGTAACACGTTCAAACCATGGCACCCTTCTAATCGGTCTTAACTCATGCTGTCTAGCCCAATGACTGGCACTACCATCCATTCCCTCTGGTTGTTAAAGCCAGAAATCTGGGAGTCAACTTGACTCTTCCCCAACCCATAGGCCCTACACTGAATTAAACACTAAGTTTTGTTGATTCTGTCTCCTTAATATCTCTAAAAGTCATTATATTCTTTCTGTTCCCACTACTGCCACTTTTGCTCAGGCCATCCACTAATTGGTCTTTTTTCTTCTGTCTTATCCCCGCTAGTGCATTTTCTATCCTGCAGCCTGAATGATCTTTCTAAATATACATTTTATAGTGCAAAGACCCAAAGCAAAGAGTTTGGTGAGTTTAGGGAACATCCAGTAGATCAGTATGTGGAGATGGAGGTGAAAGATTGAGTGGGAGAAGAGAAGAATAGAGGAAGAGTGAAGAAGAGGCAACAGGTTGAGGAAGAGAGTGAATGAAAAGGGATGATGTTAGTGAGGAAGATAGGTCTTTGCACACGATTTCTTTCTGATTAAAATCCCTTTTCCTATCTCTTCATCTGGCTAATTCCTAATGTGATTCAGAAATGGCTGGGCATGGTGGCTCATGCCTGTAATCCCAGCACTTTAGGAGGCCAAGGCGGGTGAATCGCCTGAGGTCAGGAGTTTGAGACCAGCCTGGCTAACATGGTGAAACTCATATCTTTACCAGAAATACAAAAAATTAGCCAGACGTTGTGGCAGACGCCTGTAATCCCAGCTATTCGGGAGGCTGAAGCAGGAGGATCGCTTGAACCCGGGAGGCGGAGGTTGCAGGGAGTCGAGATCCCACCATTGCACTCCAGCCTGGGCAACAAGAGTGAAACTCCATCTCAAAAAAAAAAGACGAAAAAAAAAAATCACCTTAGATACCATCTTTTCCAAAAAGTTTTTTTTTTTTTTTTTTTTTTTTTTTAA
>NW_022436986.1:2910875-2932103 GCF_009761245.1 Sapajus apella
TGCCCAGGCTGGAGTGCAGTGGCGGGATCTCGACTCACTGCAACCTCGGCCTCCCGGGTTCAAGCGATCCTCTTGCTTCAGCCTCCCGAATAGCTGGGATTACAGGCGTCTGCCACAACGTCCGGCTAATTTTTTGTATTTCTGGTAAAGACAGAGTTTCACCATGTTGCCCAGGCTGGTCTCAAACTCCTGACCTCAGGCAATCCACCTGCCTCTGCCTCCCAAAGTGTTGGGATTACAGGCGTGAGCCACTGTGCCCAGCCCCAAAAAGTCTTTACTAGGTTAACGGTTACATGCCATTGCTGGTTCCTTAGTTGTAACAATGGTACCACTGAAATATAGGATGTTAATACTGGGGAGACCAGGGTGAGGAGTATATGGAATTCTCTGCACTATCTTTGGAACTTTGCTATAAATCTTAAACTATTCTAAATAAAAAGGTCATGAAAAAATTTCTACTAGCCCTCCTGTGCTGGCTTAGCTGCTGCTGCTGTGTGTCTGTGACACCTGTGCCTACTTTTGTCCAAGCATTGAAGCACTTAGCATAATATCTTGCCATTGTCTATGTGTCTGTCTCTTCCACCAAATAAGGGCAGGAATCACATCTTCTCATTTTTATAACTCCATGCTAACACAGTGGCTAGTAAATGAGAACTGTTCAGTATCTTCTAAGGAAATGTTTATTGTACATAAGTTTATTTTAGGGGGCACTACCGAACCTCTTATTGCAGTGTAAACTGAAATTATAGGAAAAAAGAACTTAACAGTCTCAGATATTGTAAATGACTTGTAAGCTCTGTTTGCTTCTCAGCATGGTGGACTCGGCAGACCTGTGATGATGGATATACTTGAATATCGTGTGCATCACCACACAATGTTTATGTTTCCAAAAGAGCCACGTGATACTTGTTCCTCTGCAGGTAAAAAGTCCCAGGCCAGCTGAGCTGAGTTAGTTCACTCCAGGTGAGCCTCATAGGCTCCTGCCAGATCCCAGGAGGGTGTGGACTGTGTGCAAGTGCAGGAAAGCCAACTAAGGCAAAGGGCAAAAGAACCAGTTGGAAGAAGAATGACACCACAGGGAGATGAATCTCCAGTTAAGCAATTCTAGTCCCAGCTCTTGCATTAATGAGCTGCGTGACCCTGGCTGTGTCTGTCTCTTAGTAGGCTCCAGAGTCCATATCTGTAAAATGAGGGCTTGGATTGGCTGGTCTCTACAATCTTCCAGGATTGATGCTGGGATTTGGTTAATCAGTGTGAAGACTGTGGACACTGGTGGAAGGAAGGAGGTAAGTGTGTGTTAGGAGCATATGGCAACTGAACCATTGGTTCAGGTCAGCAGACATCATTAGCAAAAAACAAAAACAAAAACAAAACAGAAAAACAAGCTAGGTCAGAGATGTGTTTAAGTCATCCTGGAAGTAGAGACTTCTGGGACACAATAGTTCACCGCTGTGTCTTAAGAATTTAACTCAGATCCATCAGAAGGAAACATTCCCAAGGATTGGAGTGGGGGAGGTGGGTGGCAGAGCAGTGCTGATTTACACTTAATAGAATGGTCACATTTGGGGAAAGTTTTTATGTTTATTGGCTCATAGGTTTTTTGTTTTGTTTTGTTTTTGAAATGGAGTTTTGCTCTTGTCACCCAGGCTGGAGTGCAATAGTGGACTCGGCTCACTGCAGCGATCTCAGCTCACTGCAACCTCCACCTCCCAGGTTCAAGTGATTCTCCTCCTTCAGCCTCCCAAGTAGCTGGGCTTACAGGTGCATGCCACCACACCCAGCTAATTTTTTGTGTTTTTAATAGAGACAGGGTTTCTTCATTTTGGCCAGCCTGGGTCTCAAATTCCTGATCTCAAGTGATCTACCCCCTTCAGCCTCCCAGACTGCTGGGATTACAGGAGTGAGCCGTGGCGCCTGGCCTAATAGTTTTGATTATTTGCTTTCACTGAAATGATCTGAAATTTAAGTGTTGGAGATGATGCAAAGAGTACCACCTGGAACTTGGCTGGGGCAGGCCTAACAATGCAATGTTTTTGAATGAAACTGTTAAGTGTGTGAATTAAAATTATTTGGAGTCTGAGGCTATGAACTATAAAACCATAGAAATCCAGAATTTTCTTAATCTAAGTGAAAAAAAATCCAGTTTATTTCAAAGTTTACCTTTCTTGACTGGGTAGCAGTGGCTTTGGTGATTAAAGATTCCTTGGGAAGCACAAAGAAAAGTGTCTATTTGCCTAATTGAATAAATATATCGTACCAAATCATTACTAGTTAAGATCTCATACCCGATAGAGAACTTAGGGTGAATAGAGAAGAAAATAACAGTGTAATTGTTAAAAATTCTAAGAAGATTCTTTTTGTTCACTGGTATCAGAATTTCTGAGAGGTGGGTGGAAACTCCCACTTTTGTCCCTGAAAGAACTGGAAATATGTAGTCACAAGGTATGCTTAGAAACAGGGGCTCTTGACTCAAAGCAACTCCTTCCAAATCTGGTCCTCCTTCTGTGTGGACCAAGTTTTCTTTCCTTCTTAGAAAAATAGTTATGTAATGATTCACTTGTGTTCAGGGATGGTAGATAATTGCTTAACCTCATAAAGGTTTTGAATTTAAATCCTGATGGACAAGGCACCAGCCAAATGTTAGCGTGAAGATGTGTGTCCGTGGTCCTCAGCATTGACGTGGGCCAGGAGCAGAGAAAAGACCCTCCTGAAAAATGAGGGAACCAGCCAGAACCAGGGAGAATGAAGGGAAGTGGGCCAAGCATTAGGGCCTCAGGAAGAGGAGCCAAAACCCAAAAATAGTAATAGTTAGCATTATTGAGTATTTCCACTGTGCCAAGCATGGTTCTAAATCATTGAATGTAATTCTCACATCAACCCTTGGAGGCAGGCTCTATTATTTCCATTTTACAAATGAAAAAGTTAGGCATAGAGATGTTAAATGTTCACCCAAGGATAATCAGATGGTACATTGTGTAGCTGGAATACAAACCGAGGCAGTTCTGCTGTGGAGTTGTTGCTGTTAGCCCTCATGCTTCAGTGCATATATAACCTTTCAGTGTTGTATATGACTTTTAGTCTGTGTTTTCAGCACCCACCTTGGGGCTGGGAAGGTAATGGATTTTGTTGGAAGTTCCTGAACTGAATGGAACCCAGCAGATTCAGCCTGTGCCCAAACCTGGTACCTGGAGTCTGTGGGAGGCTCTGTTTGACTCAGTACAATACTTGAGAGAAGCAGAATGCTAGCCAGTCCCTGATGGCTGGCAACAAAGCCCAGCCCAGCCAGCTGACAGATCATAGCAGGGCTCCCCCTCACTGCACTGAAAGGGGGAGGAAAAGCATGGATACTCAAGAACCCAGAGCTGACAAAGATGAGAAAGCAGCCTGGTCATCCCATAGCATATTCCAAGAACTCACTCTACACCAGCCCCTGCTCTGGGCACTAGCCACTATAAATATAGAATTAGACTGTGCATATTCTGTGCACTAGAGGAGCCCCCTGTTAGTGATGAGAAAGGCCACTTATCTGATAGGACTTTGGAAATTGCCTTACGACCTCTGTCCTGGTTTGTACAGCAGATAAGACTAATTCTAAATCATATTGTCACTCTTGATGGAATTTTGTTTTATTTATTTATTGAGATAAGTTCTTGCTCTGTCACCCAGGCTGGAGTGCAGTGGCATGATCATGGCTCACCACAACCTCAAATTCTTGGGTTGAAGGGATCCTCCCACCTCAGGCTCCTGAGTAGCTGGGACTACAGGTGCAGGCCCAGCTCATTTTTAAATTTTGTGTAGAAACAGGGCCTCATCTTTTGCCCAGGCTGGTCTTGAACTCCTGGGCTCAAATGATTCTCCCACCTCAGCCTCCCAAATAGTTGGGGTTACAGGCATGAATCAGCCTTAGTGGAATTTTAAATATTCAGCTCACTGCCCACTAACTGAATTTGGGAGATGGGTTGTATAATCTTTAGACTCCTGGATGAACTTTTTGGAGCAAGGATGTAGGGGCTACCTACTGTTATGGCAGGTCTGGGTAGACAGAATCTGCAAGAGGACTCTAGAATTAAAATGGCAGTAGAGATAGTTGGATAAGAGATGGGAGAAGCAAAGAAACCTGCTCTTGTATTCATAAAATGGTAGGGCATATTTATTCCGGTGGAAGAGGACATTTATTCTGTGTGCTAGCCATGGAATCTTCTATTGGATCACGCCTCTTGAGTGACAAAAAATTGTTGTAGACTAGGGACTTATTTGGTGATGAAAGTGATGTCTGATTTGCTTGTTGTACTGGTGGCATTCTTTACATTACCTTGTTTCACTCTCAGAAGTATTCTGGGTTGGATGACAAACTTTATGGTCACATTGCTCATGAACAAAAAGACACCTGTATTTTTCAGGTGGCCCTGAGTTCTAAATGTTAAAGCCAAAGAGCAGTTGGGGTATAAAGCGTCTCTTGCCAAATAGCCTTTTCTTCTGTCACCACCACACTTAATATACAATATGCACAAACCCCCTTTTCTTCCCTGTTAGCTTGGCTGGAAATATAAAACTAAAATTTACTTAAAAAGTAATAGAAAACAAAAAAGATTCCTTTAAAAAAGAAAAACAGGCCGAGTGCAGTGGCTCACACCTGTAATCCCAGAACTTTGGGAGAACAAGGCAGGTGGATCACCTGAGGTCAAGAGTTTGAGACCAGCCTGGCCAACATGGCAAAATCCCGTCTCTACTGAAAATACAAAAATTAGCCAGGCATGGTGGCAGGTGCCTATAATCTCAGCTACTTGGGAGGCTGAGGCAGGGAGAATCACTTGAACCCAGGAGGTGGAGGTTGCAGGGAGCCGAGATCGTACCATTGCATTCCAGCCTGGGTAACAGAGTGAGACTCCATCTCAAAAAAGAAATAAAATTATTAGAAACAAAAGAATCAGGAGAATTAAATGAAATTGATGTTTCATGACGTTTAATTGAGCAATGACCTCCTCATGAGCATCAGTCTGTTCAGTTTATGTGGCCTCATTTAAAGATGGAAAAAGAACAAAACAAAAACAAGGATTAGGGGAAAGAACGCCTCCTCTGTTACTGTTCCTTTTCTCTCTCACTGGTATGTCCACATGTGTCCTTATGGTGGTGCTGCCATTGCTAAGTTCATCAAACAAGATCTGTGATTGTATGTGACCTCAGTCATCTGTATGTTACACAATCATTTTTGAACTGTTTGAACCACTCTTTCCTTGCATATAAGTGGAGATTAGGAGGATTCTTAATGGGTAGTTATTGAGCATCTGGCCTTTCATAGATATTAAGGAGAATTACAGGGCCAGGGATTTATAGACAAAATTCAAAGAGATGTGAAAATAATGAGAAACCTCATTGTTTAGGTTTTAATGTTAGAAGCTCACTGCTTCAAAGATCTAGAAATGTGTAATAAAACCATACCAGCTGTCATTTCTACTTCCCCAACATAAAACAGCTAAAGATCACTGAATAAATTAATAGACGATAGCAAGGGTGTGCTTCTTCCAGGGAAGTTCCTCTGAGAATCTTGCTATTTCAGGAAGATGTGGGTCATGGCTTTTGAGAATCAATTTTAAAAGGAGCCAGATCAGCTGTGGCCAGCGATAACATCTATAGCTATTGAAGGCGAGATGGGGTAGTCAATTCTCATGCTTCATTCCGTTTAAACTCTGTTACAAAGGCTACATGAACAGGCTGGAAATGTCTTCCCCACAGGGTCCTCGCTAGTATTCAATTTCTCCTGATAAGCTGCCTCATTCTCCATGTCAAACCCTTTCCAAAGCTTGAAATAAATTCTGGGTTGATGAAGTAAGATACTGATTATTTAAGAAACATGGCATGACTTATAAGGACTAGAAACCATGTGCAACTCTTCAAAGTTTTCATCTCTGAGGCCTAGAAACCAATTCCAAAGGTACTGTCTTCTTTCTTTCTCTCTTTCACTTTCTTTTTTTCTTTCTTTCCTTCCTTTTAGCCTTCTTTCTCTCTCCTTCCTCCTTCTTTCTTTCTTTCTTTCTTTCTTTCTTTCTTTCTTTCTTTCTTTCTTTCTTCCCCTCCCTCCTTCCCTCCCTCCCTCCCTTCCTTCCTTCCTTCCTTTCTTTCACTTTCTTTCTTCCTTTCTGAGATGGGGGGAGGATAAATGGTCTCATTATGTTGCCCAGGCTGGACTTGAACTCCTGGGCTCAAGCGATCCTCCTATCTCAGCCTCTCAACTTGCTGGAACTATAGGCACTTGCCACTGTGCCTGGCAAGACTTTGTTTTCTTTTGCAAATCATTCCTGGGAATTGACACAGAAACAACTTATTAATCTTAAAAGCAACCATACTCATAACTTCATAGTAATGGTAAAAATACTGAGAGTATTTAAATTTCAATAAGAATAATACCTAAAATGTATTGGGAGCATATTGTGTGCTAGGCCCTGTGTGCACTGAAAGCTTTACCTGGATTGTCTTGTTTAATCTTCCCAATAATAAGTATTATTATGTAGGTGTTATTATATTATCCCAGTTTTACAGATGAATATCACTATAGTGCAACTGTGTTCCTGAATTCCTGACCAAACATCCAACTGTTTACTCAACATCTCTGTTTGGATGTTTAATAGGCATCTCAGGCCACGTGTGGTGGCTCACGCCTGTAATCCCATCACTCTGGGAGGCCAAGGTGGGTGGATCATCTGAGTCCAGGAGCTTGAGACCAGCCTGACCAACATGGAGAAACCCCGTCTCTATTGAAACTACAAAAAATTAGCCAGGTGTGGTGGTGCACGCCTGTAATCCCAGCTACTCAGAGGCAGAAGAATCACTTGAACCCGGGAGGCAGAGGTTGTGGGGAGCTGAGATCGTGCCATTTGCACCCCAGCCTGGGCAATAAAAGTGAAACTCTGTCTTTAAAAAAAATAGGCATCTCAAGTTTAAAATGTCTAAAGCTTGGCGCTTGATATTCCTTTCATGCTCCTCTGCCTCCAAGTAACTTGCTCCCCTTCAGTCTTTCTCATCCCAGGTAGTGGCAACTCCACCCTTCAGGTTGCTGAGGTCCAAAACCTTGGAGTCATCTTTGACTCATCTCTTTCTCTCACACCTCACATCCAGTCTGGTCAGCAAATCCTGTTGCTGCATCCTCAAAGCATATCCAGAATCCGAGTACTTCTCACTCCTCCACTGTTACTTCCCTGCTTCAAACCACCATCCCTTTTCACCTGGATGATTGCAGTAACCTTCACCCTCTCCCCCTTCACGTCTGTTCTCATCATGGTAGCTAAAGTGCTCTTGTTAAAATGCGAGTTCAAAACCTTCCAGTGGCTTCACATCTGACTCAGAGTGGAAATCAAAGCCCTTACAATGGCTACGAAGCCTCCACAGGGGCCCACATCTTCTCTCACTGGCTGTCCTTCCCTCAGCCTTCCTCACTAGCTCCTTTCTCTTCCTCAGGAAAGCCAAGCCCACTCTGGCCCCAGAGTCTTGGCCCTGATTCTTTGCTTTGCCTGGAATGCTTTCCTACCACCCTTTCCACAGGGTTGGGAGCTGCCTCTCTTTCAGGTCCAATGTCGCTTTCTCAGAAAGGCCTGCTCCGAAGCCCCATTCAGTTTACAACTCCCCCGGGCCAGCAGCCCTCATGTTTGTTCCCAACTTTAGTTTCTCCCCAGCACTTGCCACCATTGAACATACTATATATTTTTCTTATTTAATTTGTTGTCTGTCTCCCCACAATAGAATGTCAGCTCCATGAATGTGGATTATGGATACATAATAGTTGAATATAGTTATGAGGTATGTGTGATATTCTGGTGCAAGCAACAGTGTGTCAGGATCAAATCAGTCATTGGGATATCTATCACCTCAAGCAAGGGGAGAGAGTTTTGTCTCTTTTTTTTACTGCAGTGTCCTTAGTGACCAGAACAATGTCTAGCACATAAGAGACACTCCATTTGTTGAATAACTGAATAAATGAGGAAAGTGAGTTTAGGACTTGCTTGACATTTATTTATTTATTTATTTACTTACTTACTGATGGACTCTTGCTCAGTTGCCCAGGCTGGAGTGCTTTGGTGTCATCTCAGCTCACTGCAACTTCTGCTTCCTGGGTTCAAGCAATTCTCCTCCCTCAGGCTCCCTCGTAGCTGGGACTACAGGCACCTGCCACCATGCCCTGCTAATTTTTGTATTTTTGAATGGGGTTTCACCATATTGGCCAGGCTGGTCTTGAACTCCTGACCTCTTGTAATCCACCTGCTTCAGCCTCCCAAAGTGCTGGGATTACAGGTATGAGCCACTGTACCCAGCTCTTATTTTATTTTGTTGAGACAGAGTCTCGCTCTGTTGCCCAGGCTGGAGTGCAGTGGCGTGATCTTGGCTCACTGCAACCTCTGCCTCCTTAATTCAAGTGATTCTCCTGCCTCAGCCTCCCAAGTAGCTGGGACTACAGGTGCCTGCCAACACGCCTGGCTAATTTTTGTATTTTTAGTAGAGATGGGGTTTTGCCATGTGGGCCAGGCTGGCCTTGAACTCCTGGCCTCAAGTGATCTACCTGCCTTGGCCTCCCATAGTAGTGGGATTACAGGTGTAAGCCACTGCACCCCGCTAGCACTTGCTTGATTTTATACAAATATTAAATGGTGGATCTGGGTTACAAACACAAACACTTTGATTCCAGAACTGGGCTTTACCCACTATGAATATTACCTGTATGGCATGTGCTGGCTGGTATAAGGCCCACTTGCTTTCAATTTGAGATGCCC
Organism: Sapajus apella; assembly: GCF_009761245.1. Taxonomy (NCBI): domain Eukaryota; kingdom Metazoa; phylum Chordata; class Mammalia; order Primates; family Cebidae; genus Sapajus; species Sapajus apella. The sequence goes on from NW_022436986.1 coordinate 2,919,635, forward strand.
AAGCTTGTGGCTGTTACATGTAGCTCACATTTTTAGTGCAGTGATGTTTTCCGTAGCACATTTTAGTTACCATCTCATGACGTAGAATGCAGAGGCTTTCAAAATTGCATTTTTTACTAGGTAACACATAGTAATAAGTTCAAATTTGCAAGGGCGTGTCCTAAAAAGTTTACCACCAAGAATGTGATCAAGGAAGGACCCTTGGGAAGTTCTGGGGAAAATGGAATATTCTGTTTCTTGGCCTAGGAGGTGGTTACAAGGCTGGTTATTTTATTCTTGTTCTTTAAACTGTGCACACATGTTTTATATGCAATTTTATATATGCAATATATTTTGCAATTAAAAAATGGTCTCCCATTCCTTTTCATTAGTTATCCTCTTCGGAAGCAACCTATGTTACCAGTTTATTCTGTGTCCTTCCAGATATTCTATACTTATATGTGTAGGTGTACACATATATAAATAATATATATAACATTTAAAAATATATGTTATGTGTATATACTTTTTCATTTCTCCTCACCTTTTAAAAAATTGTGGTAAAATACATATAACATAAAATTTTAATCTTATTTTCAAGGTTGCATTTCAGTAAAGTACACTCATATTGTTGTGCAACCAATCTGCAGAACTGTTTTCATCTTGAAAAACCGAAATTCTATAACATTAAATAATAACTCAGCCAGGTGCAGTGGCTCATCCCCGTAATCCCAGCATTTTGGGAGGCCGAGGCAGGAAGATCACCTGAGGTTGGGAGTTCAAGACCAGCCTGACCAACATGGAGAAATCTCATCTCTACTAAAAATACAAAATTAGATGGGTGTGGTGGCACACGCCTGTAATTCTAGCACTCAAGAGGCTGAGGCATGAGAATTGCTTGAACCTGGGAGGTGGAAGTTGTGGTGAGCCGAGACTGTACCATTGCACTCCAGCCTGGGCAACAAAAAAGAGCAAAACTGCATATCATCATCATCATAATCATCATCATCATTATCACCATTATCATCATCATCATCATCATCATCATCATCATAACTCTCCATCTCCCCTGCCCCCAGCCCCTGGCAACCACCATTCTACTTTTTGTCTCTGCGAACTTCACTACTCTTAAGTGCCTTATGTAGGTGGGATCACATAGTACTTATCCTTTTGTGCCTGGCTTATTTCACTCATCAGAATGCCTTCAGGTTTCATCCATGCTATAATATGTGTCAGAATTTTTTTCCTTTTTAAGGCTGAATAATATTCTATTGTATGTATTCATCACACTTTGTTTCATCCATCTATTTGTCAATGGACACTTGGGTTGCTTCTACCTTTTGGCTATTGTGAATAGTGCTGCTAGGAACATGGATGTACAAATATTTCCTTGAGGCCCGGCTTTCAGTTCTTTTGGTTGTATAGCCAGCATTATAATAGCTGGATCATAGAGTAATTTAATTTTTAATTTTTGGGAACTGCCATACTGTTTTCAAGAGCAACTGCCCATTTTATATTCCACCATTTTCCTTTTTCATATACAAATGGTATACTGGGCAGGCGTAGTAGCTCATGCCTTTAATCCCAGCACTTTGGGAGGCTGAGGTGGGTGGATCACCTGAGGCCAGGAGTTTGAGACCAGTCTGGCCAACATGGTGAAGCCCTGTCTTTACTAAAAATACAAAAAAGTTAGCTGGGCATGGTGGCAGGTGCCTGTAACTTCAGCTACTCAGGAGTCTGAGGCAGAAGAATCACTTGAACCTGGGAGGCGGAGGTTGCAGTGAGCCAAGATTGCACCATTACACTCCAGCTTGGGCAACAAGAGTGAAACTCCATCTCAAACAAACAAACAAACAAATGGTATACTGTTTACACTGTCCTATATCTCTTTTTCATTTATTATATCATATATGGTAGAGATTCTGTTATATCAGTACATGAATAACTTTCATATTCTTTTAAACAAAGATACATTATATGTATAGACCAGTCCCCTATTGATGGTCATTTAGGTTGTTTCCAATCTTTTTCTGAAATAATGCTGTAGTTAATATCTTTGTGTAAGCATCATTTCATCCATGTAAAAATATATTTGTAGGATAGCTTCCTAGAAGAGGAGATACTGGGTCAAAGGGTATGTGCATTCGTATTTTTTTATTTTTAACAAAGCCCAACCCTCCTATCTAGCATTTACAATTTTGATACATATTGCCAAATTTCTCTTCTTGACCTTTACACAAATTTGCATTCTCATTAGAAATGTATGTGAGAAGTTAGAAGTCCCTAACCTTGAATTCACAGACCCTGAAGTTGTATAAGCCGTTTTTTGTGACTATACGAATTTATGTGTTCTTCTAGGGACAGCCCACATGGCTGTCACCAGATTCTCAAAGGACTCAAAATCTCCCAGCAGGTTAAGAATCACTGCTTGCAGGAAGCCTTACTCTTGAAGATCTAATATAAATATGAGATTTCTTAAAATTATGAAATGATTTTGAAAGGATTCTGTTTTTCAAACGGCATCACTAAAATGTCTTGTGCATTTACAATACAATGAAATTGATGAAATCAAATATGTGCCCTTATTTTATTTTGCCCACATGTATTGGTTTTAAGAGGATTTGGAGCCAATCCCACTACAAAAAAATCTATCTGTAACAAAAAGATATTTGAGCCTCCAGGTAATACACCCTTTATTTCAAATAATATTAAACCTGTATGCATAGCTTTGGGTCTGTTATGTGTAAGATGCTGTATTTGGAAACATTTTTGACATGTCTTAGCGTACAGAGCTTAATGCAGAGCTTGGCACATAGTAAGCCTTCAATGTCTGTCCCTGTATTCTTTTTTTCCTTTACTCCTTATCTTAGCATTTGCAGCATTTCACAGATCTGGTTATAATGACGATGGGGCTAAAGTGATTCTCTCCGCCTGGGAGAGAGGCCCGTGGTGATTCCAATGGAGCAGCCTGGATATGGGCTGTTGACTTCCTGAGCCCTCAGCTCAGTGGTTCTCTTCTCCACTCAGGCCCCAGCACAGATGCAAAATACACTTAAGCCCGTGTCTTCTGCTTCATTTCCTTGACCATTTATAGGCCTAGAAACCTTGACCTATATCCCAGGGGTGTGATGTGGCTTAACCCGTAAACCATTATTAATTGTGAAGTAAACATTCATTATTGTTAGCACTGTTTCTGGTCTGAGCTCCTGACCTGGAGAGAGAACCTGCTTGCACGGTGGCTCTCTGTGGGAATTCAGAACACCCACAAACCTGTCAGGGGTGTGTCCTCCTTTGAAGTATGCTAGGAGTACTTCAAAGTATTTTTTTTGAGATGGAGTCTCTCTCTAACACCCAGGCTGGAGTGCGGTGGCACTATCTCAGCTCACTGCAACCTCCGCTTCCTGGGTTCCAGTGGTTCTCCTGCCTCAGCCTCCCAAGTAGCTGGGATTACAGGCGTGTGCCACCATGCCTAGCTAATTTTTGTATTTTTAGTAGATACGGTGTTTCACCACTTTGACCAGGCTGGTCTTGAACTCCTGAGCTCAGGTGATCCACCCACTTCAGCCTCCCAAAGTGCTGGGATTACAGGCATGAGCCACTGCACCTGGCCTACTTCAAAGTATTTTAAAGGACTTGAGTTCACACTGGAGAGATATCCTGTTTTTAAGTGACTATGGGAACCTAGTCACTGTTCCCAATATCAGAAGGTCTGCCACGGGGCAGAAACTCTGACCTGTATCCCAGGGGTGTGATGTGGATTGACCAGTAAACCATTATTAATCGTAAAGAAAACATTCATTATTGTTAGCACTGTTTCCGATCTGGGTCCCTGGGGCAGAGGATGAGGAGTTGTCCTTTATGGGTCCAGAGGCCAGAACTAGGACCAGTGGGGAGGCAGATGTTAACTTGAGAATGGGAAGAACTTTAACAGCTGGAGCAGTTCAACTAGCACCAACTGCCTAAAAAAGCAAGAACTTCTTTCCAGTCATGACAAAGTTTAAGCAAAGGCAAGGTGGTTTTTAATTTTCAAATAATTGATTGATTGATTACCTACCATGTGCAGGACATTGTCCTAAGTGCTTGAGGAACCCATATGTGAACTAGGCAAATAGTGTGCTCCTAGAGAGCTCCTGGTGGAAGAGGGAAGATAAAATCCATCCATCTATCCATCCATTCACTCATTGAATATATACTGAACACCTTCTATGTATGTGGCAGGCATCATAGCACTGGCATTACAACAGATAATAAAGATCTTTGTATCTTACAGGTGGTAGATGAGATTGACAATAAGATTCCTTAAAGCATGAAGTTAATGTTCCCCTTTGAGAATGAAATTAGGAAAAGTTAATGTGAAACAAATCAGCAAAATAAATTGGCTAACGGGAATGTAATTATGACTAAGAGAACTTAAATACGACAAATCATATGATACTTTGTTGGCTGTTAGTGTAAAGGGATAGTCTGCCTGGAGCTAGAAAACAGAGAGGCAAAGGGAAAATATTTTAAATTTTTTTCCTAGCGTTATCCAAAGACAGGGTAGTCAACCAGGGACTGAAAACATCAGGCTGCCACAGCTCAGTGACACTGGCCCCTGAGATCATTCAACTCACACTCTTTCAAGCACCTTCTCTTCTTTTCTTGGCTCCTACATACCTGCAGGTTTAACTTAAATGTAACTTTCCTGGAGAGCCTCTTCTGTACTCTCTTCTGTACTCAGTGAACCATGTACTGCTTCATGGCACTTATTACAGCCATAATTTATTAAATGTTTATTTCTTTAGTGTCTGTCCTCTCTTACTAGACTGGAAGCTGCATGAGGTCAGAAGGCATGTTAGTCTTGTTCACCATTGCCTCCCACTGCCTGGCACATAGAGGCACTCAAAAAAATTTGTGAAATAACTGAATAAATAAATGAAAGACTGAATGAATCTGACTTCCCAGGAAGATTTTCTTATAAGGGAAGAATGGTGTCAGCAAAGAGGGGACTTTATTTCTGAAATTCTTGGAGACCTCTCTTATGACATCACTCTAACATAGGTAGAAGATGCAAGTGAACAGAAATGAACTATGGGACTTCAGAGATGGGTTAGCAATTATAGAAGTGGTTGTGGAAGAGAGGACACCTAGCCCAAGTCTTGAATCAAAGATGGGATTTGGCATGTGGGGCTAAGGGGTAGAGAGAAAAAGTTTATCCTAGGCAGAAATGGACAAAATAGACAAAGATACCAAGTCCAGAACTCAGAGTGCATATAGGGAAAAATTGGGAAATAACATGGGGAAGGCAGGCTGGGATCCCAATGAGACAGGCAGGATGAAGAATATGGACTTATTCATACTCATCTGTTTGTAGGCTCTGCCATAGAGGGAATCCCTGCATTGCATGGGGTAGTCAGTTCCTTCTGTAGCGTTTCAAAAGGAATGGCGTGGACAATGAAATTGGACTGAATGACTCCAGGGAAAGGCCAGCTAAAATGTTTCCCAAAAAGCCTTCACAGTGGGGCATTATCTTAATGAACTTGCAGGGTCCAGGTTTTCTGGCTCTTTGCCCCTGAGGTTCAGATGTCTGATTTGTCAGCACTCAAGGTTGTCTTGGCTCACAAGGCTACTGTGCATAACTAGGGCACTAGCTTATTAATTTACAAGGAAAACTAGAATTGCTGAAGGTTTCAAATGTTCAAGGCCTATGACTAGAGCATTCTAGCACTGTAAGTAGGCCACATGAGAAGTCATATTATAATCAGGTGTCAGTTTATTAACTTATTGTAAGAAATAATTGCCAAGGGATGCCTAAGTCCAATGGCTAATGTATTTATTTCCTGTAGGTGGATCTACGTGAGAAGCTAAACAATAATTAGATTGCTTGATAAGTTTGGAATTAAAACAAGGGGAAAAAATTAAAAGAATGTTTAGAGGCATCTGGCCTAGACCTCTTTAGTAGGGAGATACTTGTCATCAGAATTATCCAAGTCTCCTTAACCAGAGCCCTTCTGCCCTGGATGGTACTAGGTCAACATTGCCAAGACTTGCTTTTCTCACCTTGCAGGGTTGTTATCTTTTCTAGTGTTTTCTTTCTTTCTTTTTTTTTTTTTTTTTTTTGGTTTTGATTTTGGTGAGACAAGTGTCTTGCTCTGTTACCCAGGCAGTGGCATGATCTTGGCTCGCTTCAACCTCCGCTTCCCAGGCTCAAGTGATCCTCCCATCTCAGCCTGCTGAGTAGCTGGGACCACTGGCATATGATGCCTGGTTAATTTTTTTTTGTATTTTTTGGTAGAGATGGAGTTTAGCCATGTTATCCAGGCTGGTCTCAAACTCCTGAGCTCAGGTGATCTACCCACCTTGGCCTCCCAAAGTGCTGGGATTACAGGCATGAGCTACTGTACCAGTCTGTAGTGTTTTCTTAGCTCATCAGCCTCCCTTCTGATTGAGCTTTCCTTCTTTATCTGTAGTAATATTTTCAATCAGATTTCATCAAGTTTTCCTGGTCTGAGAACCATTCTGTTTCTTTAAAGTGACTTAGCAAATCTCTACTTTAATACATTATGTGTTGATGTCCTCCTTCAACTCTCAGAGGACAATCTCATTTCTAAATCTTTCAGGATCACTCACTGTTGCCCTTAGTACTGACAACACTTTATAGCCTCAGATCCTAGGGCACCCCAAGTCCCAGATGGCTTAGGGCAATCTTATTTAACATTGTCAGAAATTCCCAAACTAGATAAAACCTCAATGATAATAACCCCTTCCATTCCATTCATGTGTTTCTTTATAATCAAAACACATGATTGTGTCTGTTTTTTGAGATGGAGTCTCACTCTGTTGCCCAGGCTGGAGTGCAATGGTGCATTCTCAGCTCACTCCCAAGTTCTAGCTATTCTCCTGCTTCAGTCTCCTGAGCAGCTGGGATTACAGGTATGTGCCACCACATCCAGTTAATGTTTGTATTTTTAGTAGAGACGGCATTTTACCATGTTGGCCAGGTTAGCCTTAAACTCCTGACCTCAAGTGATCCGCCTGCCTTGACCTCCCAAAGTGCTGGGATTATAGGCATGAGCCACCGTGCCTGGCCCACATCTGTTCTTTTATTCCATCATCCTAAGAACTCTTGAGACAAGGCAGGGATTGGAGTTGCTCGTGGTCACATGGTTAATAAGAGGTAGAGACAGAGATCAGAGCCCAGGTCACTTACTATTGCATTCTGCTGTTTCACCATGAAAAAGAACAGAGTTTTCTTATAAATTCCACTTGCACTGAAAAGAAATACCAGATAGATATACTACTGTTAGATTTATCCACTTGAAGGTTAAGCACAGAAGTCAGAAGTTGAGGCTTAGCATGAAACCATAACTGAAAATTCTAGGATCAGAAGTAGGGCTTGATTTACGGTACTGTAGATGGGTCCAGTCTCTCCATGTCTCTAGAAGGCAGGACAACAAGTTTAGACAGACCCCTCAGGACAGAGCTGGCAGGAACAGTAGAAATAAAGACCAAATCATAGGCTGAAGGCACAACAGTGAACCCAGAATTAGAATAAAGGGGACTAGTGTTCCTGGGCGATATTATCACCAAGCTACAGGAAACATAGGGTTGAATAACCCCTCTTACACTCAGAAGTCTTTTTCTCTAGACACTGCTGGTTGTTCAAGGACCTATTCTTTTTTTTTTTTTTTTAATTGTACTGTAAGTTCTGGGGTACATGTGCAGATCTTGCACGATTGTTGCATAGGTACACACATGCCATGATGGTTTTCTGTCTCCATCCCCCCGTCACCTACATCAGGCATTTCTCCCAGTGTTATTCCTCCCCAACCTCCCCCCTCCACTGTCCCTCCCCTAGCCCGCCACCCCCCAACATACCCCAGTGTGTGATGTTCCCCTCCCTGTCCCCATGTGTACTCATTATTCAACACTTGCCTATTAGTGTGAACATGTGGTGTTTGGTTTTCTGTTCTTGTGTCAGTTTGCTGAGAATGATGGTTTCCAGATTCATCCATGTCCCCACAAAGGACACGAACTCATCATTTTTTATGGCTGCATAGTATTCCATGGTATATATGTGCCATATTTTCTTTGTCCAGTCTATCATTGATGGGCATTTTGGTTTGTTCCAGGTCTTTGCTATTGTAAACAATGCTGCAGTGAACATACATGTGCATGTGTCTTTATAATGGAACTATTTATAATCCTTTGGGTATATACCCAGTAATGGGATTGCCAGATCAAATGGAATTTCTATTTCTAGATCCTTGAGTAATTGCCACACTATCTTCCACAATGGTTAAACTAATTTACACTCCCACCAACAGTGTAAAAGTGTTCCTGTTTCTCCACATCCTCTCCAGCATCTGTTGTCTCCAGATTTTTTAATGATCACCATTCTAACTGGCATGAGATGGTATCTCAATGTGGTTTTGATTTGCATTTCTCTAATGACCAGTGATGATGAGCATTTTTTCATGTTTATCGGCCTCATATATATCTTTCTTTGAAAAGTGTCTGTTCATATCCTTCACCAACTTTTGAATGGGTTTGTTTTTTTCTTGTAAATCTGTTTTAGTTCTTTGTAGATTCTGGATATTAGCCCTTTGTCAGATGGGTAGATTGCAAAAAATTTTTCCCATTATGTTGGTTGCTGGTTCACTCTAATGATTGTTTCTTTTGCTGTACAGAAGCTCTTAAGTATAATTAGATCCCATTTGTCTATTTTGGCTTTTGTTGCCATTGCTTTTGGTGTTTTAGTCATGAAATCCTTGCCTATGACTATGTCCTGAATGGTTTTGCCTAGGTTTTCTGGTAGGGTTTTTATGGTGTTAGGTCTTATGTTTAAATCTTTAATCCATCTAGAATTAATTTTAGTGTAAGTACATGTGTAAAGAAGGGGTACACTTTCTGCTTTCTGCACATGGCTAGCCAGTTTTCCCAACACCATTTATTAAACAGGGAATCCTTTCCCCATTTTTGTTTTTATTATGTTTGTCAAAGATCAGATGGTTGTAGATGTGTGGTGTTGCTTCTGAGGCCTCTGTTCTGTTCCATTTGTCTACATCTCTGTTTTGGTACCAGTATCATACTGTTTTGATTACTATAGTCTTGTAGTATAGTTTGAAATCAGGTAGCATGATGCCTCCAGCTTTGTTCTTTTTGCTTAGGATTGTCTTGGCTATGCGGGCTCTCTTTTGGTTCCATATGAAGTTTAAAGTGTTTTCTTCCAGTTCTGTGAGGAAGATCAGTGGTAGCTTGATGGGAATAGCATTGAATCTATAAATTACTTTGGGCAGTATGGCCATTTTCACGATATTGATTCTTCCTAACCATGAGCATGGAATGTTTTTCCATCTGTTTGTGTCTTCTCTTATTTCTTTGAGTAGTGGTTTGTAGTTCTCCTTGAAGAGGTCCTTTACATCTTTTGTTAGTTGTGTTCCTAGATATTTTATTCTCTTTGTAGCAACTGTGAATGGAATTTCACTCTTGATTTGGCTCTCTGTTTGTCTGTTTTTGGTGTATAGGAATGCTTGTGATTTCTGCACATTGATTTTATATACTTAGAAGACCCTATTGTCTCAGCCCCAAATCTCCTTAAACTGATAAGCAACTTCAGCAAGAACTCATTCTTATGTGTTGCTTGCTTCTCCCAGACTGCACACAGACCATGATAAGAGTCATTACTGAACACCCACACTATGCCAGGCTCAGGCCTAGGTATGCGATTTTGCTCTTAATCTCTATCCTGCACCCAAGAAACTATAACTTTTAGAGGCTAAGTAACTTGCCCAAGATCACTAATATATGATGGAAGTGGGTTTCTAAGCAGGTCTGTTTGACTGCAGAATTAAGCTTTTTCCTTTATGCCATGCTGACATACCTTTATATCTCAGAATGAGATGTACAATTGAGGCCTCTTTTGTCCTCCAGTTCTGCTGGCTGGAGAGATGAGAACAAGAGACACTCTGACCTCAGAAAGGCGGGAGAGTGTTGCATTCAGTACATGCTACAGCCAGACTGCCCGGTTTTAAATTCAGGCTCTACCACTTGCCCACTGTGTGACTTGGGATAAGTCTTACTCGCTCTGTGCCTGTTTCCTCACTTGTAAATGGAGAAATGATAGCACTCACTTTATAGAATTATTGTGAGGATTAAATATGCTAATGTAGGTACAGTGCTTAGAAAAGAGTCTGGCACATAATAAATGCTCGGTAAACTTAGCCATTATTATGTTTTGATTAAATTGAATCATGATCCCAATCCAATCTGACCACTTAGCTGGATTTGGAAGACACTGTGTCGTCATTAATTCTATAATTCTAAGCCATCTCTTGAGGTGGATTACTTTCTGAATAGGTCATCTTAACAATTTTTAAAGATCCCTATTGATGTAATTATCAGATCTCGTCTGGAATTCTTGTATCACACTCTGGGTGGTCCCTACAGTTTGCCCCTGTGTACTTTCCTCCCTACTTTCCTAAAAAGGCCTGCTTAAAGTGACTGTGAGTTCACTGGACAGCTGCCCTTTTGTGGGTCCTAGCCGCCCTCTGGTCTTCAGAACTCCCCATGAGAGCCCATTCTTCGCATGCTTTGGAGCTCAGCAGGCTTCCTGAGTATTCTCAGCTGGTGATGCTCAGACGACTGAGCTTGCAGGAAAGGGTGGGGCAGCCCCAGCTGACTCCAGAAAGGAAACAAAGTCTGTCCACACAGGCAATCCCAGACCAATTAAAATGGTGCATGAGGTAAGAAGGACTGCAAATGAGGTGCCACTGCTCTGAGGTGCCACATAACTGCCAGATAATGATAGCCTTTGGCAGGGATGTACTGTGACTTGGAATTGAATGACTGTGACAGGATTAAAAAAAAGGGCAAGACACCTTCCAGACATAAATTCATACTTTCAAATGGAATCTTTCATATAGTTCAATCTCACAAATATTTATGAAACAGGGGGGACCAGTGCTGGCTATTACAGGGGACACATGAATAGGTGACACTCAACCCCTGACTCAACAGTGGCAGCTCTCCACCTCCACTGCTACTTCTCACCAGCACCAACAGCCTGTTTTACCTGGAATACTACACTCATCCTGAATTAATCTCCTTGTCTCTTTTCTCATGCATAATCCATACAAAACAACTTTGGTCACAAAATGAGGAAAGCATTTTTGAGTGGGAAATAGCCTACATATTAAGCTTAAATATCTTAATTAAATTCTTACAAGTATTAAATATCTTACATATGTAGATATCTAAATCTCTTACAAGCATTGAAAGCCCCCAGAAATTGGTCCAAATTAACCTTTCCAGGTTTTTTTCTTCCTATCATACACCTCTCCCCGACCATATAGTCTATATGCCAGCCTCATTGGTTTACTGCAGTTCCCTCAAACACACTATCTCATTCTTTCCCTTCTTCTTGCCTTCGCTGAATCTGTTATGAAGCATAGTCTGTCTTTCGATCTCTGACTACAGAAATCTTGCTCACCTTTCAAAGCTCCTCTCAAATGCCACATCTTCCCTAAAGCACTCCATGGCATTTGCCTCCTCTAATGGATGTTATCTGTGTCCCTGTCATTCCCCATTGCACTTGGTTTATCCTTCCGTTGTGTGGTTTTCCTCCTGTGAGTTCCCTGCTGAGCCAGTCCTGGGATTGACTTTATCATTTTCCTCTCCCACAGCACAGCCTAGCACCGGATTTATGTGGAGTGAATTATACTGAATGGAATGAAGGAGATAAACCCAGCCCCAAATGACTAATGTAACCCAACATGCCACAGGGTTCTATGACAGAGGTTTAAAGTGGACTAGAGTTCAGGTTGAAGTGGGGATGAAATTTTTTCCAAAAAGGGAATACTTGGAAAGGTTTCCATTTTTTTTTCCATGTAAACTTTTGCTGACATCTCCTCTGTGACATGCGTCTCTCCTGTACCTATGCCCCAATGTGAGGTTCACAACCCAGGATTATAATTGGAAAATCCTTGAGGTCAGGGACAAAGCCTTGATCTTTGTTGTTACCTTGTACCTAGTTCAGGGCTTGGCACATAGCAAGTGCTCAACAAATGTTTGTGAGAGAAGGGTAAAGAAGGTAAGAGGGAGAAAAGAGAGATGTATTAATGCAGAAATGGGGGAGGACAAAAACTGCAGATAAATTGAATTGAGACCAGGCACAGTGGCTCACCCCTATAATCCCAGCACTTTAGGAGGCTGAGGTGGGGGGATCACCTGAGGTCAGGAATTTGAGACCAGCCTGGCCAACATGGTGAAACTCAGTCTCTACTAAAAATACAAAAATTAGACAGGTGTGGTGGCAGGCACCTGTAATCCCAGCTACTTGGGAGGCTGAGGCAGGAGAATCAGTTGAACCCAGGAGTTGGAGGTTACAGTGAGCCGAGACTGTGCCACTGTACTTCAGCCTGGGCAATGGAGTGAGACCCTATCTCAAAAAGAAAGAAAGAAAGAAGGAAGGAAGGAAGGAAGGAAGGAAGGAAGGAAGGAAGGAAGGAAG
>NW_022436986.1:2932203-3012874 GCF_009761245.1 Sapajus apella
AGGAGGGAGGGAGGGAGGGAGGGAGGGAGGGAGGGAGGGAGGGAGGGAGGAAGGAAAAGAAAGAAAAGAAAAGAAAGAAAAGAAAGAGAAAGAAAGAAAGAAAAAAAGAAAGAAAGAAAGAAAGGAAGGAAGGAAAGAGAGAGAGAGAGAGAGGGAGAGAGAAAGAGAGAGAGAGAAAGAAAGAAAGAAAGAGAGAGAAAGAGAATCTAAAAAAGTTGAGTCATATGTGGGGACCCTGCCATATAGTCTTGGTGGATTAGCTTGATACAGTGAAGGTGCTTACTAGCTACATACTGCTTTTTGTGGGTGCCAATTGACACTGAGTAAACAGAAAAAACAAAAAGCAAAAAAACCTGTATTCCCAGATTCATTTGTCCCCGTCCTCCCCCACATCCTGGAGTGGGTGCTGTGATACATCCCTCAATAGGAGATGACTGGGAGGCAGTTGGCAGCTACATTCCACCCTTACCCTGTAACAGAGGGTAACTGTGATCACTAGAGATTTCACTAACACAGAGACCAGTCCAATGGCCACTTCGGTCAAGGTTGCTCTTAAAAACACAAAAACCAAAGGCTTCCAGATAAGGCTAAAATTCCATTTTGCCCTTCACTTCTACACAAATAGGCAAAATTAGGAGTGGAACACTTGCATTTATCTGCCTCCAGGTCAGAGCATCATAGCAGAATGGAAGGAGCAGTAGCTTGGCATTGCTGAGAACCAAAAGTAATGAGCAGTTTCACCACTGACAGGGCACACAACTTGAGGCAAGTGCCTTAGTTACCAAGGCTCATTTTCCTCATCTATAAAATGGGAATAAATAGCATATTCTTCACGGGACTGTTATGAGAATTAAACAGCATATATCATAAATTACTTAGTCCAGCACTGGGCATAGAGAAGGCCCTAAGTAAATGGTTGCTATTGATCATCGTGATTATTTCTAAAAAAACTATTTGGGGTAATGTTCAAGGGCTTAGCATAGTAGACAGCTGTTATATGATATTTCAGAAAGCCTGTTTGATGTTCCAGCTGTCTGGTAGAGCAGTCTTGGAGCACTGGGTCTTCCTTTTAACTCCTGTTTTTAGTGTATCCTTTTCATGTGTCTGTATTTATATGCTATAGAAAGTATGACACATGTTTTTAAAGCAATAATGAAATACCTTCTAGCCTTTGTTTATTTTCAGCTTGTTTCCTGTCATTCCAGGCACTGTGTACTAGGAAGAGATGATAAAGCACCTTCTTTACTATAATATTTTAGTAGTGTATATTTGCAATAGCATTTCAAAGAACCTAATTCTCAAGAGTCAACCTTCAATAATTTCTGTTTAAAAAAGTTCTAGGCTCATAAGATGACTTGAAATCCAACATTTTTATTATTTATTGTAGTTTTAATTTAATTCTTTTCAGTTCGCATGACCTATTTTTGTATAGAAAATAAAAACATTTTCTCACATGTATCCAAAATGATAGCCAGAAATTGGTGAAGAGAGAAGCAGGGATAATAACAGAAGGAGTGACTGATTCTTCATCACAATATTTTATATCAGGAAGGCAAAGAATGAGTAAGTGAGGAGGATTAAGGAGGCAGGGGACAGGAAAGGCCTGCACTAGGGTAGACCTTCATTAATTGTTCACTGAATAAATGAGTGAATTGTAACAGAGTGTTAGACTAGAAGTTTCCACAGAGAATTCAGACACAATAGCTATCAGATACCCAAAGTAGTAGGGCAGACCACCCAGGAGAACTTAAAACAGGATTTAGCAGAGAGTAGTTACGTAACTCTTGCATGGTCACCCTCACCAAGGGTGGAGAGATAGAATGACTGGAGGCTTTTGAAGAGGGTTTCTTTGGAGGAAGCAGCTGGTGTGCTAAGTGCTGCTCCTGGCCCCAGAGGATAAGAAACGGGTATGTGGGTGCCTGTCTCACCTCACTTCAGCAGGGCCTCTCAGAGCCTGAGCTGTGTCTCCTGAGTTGGGGCCTCAGGGGACTGGGTCTGATTTCTGCCCTGGAAATTTACAGGAAAAGAGCAGGGCTGGCTAATGCTTTGGCTGGGGAGCAAGGAGGAGTAGCTGCTGCTTTGGGATTGGCCAACACTCCCAGGATTTGTTCAGGCAAAGAATGCTTCAGGGAGCAGATATGGGCCTCTACAGGGGAGAGCCAGTGTGGGAAGCGCCTTAGATGCCTTTACAAAGGAGTGAATAGGCGCCAACAGATGAGAAGCTGGGTGAGGGCTGCTGGGATTTCTAGGGCCTGGGGAGAAAGCTCCTGCCTGAACAGGATGTTTTTGCTCAGGTTAAGGGGTCCTCCAGTGAGAGCTCACAATAGTACCACATAACAGGAAGTCGCTTTGGCACAACTGCTCAAAACCTCAGTCAGCTGTCCTACTGAGAAGGTGCTGAGAATGCATTCATACTCAGGTGTAAATCAGTTGCAGAGTTGGCTTTATGCTTGCTTCTGGGGATGTTTTTGCTTTAACAGTAAAAGTGCCTGAGTTCAAAGAAGCCATGCTTTCAAAGTGGATTATGAGTATCTGAAGCAGGCAAATGCCAAGCTCTGAGCACATGGGTGGTGGCTGCTTATTTTGCCTGAGATGGTGAATGTGAATGCATGTTGTAAACTGTAAGGTGCTGTGCAAATGTAAGCCAGTATTGGAATCATTTTGCTTCAATAGCTGCAAAGGATTGCCAACAGACGTGTAAACTCTTAAAATATTTGTTACACACGCAGATACTTTTGCTATGCTTATCAAACTATCTTGTTATAATTGGAATTTCTTGAGCATCCCAGAGGGTCAGAAGCAACCCTCACACGTCAGAGAGACAAAGTTTTAAGACCAAATGCTTAGTCCCTCACAGGGCATTTCTTCTTTTTTCCTGTCTACTGCTCCCTGTCCAGAAGTGTTTCTGCTTCAGATTCTATCAGTCCCACCTTGCAACTGAGGCAGAAACTCCAGCCTGGTCTGAGCTTTTTTTCGTGTTAGAAATGATAAGAAACAGCTGTCCTCGGATTAATGCCATCATCTCTGTTATGATTCAGCCATTCAGCGTGTGGCAGCAATTGCGTGTTAGATGAATGTCTTTCTAAATTCAATCACCCCAAAATAAATACATTGCAGTAGCCTCATTAAACAAAATTGGATGCAAGGAGAGGATGGGACTGACTGATAGGAAATGAGAAAGAAGTAGGATATTTCAAAGCTGCACGCATCCAATTGCCCTTCAGAAACCTCTTCTAGGCCTTGTTCAGCTTTGGCACATTTAGTTAAAAAAGAAAAAAAAGAGATGCTTATGGATGTGGTAATATTTTCTCCAAAGAGGGATCTTTTAAAAAATGACTTATGATAAAATAATGTATATTCAGATTAAGGAATAATCTTAGAAAATAGGCAAATATGCAGATCTCATGACATTTAGTGTTTATTATCCTGCTGTTCAGTAGATCATTGGAATATTTTAAAGTCTGACCACATGGTAGACACTGTGTTAGGTGCTGAGGGGATGCTACATTGGATTCATCGATGCAGTAATTCATGGAAGGTGATTGTGATGAGACCACTCTATCCTAAGTCCTGTTCTCATTGTTAGGGGTACCACCATGAACCAGACAGCCTCTGGTTGGGAAAGGTGCCTGAAATGGGATATGGAAGAGGATGGACAAAGATAACTGCATGTACTGAGAGGTTCAACATGCTAAGTGCCACAAGAAAGAAACACCGAGAGACTCATGCAAGTGAAGAAGAAAAAGCAATTGTTTATCTCTTTAAGGAAACAGACAATCTTCAGACATGGGGCAGCCTTTAGGCTGAACCTGGAAGTCTGTGAAGAGTTTCAAAGCAAAGGCCCTTCTAGGCTAAGGAAACTGTGTGAACAAAAATGAAGATTATACATTTTGGCGAGGAGCTGGGGAATAGAGAGCACAGAGACATAGGGGAGTGGTAGATGTGGGTGGACAAACAAGTGAGAGCCCTGCATGCTAGGCCAAGGAGTCTGAACTCTATGCACTTGAGAGCCTTCGCAGAAATGATATGATTAGAATTGTGCACCAGGAAGCTTAATCCAGTAGCAGGCTATAGATAGACTTGATTGGAGGTAGGAGGCTTTAGAGACAGGAGTCTACTAAGGAGACCGTCACAAAAGTTCAGGACAGGGATAAATAAGGGCTCCAGGTAGGATTATGACAGATAAGCGCTGGAGAAACATTAATTATTAAAAGGGGAAAAAATCAATGAATTTATGACTGTGGACATTTTAGGCTCCCTATGTTCCTCGGGGTATGAGAGTTATTTTTGTAGATTAGGGCGATGAGGGAGAGGTACATATGGTTCGGGGCCCCAGCAGGAAAACAGAATCTAGCTGAGGTGGTTCAAGAGACAGTAATGAAGGCACTACTTGCAGAAGTATGGGCCAGGTCAAGGGAACCAAGAGTAGGAAGCTGTTAACATCCTTAAAGGGAAACACGAGGAAGGAGTAGTACCAGTTTCTAGTGAGAGCTGGAGCCCTAGAGCAAGGGCCACCCAGCAGGTGCTGTAGTCTAGGAAGGACAAGTAAGGGAGCAGGAAAAGAACTAGCCCTCCCTCTCTTAGTTACTCCTCTTTGTTCTTCTGCTGGTTCCTTTCATTGGTCAAAGTCACCTGAAACGTGACTACGTAATGCAGTTACAGAGGTGGGCCTCTCAGGGCACAGAGCAGGAGACAGTCGGCAGAAATATGTATGAGGGAGAGGGAAAGGGGGAATAAGTGGAGACTAAGCAACACAGAGTGCTACATTCTGCTATATTTTAGCTTTTATATTTCATGTCTTTGAGCTTCTTAAATCCCAAGGATTTCAACAAAGGGGTTTCCCTCAACACTTGATGCCAATTCACACTCTTGATAATAAAAGCTAGTAATAAAACCTAAATGACGAAGGGTGAGGGGACATAATTTAACTTTAGAATCTCAGTTTATCTGTAGAATATTAGTTCCTGCTATACCAACTCTGTATGATTAGTGTGAAAATAAAATGAGACAAAGGAGTAAAACTGTTTTTAAATTAATTTTTGGTGTAAATCACTGAAAGAAAGTGAAGGGTTGTTATTGTCATCTGGGATCATTCCATTTTTTGTTTTGGTACTTTCTACCCTACTAGCACAGTGTCTACCCAGAGGGCAGTTCAATCAATGTTTATGGCATTGAATTAAATTGAAATGAATTCTGAATATATACACCCTTTCTCTCATAATCCAGGTGTGATGTCTTTCAATTGGTTTTCCTACTGTGAGAATTTTACCTCACTTAACATACTATACCCTCTAACAATATGTCAGAAAAAAATTAAGACCACTAAGGGTTAAAAATAGTTGAGAAATATTTAACTTCTTCCATCAAAGAAAAATTTCTTCAGATATTCTTGGAGTGAGACATCGTTAGCAGCTCTGACTAAGTATCCCAAGTCTGAACATCAGATTTCTCATCTGAATGCACTAGTTTCCTTTCACAGCTTTAAACAGCTGCACGCACTGAGGAGGTAGCAGTTTGAAAGATGAAAAGCCCTTCAAAGCTGTTGGAAATCTCTAAATTCTATGTGTGAAAAGACTCAGTTCTTGTACTGTAATTGCTTTTCTTAGTCTGATCCTCAGAGATAGGCCCTAAATGAGATATTAGGGTTGTTCTATCTCTAATACTGATGATTTTGCTTCAGAATTCAGGTCTTTGATTTTGTGAAGTGCATTAGATGAAATGCAGGCAGAGAGCTCCCTGCTGGGAAGTCATCTGAGGAAAGTCTTCTGTATGGCTTACTTCCTCAAGCATAGGTAGACCCTCACGAGTGCTCCATGTTTGCTGGTCCCAGACATCAGGACAAATAAATGAAACCAACCAAATGACATTGGAACCCTGGACAGTTCCTAAGTGCTTAAAGGGTCACCTGGTCATGGACCTGTCCCAGGGTCTTATTGATATAATTGCTTTAAATTGCTTCCAAAGCCAAAGGACCTGGAGAAAACATGCCAGGAGCTGAAGGAACTACAGGTATAGAATGGAGAAGACAGAATTGGGGTGGGGATGGGGCATGATGCAGGTTTTACCCTGCAGCTATTTCGGGGGTGGAGTGGTGCATCTTCTCCAAAGGGGAGCCCTCCTCATGTACACAACTTTGCCCCTCTAGGCCCAGAGTGCTCCTTCCCACCTGGGCGGCTGTCAGCAGCGCTTCTCAAGGAGCGATCTGCAGATCAGCAGCAGCTATATTACCAGGAAGCTTGTTGAAAAGGTAAATGAGGGCCAGGTGCGGTGGCTCACACCTGTAATCCCAGCACTTTGGGGGGCCATGAGACTAGCCTGGCCAACATGGTGAAACCCTGTCTCTATTAAAAATACAAAAATGGCCAGGCACGGTGGCTCATGCCTGTAATCCCAGCACTTTGGGAGGCCGAGGCAGGTGGATTACCTGAGGTCAGGAGTTCAAGACCAGCCTGGCCAACATGGTGAAGCCCTGTCTCTACTAAAAAATACAAAAATTAGCTGGGCATGGTGGGGGACACCTGTAATCCTAGCTATACAGGAGGCTGAGGCAGGGAGAATTGCCTGAATCGGGGAGGCGGAGGTTGCAGTGAGCTGAGATCGCACCACTGCATTCCAGCGTGGGTGACAGAGTGAGACTCCATCCCCCAAAAATAAAAATAAAAATACAACAATTAGCCGGGCATGGTGGCGTGCACCTGTAGTCCCAGCTACTTGGGAGACTGAGGCACAAGAATCGTTTGAACCTGGGAGGCAGATGTTGCAGTGAGCTGAGACTGTGCCACTGCACTCCAGCCTGGGTGACAGAGTGAGACTCTGTCTCAAAAATAAAAATAAATGAATAAATGAATGAATGAGTGCATGAATGAGGGGCTGGGTACTTTGGGAGGCCAAGGCAGGCAGATTGCTTGAGCTTAGGAGTTTGAGACCAGCCTGGGCAACACAGCCAGACCCAGTATCTGAAAATAAAATAAAATTAAAATTAAAATAAAGCTGGGCATGGTGGCATGCAGCTGAGGCGAGAGGATCACCTGAGCCCGAGTGATAGAGGCTGCGTGAGCTGTGATCACGCCATTGTAATCAGTCTGGGCAACAGAGCGAGCCCTGTCTCAAAAAAGGGGGAAAAAAAAAAGTAAATTATTGGCTTTACCACATACCTACTGAATCAGAATCTTTGGGGTGTGGGGCCCTGAAACCCCTTTTATAACAAGGCCCTTAGGGGATTTGTGTGCACTTTGAAGTTTGAGCAGCACTGGTTTACAGTGCACCTGCTTTGCAGGTGACTGTAAGTGTGTCTTCATTCCCTTTAACGTAACAGAGCTCCACACATAAATGGCCTTTTGTAGTCATTGCCAGTTACTCCACCTTTGAGGCCGTCTTTGCTGACTCAGGTTTTCCTGTGTCTCCCCAGAACCTTTCTGTCAGCTCCCATGGTCCTGAAGAAGCACAGGCCTTTCCTGCTCCACTCTTTCAACTTCAGTTTAAAGTCCTCTGTCTTCCATCTTTAGCCCCTTATCTCGATTTCCCCAGTTGTAGAATTTCCCTCATCTTCCTTCTTCCTGGTTCAAGGGCCATGTTAAAGCCCCAAAACACCTCTTTGCTTCCCCATAAGTTTCATGTTTACTTTTTAATCCTCTGCCTTCTTCAATTTCTGAAATAATGGGTCTCCTGACAAAATTTTATTTCTTGTTCTTTGTATCTCTGGCACCCTCCTACATCACTGTGCAAGTGAGTCTTAAGAGTTAGGGTCCTCTCCTTTCATCTCCGCTGTTGGGATTATTTTATTATTTTATTTATTTTTGAGACAGGGTCTCGCTCTGTCACCCAGGCTAGAGTGCAGTGGCACAATCAGCTCCCTGTAACCTCCAAATACCCGGCTCAAGGGATCCTCCTGCCTCAGCCTGCTCAGTAGCTGGACTACAGGCTCATGCCACACCATGTCCAGCTAATTTTCAATTTTTTTTTTTAGAGACAAGATCTCACTTTGTTGCCCAGGCTATAGTTTTCATTTTAAACAGCTAAGTTTTATTTTATTATGCCTTCCCCCAAGTGGATTACACTTAATCTCTTTAGTTTTGGGATGCTTAGTGGTGGAGGATTCTTCCTTAGGTACTGTGATAAAGTTGCCAGACTTTGTCTAGGAAAATACATAGCCTGTTCTGGCTACCAAGTAATGAGGAAAATGGGAGGTCCTTAAGAATTATCAGCAGGGCCCACCCAGGTTTAAATTCAGCTCAACTCAACAAACATTTATTGAGCTCCTAAACAATGCACAGGACCTGTATTAGGTGCTCAGAAATAGGACCGTAACTTATAATGGCACATTTAAAAGCAGAATAAGGCTCAGACAAAGGGGAAAACCCAGCACTGGTAGAACTCAGTTACTAGTGAGGCATGCTGTTTTGCACATAATAGACACTTAAGGAAATCTGTGTTAAACGATAAAAATAATTTTCAGACTAATAAGCCTTTGCTTAGGTATGTCTTTTCTCCTAATTGCTGTGAATTTGGATTTCTGCAGAAGGCTTTCTGTAGTGCTTTATGTTGCAAGGCTGTGTGCACCAATACTTCTAGCCTTAGTTGTCTTTCTTCTGCTTCTGTGGTAATGAGGCAGTAGCAGAATGGAGTTTTACCAGAAAGTGTGAAGGAAACACTTGGACTCAGAACAAAAGAGAACTTGTAAATATATTAGTCTTTGGGGAAATCTTACTGCAAATTGCTCTGAAGAATGTCGACAGAGAGAAAAAAGAAAAACAGAGAAAAAGAAAAGAAGGGGAGGAGGAAAGAGAAGTCAAGTTTTAAAAACAAACAGAAATAATAGTTTTGATGGGATGGATTTGTTTTATTAAATAAGCCTAAAGATCCCAGGAGTCTCATTTGATTATTAGCAGCTGAATTTAAAATTTAAACATAAAACAAATTTTGTAGGTGCAAAGTGCTTATCAGACTCTAACCATGTCTCTCTGGGTTGGCAGCTAAGGGAATCTGCCTACCTGAGGGAAGGCCACTTAATGTAGAATAGTGAGGAGAAGGGACTTAGGCCTGACTTTACCAAAATCTTAGTGTGTGATCTTTCACAAGCTCCTTCCCTTCCTGGTGCTCCAGCATCTTCTCTATAAAATGAATGGTGGAGATCAGGTCAGTGGTCCTAAGCGTGTGGTCCCCGAACCAGCAACATCAGCATTATCTAGGAACTTGTTAGAAATTCTACTGTATCAGGCTGGGTGTGGTGGTTTACGCCTGTAATCCCAGCACTTCAGGAGGCCAAGATGAGTGAATCACCTGAGGTCAGGAGTTCAAGACAAGTCTGGCCAATATGGTAAAACCCTGCCTCTACTAAAAATATAAAAATTAGCCGGGCATGGTGGCCCATGCCTGTAGTCCCAGCTACTCAGGAGGCTGAGGTAGGAGAATTGTTTGAACCTGGGAGGCAGAGGTTGCAGTGAGCCAAGGTTGTGACATTGCACTCCAACCTGGGCAATAGAGCAAGACTCCATCTCCAAAAGAAAAAAAAAAAAAAAAAAGAGGAAATTCTATGACATCAGAAACTCTGGGGTAGGGCCCAGCAATCTGACTTTTAACAAACCCTGCATGTAATTCTGATGCAAACTCAAGTTTGAGATCCACTAGACTAGTCAGTCTGCATTTCTGTAAATGAAGCAATTGAAGTCCACACAAAGCAGATGTGGGCAATTGAGGCAGCTGTTAGTGCTGGAGGCCACTCATTCACAGCTGCTTGGTCATGGAGTGGAGTGGGGGCTGCTCTATATAGAGTGGGTTGAGGTGCAGCCCCCATCCTTCCCTTCCTCCAGTACTAGATGACCATTGTAGGCACACCAATTGCATGCTCAGGGCTCTAGCAATGTAGGGCCACCCAACAACATCATTTTGTCTGGAAAACATTTGATACCTGATGCTTCCCTAAAATCATTAAGGTTATCCTCATGGGAAATATCAGAACTTTATTGGACCTCTTTATATTTAATTTATAGTTCAGTGCTTTTTAAAAAAAATGTTGAAATTCTCTGGGCAGGAATGGAGACCTGGTGGGCCTGTATAACCTTTTCAGAGTTTAGAATATTTAGATCTCTCCATCCTGCCCTGCCTTCCTCTTGGCTTCTCTCTGAGACATGCATTAAGCAAGTTACTGTCTTAGTTGGCTCAGGCTGCTATAACAAACAACTTTAGACTGAGAGGACTATCAACAATGGAAATATATTTCTGATAGCTCAGGAAGCTGGAAGTCCAATATCAGGGTGTCATGATGGTTGGGTTCTGGTGAAGACCTTCTGGGTTGCAGACTGCTGACATCTTGCTGTATCTCATGGAGTAGAAGGTGATGATGACTCCAGTCTCTTGAACCTAAGCCTATTTGTGAGGGCTTCACTCTTATGACCTAATCACCTGTGAAAGGCCCCATCACATTGGAGATTAGATTTCAACATGTGAATTTTGAGGGGACAACCACCATTCAGTCCATAGCACTTGCCATGCTTTGGCTGTCTAAGAAGCACACCTTTTTAACTGCTAAGATTGGAATATGTCTTACAATTGATAGTGTGTTAGGTCCAGTGAAGTGTTGGCACTGTTGATGTTCCCTAGAAGCTATTCTATGTCAGGCTTTCTTTCTTTCTCCTTTCCTTTTCTTTTCTTTCTTTCTTTCTTTTTTTTTTTTTTTTTTTGAGACAAGGTCTCACTCTGTCACCCAAGTTGGATTGCAGTGGCCTGATCTCAGCTCACTGCAACCTCTGCCTCCTGGTTCAAGTGATTTTCCTGCCTCAGCCTCCGGAGTAGCTGGGATCACAGTTGTGCACCACCATACCTGGGTATTTTTTATATTTTTAGTAGAGACGGGATTTCGCCATGTTGACCAGGCTGGTCTCGAACTCCTGACCTCAGGTGATCTGCCCACCTCTGCCTCCCAATGTGCTGAGGTGGGCAGATCACTTGAGGCCAGGCTTTTACCCATAACTTTTTCAGAAGTCTAAAACTCTCTTATGACCCCTGTGTCTGGAATTAGAGTTCACCATGGACAATGTGCATCCTGGTTTAGACATTCTGACAAACTCATCCAGAAGGTATTTAGCTGGTTCTTTGTAGAGCCTCCATGATTTTGGTGTCCTCTGTGTTACTCAGTGCAGGGATGAATAGATTCCTTTAGGTAACTTGACTTTTTCTGGTCAATGATTAATGTTCTGGACAGTGTCATAGATAGAAAAGGCCTTAGACTCACACCATGACCTCAAGGAGCTCACATTCTAGTGACACAAATGTCAATAACGATAATATAATGTGCTAACAGAAATCGAGGTGTGCATGAAAAAAAAAAGATAATATAATATGCTAAGTACGGTGATAGAGGTAAATAGAAAGTCCTATAGAAGAAAGGAAAAATTAAGTCTGTTTGCACTTCTTGGGTGTCACTTCACAGACGAAGTAAGGTTGCCTGGGTCTTGAAGAAGAAGAGGAGATCACTGAATGGAAAAGGAAAGGAAGAACAGCATGTTAAAAAGCACTTAAATGTTGGAAAAATGGTTAAAATCAAGAAAATTAAAAGCAAAATAACAAAAAATAATAACAATAAAGCAAAAAAGTACTTAGAGCATCCTTACAATAGCTGAATGGCATGGCACACAAATACAGATTTAGAAACCAGTAGGAGAGGCTGCGAAGCCATGGGATTGGTTGTTATCAGCCAGAAACAGTTGCTGTCGCTCGGCATTAAAAGTAACTCTGATTTTCTTGGCAGTCTGGGCAAAAAGAAATGTGTGATGAGTTAGATAGCTTTTATTAACTGATTAAGGGAAGCATGTAGGTTTGTCAAAAGAGACAAATAATTTTCTTAGCAGTAAACTCTGAAGAGTTTCCAATGTGCACCTTGATATTAGAGTCACTGAACAATACGGTTTAGAATAATTAATTCACAAATTCCATATTTCTTTCTTCTTTTTCTTTTTTCAGAGACAAGGCCTTGCTCTGTTGCCAGACTAGAGTGCAGAGGCATGATCATAGCTCACTGCAGCCTTGAACTCCTGGGCTCAAGCAATCCTCCTACCTTAGCCTCCTGAGCAGCTGGGACTACAGGTGCATACCACCACACCCAGCTAGTATTTAAATTATTTGCAGAAATAGGGTCTTGCTATGTTGCCCAGTCTGGTCTCAAATTCCTGGCCTCAAGTGATCCTCCCACCTCAACCTCCCAAAAGTATTGGGATTATAAACATGAGCCAATGTGCCTGGCCTCCACATTTCTTTATACTAACTCAAGTAAAAGTTAAGATCATAATTTTCATAATTTTTTCCTGATAACAGAAGTAATACATGTTCATTATGATACACATACTGGTCATAAAGAGAAGAAAAATTGCTGGTCATGCCAGTATCTAATGCTTTTATATACACAGATGGGCACTACAGCATGTACAATAATGGGAGTATCTAACACAACTATATAAATCTACCTTTTTTTACTCAAAAATATATTAGGAACATTTTTCCATGGCATCAGTTATTCTATAATAAAGGATTTATTGTGCCACTTAATGGATGTACCATAATTTAACAGTACCCTGTTGTTGAACCTGTATTCAATTTCCTAATATTCTGTTCAATATGTTGGTGAACATTCTTGTTAACAAATCATTGGGCCTATTCATGGTGTTTTCTGTATTAGAGCTCTTTAGGCTGTTAGTATCAGAAAACCAAGTCAAACTATTTTAATCAAAAATGGAAGTTACTGTGGTAATCACTGAAAAATTCAGGAATACGTTGGCTTTAGACATGGCTGAATTCAAGTGCTCAAGCAACGCCATCAAGTGCTATAGCACTCTCTTCTGTGTAGGCTTTATTTGTAGGCAGGCTCTCTCTCCACGAAGTGGCAAAGGTCATCACTGGCGGTTGCAAGCTTATGTAGTCTTCATAACTCACAATTCTAGGGAAAAAGCACTTTTTGTGTTAGCTCCTATAAAAATCTCAGGGAAACACTGATTGGCCAGCCTGGGTCACATGCCATCCTTGAGCCAATCATTATAACACGGGCTGGAGTACTGTAATTAGCCAAGACTGAGCCCTTCGCGCGCACCTTGTGGGTGGGGTCAGCTGCCCTCAAATCACATAGATAAACAAGATTAGTACGGAATAAGAAAGGGATGAGTTCTCAAAGGGAGGGATGCTAGATGGGTTAAAAAAATCCCCACAAATTTCCTGAAGATAAATTTCTACAACAGGGCTATTTGAATCAAAGGGGGTACATATATATATATATATATTTTAGAGTCTCACTCTGTCACCCAGGAAGGAGTGCTGCAGTGGCATGATCATGATCTCGGCTCAGTGCTGTAACCTCTGCCCCCCAGGTTCAAGCGATTCTCCTGCCTCAGCCTCCCAAGTAGCTAAGATTTCAGGCACCTCCCACTACGCTCAACTAAATTTTGTTATTTTTAGTAGAGATGGGGTTTCACCGTGTTCGCCAGGCTAGTCTCAAACTCTTGACCTCGAGTAATCTGCCCGCCTCGGCCTTCTAAAGTGCTGGGATTATAGGCGTGAGTCACTGCCCCTGGCCTATTTTTAAAAGGCTTCTAATACATATAGTTAAGTTGCTTTCTAGAATGTGTAACAATTTTCATGTTCACTTGCAGTGTATGAGAAAGTTCTTTTTCTTAAGACCTCGTAACAACTGGGCAATACCATCCTATTTTTTAAATAGTTTTATTTGTATCAAAGTAATACTTTTATAAAAGAAACCTGTGAGAACCAGTGGTGTGCTGTAAACTAGGTCTCTAGGAAAGAAAAAAAGCAGCCTGGTGCAGTGGCTAACATCTGAATTCTCAGCACTCTGGGAGGCCAAGGCAAGAGGACTGCTTGAGCCCAGGAGTTCAAGACCAGCCTAGCTAACATAGTGGGCCCCCATCTCTATAAACAAACAAACAAAATTAGCTGGGCTTGGTGGCATTACCTGTAGTTCCAGCTGCAGTTCCAGCTGCTTGGGAGGCTGAGGTGGGAGGCTCACTTGAGTTTGGGAGGTTGAGGCTGCAGTGAGTTATAATTATTGTACTCCAGTCTGAGTGACAGAGTGAGACCTTATCTTTAAATTAATAAATAAATAAAAGAAAAAGCCCTGATTTAGAGTTTTTACAAATTTCTGTGGTACAAACATTCCCACCATAATAGAGGTGTTTAACGAGTGTTTAAAAAGAAATGGCAGTTTCTTGCCCCATCTCTCTCTAACACCTCATTGTTCTCCCCAGAGGGAGCCATGCTCAATTATCCTCTTTTCTATTTTATTTGGCTCCAGATTTCTAAATCATATGCTTATACTATTATATGTTAATTTATCAATTTTAAAGATTACCTATAGAAACAATAGAAATATATTTCCTACTATGGTAGGATGAGCCCTTAGTTCTTATACAGTCTCCCTACTTCCCACCATCATCAATCCCCAGATTTAACTGCTTTTGTTGTTGTTCAATCGATAGCCAGTGTTTACTTATTATGACCTTGCAAATTTCCTTCACTGCTATGCCAAGAAGTACATATCTTATACAATTCTTAGCTTTCCTTTTACAACTCTTAGCTTTTCTTGGAGTTAGTAATTTCCCTAGTGTGTTTTTCTCATTTGTTTAATTTCCTCTGTATTTATTACTAGTTTTTCCAAAGTGTCCTACAATATATGTTATGTACCTATCAACATTTGGATTATCTGCTAAACACAGCAGTTGTTCTTTTCTCCCATGCAAACTTCCTTCTCATAGTCCTTGTCCTTCCTGTGCTAATCTGGAATGGTTGTGTTCTAGCTCTACTGCAATGCACAGCTCTTGTCCTGCCACTTCCCACTTCCCTTCCATCTCCTCTATTTTGCACTTCTGTTTTCTGAAACCCGTATCTTTTTTCCTCCTTGGTTTACTCTCAATTTTTTACAGAAGCTCTTCCAGTTGTTTCCTAAGACAAGATACATGGAAGGTAAAATTTTGGAGATTTTTTTTTCTTCTTCTAAAAAAATAAATGGTATACATGTGCAAACATGCAGGTTTGTACATAGGCGTACGTGTGCCACGGTGGTTTGCCGCATGTATTGACCCATCCTCTAAGTTCTGTCCCCTCACTCCCCATCCCCCAACAGGCTGTGGTGTGTGTTGTTCCCCTCTCTGTGGTACATGTGTTCTCGTTGTCCTGGAGATTTTTAAAGTATGAAAATATCTTTATTATGTCCTCCACTTGGCCAATTGTTTGGCTGGCTATGAAATTTTAGGTGGAAAACAATTTCCTCAGAATTTTGAAGACATCGATCCATTGTCTTTTGACTCATTCTCACTCTTCAGATATTATTGAAATTGCCATTACGACAGTAGAGAAATGAGAATTCATTTTAATTCACATTTAAAACAAACTGCATTGTCCATATATTGGCTGTCCTCTATGGGTAGTTTCTCTCTCTCTCTTTTTTTTTTTTTTTTTTTTGAGATGGTCTTGCTCTGTCACCCAGGCTGGAGTACTTTGGCATGATCTTGGCTCACTGCAACCTCCGCACCCAGGGATCAAGCAATTCTCTGTCTCAGCCTCCCTAGTAGCTGGGACTACAGGTGCGTGCCACCACACCCAGCTAATTTTTATATTTTTAGTAAAGACGGATTTCACCATCTTGGCCAGACTGGTCTTGAACTCCTGACCTTGTGATCCACCTGCTTCAGCTTCCCAAAGTGCTGAGATTACAGGTGTGAGCCACCGTGCCTGGCTTGGGTAGCCTTTCTCTTTACCTGGCACCAACCCTGAAGAGAGCACGCAAAATTTCTTTACGGGTCCCCACTAAAGAGAGCTCTTTTATAAACCATTAATGTTCAACATAGAATTTATTTGATATTTTCTAGGTGAAACAGAGGTGAAGGTTGGTATTGCCCAGCAGTTTGGCACTCAATTTAATTCCTCATTAGACATTCTGACTTTCCCCCTTTTCAAACTGGCTTGATGTTTTTTCAATTTTAAAAATTAAAGTAAAATTGCATTTAATAAAATCACCCTTTTTAGTATACAGTTCTGTGAGTTTTATCAAAACATATACAGTTGTATAAACAACACCACCGTAGAGATACAAAATAGTCCCATCGGTCCCCGAATTTCCCCCTTACTTCCTCGTGGTCAGCCCTTCTCTTAACCCCTACACCCTGGCAAGCAAGCACTGATCTGTTTTCTGTCCCTAATGTTTTGCCTTTGTCAAATAAATGGAATCATAGAATGTAGCTTTTGAGTCTGGCTTCTTTCACTTAGCGTAAGCATAGACTAGAAAAGTTCCAGGGAAGTCACCTAATCTCTCCAGGCCCAGGATCGCTCATCTGTAAGATAGGAGCTATATCATCTGTCCTTTGCCTTTCAGAATGATTGGAGGGGAAAAGGACATGCTAGGTGGGAAGGTGCATTGAGAAGTGTAAAGTGCTACACAAGGACAGATGGTAGTGCTCACTGAGTGTTAGCTTTTGAATAACCCACAAATGTGGGCTTTTAATTCCGATTTCAAAGGAAAGTGGTTTATGCTTTTTTTTTTTTTTTTTTTTTTTTTTTTGAGATAGAGTCTTACTCCGTCTCCCAGGCTGGAGTGCATTGGCATGATCTCGGCTCATTGCAGCCTCTGCTTCCAAGATTCAAATGTTTCTCCTGCCTCAGCCTCCTGAGTAGCTGGGATTATAGGCATGTGCCCCCACTTCCAGCTAATTTTTGTATTTTTACTAGAGATGGGGTTTCCCCATGTTGGCCAGGCTGGTCTCGAACTCCTAGCCTCAGGTATCTGCCCGCTTCGGCCTCCCAAAGTGCTGGGAACACAGGGGTTAGCCACCGTGCCTGATCTGGTTCATGCTTTTAAATGAAAGGACTTGTGTTACAGACAGTCCATGTCTCTATGGCCCGGAGAGCAGCCTGATAATGCCAGGGAGATGGCTGCCCACCGGTCTGATGATAAAACTCTGCCCACAGATTTTCAGGAACAGATCCCATTTTAGTAAATCTTTGATATATTAAACAACTTTTGTTTACATATCATCCCAGAGAGAGGGGGTCTCATCTTAGGACCACGGTGCAGAAAGTCAAGGATGTCTCCTGCTTGTGACCTCATGGGAGATATTTTCTAAATCTTTTACTCTTCAAAGTTGATAAGAAAATAAGGCCTTTTCAACTGATGGGCTTACTAAAAATTCTGCAAGTTTCCTACTTAGTAAGATCTTGAGTGCTTCCAGGAAAGAGTCATTACAGGCTGTTCTAATGTGTTCTAGCACTGTTACTTTAGTAAGGCACTTCTTCAAATGTTGGCTTTACTTCCTCAATGCCTATCCTGATCTTCACAGTTCCAGCTCTTCCCTCTCAAACTGAATTCCTGCTATGAAATGCCTGAAAGCAGAGGTTCCTCAACTTTCTCATTTCATGGTGCCCACAGTAATTTTTCATCATACCCCCAGGCAGAAATAAATATGTAATAGTTCCACATATTAAGTAGTTAGATCCAAATAACTTAATAATCATTGAAGTCCTAATAATTTCGTAGTTGTTTGAAAAAAATGCACACACATTTTTAAAATTATGCTTTTATTTAACTTTAACCACAGTAAGTTACTAATGGGATGTGTGTGCCTGTTGGGTGCTGTACAACTTCTCAAACTTTGGATCAGATTGTACACATTTCCTCTTCCATGTTGGGTTTTGTGCTAAAAAAGTACTTGCTTTTTTATCACGGCAACTAATCAAGCCACCGTGCCTGATCTGGTTCATGCTTTTAAATGAAAGGACTTGTGTTACAGGCAGTCCACGTCTCTATGGCCCAGAGAGCAGCCTGATAATGCCAGGGAGATGGCTGCCCACCGGTCTGATGATAAAACTCTGCCCACAGATTTTCAGGAACAGATCCCATTTTAGTAAATCTTTGATATATTAAATAACTTTTGTTTACATATCATCCCAGAGAGAGGGGGGTCTCATCTTAGGTGGCTTTGCAAAGATATGATGTCATAAGTATGTAGCATGATCTGAGAGCTGCCTGGAGCTGGTAGTTTGCACATGTCCAGTAGATTCTGGGTGTCACCATGTTTCCCTTGAAAAAATAAACATCCCACTGTAACCCTGTGAATTTGCTGTGGCTCTGCAGGACACCTCAACCCTTAGTTTGGCCTTAGAGGTTTTCTGTACCTCTGATGAGAAAAAGCACATTCTACCTTCTATCATAGTTATTTAAAGACATACATTATGTCTCCTAGTAGAGCTTTTTGAAGGTCAGGACCATGTCTGACTCGTCTCTGTATCCTCCTTAATACCTCTCAGTAAAAGTAACTAGCATTTTATGAGCACTTACTAAGGCCAGGATGACCATACATCCATGGGCTGGATGACTCCAGAGTCCATGCACTTCCCAGGACACCTCACTTAGCACGGTGCCTTACCTATAAGCTCCCAGTCAATTTTACTTGAATGAGTGCATAGAATTGCATATACTTAATTTGGGCCACACCTTGCAAAACAATTCATAGAACCCAGTCAGGCCAAGTAGATGCCTCTATACACCCAGCATGAGTTTGGGGCATAGCCTCTGTCACTTACCTCTGGCCTCAAGCAAATAGTTTAACTGTTATGTGTTTCTGTTTTCCTCAACTGCAAAATCGGATAACAATACCTCACTTAGGAGTATTATGAAGGTCAAATGAGATAGTATCTGCATAACAACTCTGAAGGACATCAAGGTAATGCGTGTTAAGGGATTATGGTTCAGGTGTAGGTAACACGAATACCATTAATGGGATACCCCTATTCTATGCCTCTTCCTGGTAGGGCTGAAGGAGGGGGTGGCTGAACCGAGGACATAGTTACAGAGCATGAAGGGGCTATAAGTAGCTATTTCTGTTCCCCAAGTGACCATTCTCTAGGCACAGACTGAAATTCCCTCTGGAGCTGCACTAATGGACACATTAGTATCAGTTGACAAAGTACCATATGCTCTGAAATGTTCTCCCATTAGGCTTCATGGGAGGTGGCAGGAATTCATGGTCCATTATAGGAAATCTGCCATGATTTTAGTCTCCAGTAAAGTATACTCCTAGGCCTCCCAGGCTCTGGAAGTTCAGGCTATGCCTCCAACTACAACATGATGCACAAGACATTACTTATTTTAAGACAGGAAATCTGTAAAGTAAGATTATCTTTGTCTGTCCATAGGAAACTCATAAAATTATGCTTTTTTTTAAAAAAAAATTATGTTTTAACAATGAATTATTTTGTGAGTATTTGCTACTTGGTTTCAGGTTAATCAGTATGTGTACTAGTCATTAATCAGGATCCAGATTATGAAAATAATATGTCTTCAGTGGCATTAATAAGTACATGGTTTTTCATAAGCCACCATGTTATTTATTTATATATTTATTTATTTAGAGACAAGGTCTCACTCTGTTATTCAGGGTGGAGTGCAATTGAGCCCAGTAAAATCTGGGCTTACTGCAGCCTTGACCTCCTGGACTCAAGCCCTCCCCCCACCTCAGCCTCCCGAATAATAGGGATAATAGGCATCGCACCACCACACCTAGCTAATTTTTGTATTTTTTGTAGAGACTGGATTTCGCCCAGGCTGGTCTTGGACCCCTGAGCTCAAGTGATCTGCCCACCGCAGCCTCCCAAAGTGCTGGGATTACAGATCATGTTTTATTTTATGGAAACTTTTTTTGCCAGAAGTATCATCTCTCTTAATACCAGTTGGTCTGCATAAAAAAGAATGAAAGAAAAAAAGGAAGAAGGAAAGACCCAAACTCCATGAATTGCAAAAGAAAAGGCAGACTTAAAATGTCAAGATCTGGGAGTTTCAAAATGTGTAACAATAGCTGCCATTTATTGACTGCCCAGATCCTGTGCTAGGTGCTTTATCCTTATTAGTTAATTTAATTCTCACAACACTTTTCAAGGTTAGTGTTATCTATGTGTTAGGATGAGAAAACTGAGAAGTTACATTAGTTGTCCAAGGTCATAAAGCCAACAACAGCTGGTATTCAAGCCATGTGTGACTCCACAGCCCATATCCTTTCCAGAACATCCGCCTCTGATTCAAAGAAAAGGCTGAAACACAGTGTTGCAGTACATAGTAACAAAACATGAATAAAGCCTTGTTCGTAAGAAAATCTAGATCATCCCTCCCTCTCCCTATCCTACACCAAAGATGGGAGAGAAACCTTCCAAGACTTCCCCCTGTGTCTGGAGACTCTCCATGCACTGTTTCCAGAGTTTAGGGAATGTTTTACCTGGAGGGGTCCAGGCTAGTCTGGTGCCTCCCCAACATCCCCTAGTTACTTTCATTCTGATTTTCATTCACTCTGCTTATACCTGTCCTCTAAAAGCGGCTTCTGTTTAGTAGGATTTGAGTTGAATAAAGGATTATACTCATTTCCCTTCTACCAAAGTTGGAAAAACACTGATATAGTCCAATTCTATGTTTTATAGGTGAAGATCTCTCTGACTTAGAGCAGGATTGATCAAAATAACCTAGATTGACAGAATAGGCGGGTAGCAGAACCAGACTGACTCCATCACTGACACCAGCTATCTGGATGATCTTGAGCAGGTTACTTAACCATGAAGAGTCTCTTCATCTCCAAAAATGACACATGATACTTGCTTGTTGGAGTTTTTGTGATAATATATTAAAAATACATAGTGTGTAATAGATATTCCTTTCCATCCCTAGAGCCTTCCATAGGCTGTTCTCTCTGCCTGGAAGCTCTATCATCCTTCTCATCCTTCTCACTTCAGTTAGCTGACTTGGACTTTTTTTTTTTTTAATTTATTTTACTTTTGGTGCATACTATATCTGGCATTTCTCCCCATGTTATCCCTCCCCACCCTCCCCACCCTCCCCTCCCTCCCCACCCCCTGAATTGGACTTATTATTTAGTTTCTTTCACTAGATTTCTTGGATTTGAATCTTCCTAGTTGAGTGACCAGGGGAACATTTAGCCTTGGTTTTCTCATTTATAAAGTAGGGATATTAATATAATTCACAGCACTATTAAAATGAGATAAAATGCTTAGAACAGTGCCTAACAAATATTGGGTCTCAATAAAATTTAGCAAGGACCAATTGTGGGATTCATAACATAATTCCAGATGCATAACATAATTCTTTTTCCTTCTTGGGTAAGCTATTCACATTGCTTAGAAGCTCATGACATTTACTTTTTATTCCTGGAGTTCAGAAATTTCACCAGGATATATTTTTAAACATCCATTCTGCCAATCTTTGTCTTTTAATTGGTGTATTTAGATTATTTACATTTAATATAATTATCGAAATGTTAGAACTGAACTCTGCTACGTTGTTATTTCTTTTCTTTCTGCACAGGGGAAGGTCTTGGACGCTTTCTCTCCCATCTGTTTGTTTCCTACTTCTCACTCCTCTTTTTTTCTTTTTCCTGCCTCCCTGTGGACTGCTCCAGCTTTTTTTTAGAATTCCACTTTGATTTATCTAAAGTATTTTCCAGTGTATCTCTATAGTTTTTAAAGTTGTTGCTCAAGTATTATATTGTACATAAGTAACTTATTACAGTCTACTGCTCCTGACATTTTACCCCTTTCACTGAAATACCTAGGACTGGAAGTTCTAGGTATGTGTTTTAAAACTAATACAGTAGAGAAACTAGAGTCTTTTTTTACCTGATAACTCAAGTCCATACATTTAGTGTATAGGTAGCTTAAGTGCAGAAATTTTATCTGGTAATTCAAGACTACGAACTTAGTCTTTTTCTCTTTTCTTTTCTTTTTTTTTTAATTCTGTTGAGACAGAATCTCACTCTGTTGTAGATTGGAGTGCAGTGATGCAATCTTGGCTCACTGCAACCTCCACCTCCCGGTTCAAGTGATTCTCCTGCCTCAGCCTCCCGAGTAGCTGGGACTACAGGCGTATGCTACCACGCCCAGATAATTTTTATATTTTTAGTAAAGATGGGTTTTTACCATGTTGGCCAGGATGGTCTTGATCTCTTGACCTCATGATCTACCCACCTCAGCCTCCCAAAGTGCTGGGATTACAGGCGTGAGCCACTGTGCCTAGCTGTTAGTCTTTTTTTCCTATTATTTTTTGGTTATTGCTTTGCTCCTTTGTTATTTTTTGCTCTATTTGGTACTATTATTTGGATATCTTCTAGATAATTCATCAGTGTTTTAAAATCCTTTCACTCATTATTTCTATTTCTTTTTATTTTTGGCTTGATACTTTGGGGTAGTTCTCCTTTTTTATCTTTCAGATCATTAAATCAGCTTTCAGTGGTGTTCATTACATTTTTCATTTCCACAATTGAAAATTTTTTAAATTGTGTATTTAACTTTCAAAAATAATTTCCCCTCATTTTCATCATTTCTTTCTGATCTCTACTTGAATCTCCTTACATTTTTTTATTTTAAAAAGTTAGTTTTTCTTCCATTAAATCGATCTCAATGTGATTCCTCTCTTTCAGTTATTCGGCTTGATTGCGCTCCTTTGAGCTATTGACTCCTCTTAAATAATGTCTGATCTGCTTTGGCTACTTATATCAACACCTGGGCAAGTTGGGGTTTTGTGGCCTCTTGGGTACAATAGTTCAGTGATCATGAAAGGAAAGAAGGATGCTTCTCCAGTGGCCTGGCGGTGAACAGAGCTACCTGACTGGGTCCAGCAGGCTGAGGTAAGGTGGAAGAGGCTTTTAGGATCTTTGGACACTCCCAGAATTAATGGGGTGGGGTTGGGCTGCTGCGTGCCATTGTGTAGTTTGTTTATTGCATGGGCACCTTGTGGAGAGGATTAACAGGAGCTAAAATCCTCTTGCTGAGCTGTGTACCCTGGTGGGGAACTACATCAGCCCAAGGGAAGGAAGCATATTTTCTCATTTTCACAAAGGCATCTGAAAGGGGAAGCTTTTTTCTAGCCCACATAAAGATGCTGTGTGGGCTAGGCGTGACCCTGAGGGTATAGTGTGGCCCACCTGTGACATTCCATTCTATAGAGGCAGGCCTTGACAGAATCAGGGGTCTTCCTGCAGAGCTATGTGCAGGAAGTGGGCAGGGACAGTTCTTCCTCACCTGTTGAGGGGTCCTGCTCAGTTGGGGTCAGCTGGGTCACTTGGGTAACCCAGGATTGAAAGCCTTCCCTGCAGACTCACTAGTGAGGCTGACTACTTCCCAGGTTCCTGGGCCTTGGTCCTTCTTGCAATTATGGACAGTGTGGCAGTGACACCGCCCTTTGCCAATCCTGCACTGGGATTTTGTGGTGGTGGGGGGTCTCCTTCGTGCTCCATCTATAGGCAACAGTGTCCTATGCCCCATTTACTGTGTGTCTCCCAATTTGGGTCCCCTTAGCAGGGAGCTGGGTTATAGAGAGGGGGTCAGGAGGCAGGCCCCCATCTTCAGAGAAGCCCCCTGGGTAGGCATGCTAAGGTGATTTAGGAGGTTTCTTCATAACACAGTTCTATCACAGTCATCTGTCCTCCCCCAAGAATAGAGCTCTGTTTCCCAGATAAATCTGAATCTGAATCCCGTTTACCAGCTCTGTGACCTTATGCCAATCACTTGAATTCTCTGAGCTTGCCTCAGTTTCATCTGTAAAGTGGGGATTGTAATGTGTGTCTTGCATAACTCAAGGAGCTGTTGAGAGAATAAAATGAGATGATTACTCTGGTGTTTTGCAAACTGAAAAGTGCTATGCGAAAGTAAAGGAGTTGAAGAAAATAGTGCTAGAGAGGGTGGCATCTGCCCCTGGGGGCTGTGGGGAGCACAGCAGTAGTGAAAAGTTGCAGTCACCCAACAGGTGCAAAGCAGAATGAAGCCTGTGGGAATTGAGCCAGATGTAGTTATCAAGACCAAGGTGGGGCCACACTTGATGCTGGCCACAACCTCAAGGACATGCCTTCCTCTCAGGAGTTGATCTCCCAAGAGCTGAGCCAGCAGGAAAAAAACAAGAGAGAGAGAGAAAGAATTTAAAAAAGAGATAAAAAGGCAAGAGTAATAGATGCTGAAGCGAGCCCTGTCTTTTCAAAGCTGTCTCTCAAAACATTGAAATATCTATCACCTGAGGAATGAGATAAAAATTCATCTGACAAGAGACGTAAAGAGCTCGAATATTTTTTAAAACTTGTGATAATCATTCCGAATTCTATACAAATATCTTATTGCCTTCCTCTGTTTCTAACTGAGTCATTGTGTCCATTGCATTAGCAATAAATTCAAATACCAGTTTTATCAAGGAGCAGAGAATGCGATTAGGAACAGGAAAGAAATATAAGAAGACAAGGCTTAGACGAGAGCTAAGGAAGCAATCTAGAAATGAGACATGTTTTCCATCCTCCTGCCCTACCACTAAAAAAAAAAAAAAAACAAGGTAAAAATAGATCGTCTTTGGGAGAATGACTACAATAAGCAGTCAGCAAGGTTTGGAGCGTGTTGGGAGACTGATCTCTCTTCACCGGTAAACAGATAATGAACTTTCTAGCTCAACTCCCTATTCTTAGTATTATCCAGTGAATTGCACAATTCATTTTTAAGAAATGAGCAGTGAATGTTTGCTTCTGTGTCCTAGAATCTTGGCAGTAAGAACATATTTTTTGTTTTTGGTTTTTGACGGAGTTTCACTCTTGTTGCCCAGGCTGGAGTGCAATGGCACCATCTTAGCTCACCGCAACCTCCACCTTCCAGGTTCAAGCAATTCTCCTGCCTCAGCCTCCTGAGTATTTGGGATTACCAGCTCACACCACCACGCCCAACTAATTTTGTATTTTTAGCAGGGACATGGTTTCTCCATGTTGGTCAGACTGGTCTCAAGCTCCTGACCTCAGGTGATCTGCCCATCTTGGCCTCCCAAAGTGCTGGGATTACAGGTGTGAGCCACTGCACCTGGCCTGAAAATGTTGTTTTTATGTCATCTTTTGTCTCCATAAAGCAACAATCTAATTGTCCTCAAGAGGTAATACAATCCTCATGATAAGCACCCAGTTTCTTTTGCCAACAGCAGTACCTCTCTTCAGGAGTGATAACACTTTAGCTTCCTTAATCTCAAAGAATCATTGGTTTAGAGATCAGGGTACATCGGTTGTCTTCAGGTATTATTGCCTCTTCTTATAGAGGAATGAAGTGTAGCTCAGAGAGGTGGTGTGACTTTCCCATAGCCACACAGCAAGGGAGGGACAGAACTAGAGTGTAGAACACTAAGGCACTGCTTTTCTACAAGCAGCTCAGCAGAAGTATTGATATAGATCTCAGGGCTATTTCTAATAACCCTCTTGCAGTACTCCAGTAGTCCCTAAGTCTTGGCTCACCAAAGTCTTGATGTAACTGTTTCGTCATATTTCTGCATAAGACCTTGAATATTAAAAACACACAATCAGTTTATGTGGTATAATAACACTCTCTTAACCAAATCATTTTATCCCCTATCCAATGTGGATTCACTTCACAAGGCTTAAGCCTGTAGTAGGCACTGGACAATGTTGACTGAATGAATGAATAACCACTTAGAGGCTCACTAAAGAATCATGTCGTTTTAGATCTGAAAGAGACCTGGAAGGTAATTCGGTCCTGCTCCTTCCTGAGTCCTCTCACTTCTGCCACCTTGCCTGAGTGAGTCCTCTCACTCTTCACGTCTCAGTGAAGTCCTCTCAGTGAGAGGACTCAGGCAAGGTGGCAGAATACTCTGAGAGCTCCTTTTTCCCTCTGCTTCCCATATCAGTGTTCTTTCTTTCACCCATAGTGCTTCTCATTAATTTGATATGGAGGCATTGAAATTGCAAATTTACTTGTGTTGTGGTAAACAAAATAAGTATTTCTAACATCCAAAACACTTAAAAGCATTAAAAAACACTGCTCCACAGAAAATAACAGGGTCGGGTTTTTTTTTTAACCATATGGGATTTGATCATTCTGAGGAAGAACAGAAACTCGTCCTAAATCACTGCAGACAGTAAAGCTGGAATTTGAGGCAGTAAAGCTGAAATTTGGTATTCTATTTTGGGAACAATAGATGTGAAGTCAGGAAGAGTTAGGCATTCTAATAAGGAAACTGTATAGAAAAGCTAACTATTAAGTCAGATCTCAGAAGTGTATGATTGCAAAGGAGATTAATACAGGTAAGGGAAAGGTTTGGGCACTTAGCAGATGACAAATGGCATACTCATTGCCATAGAGAAAGCAAACTTTTAGCTGAAATGGTGCTTATGGGAAATAAATTCAAATCTCAGATGTTTGAGTCAGGAAGTCTCATTAGGATACAACACAGCTTCTCATTATGGGCTATTACATAGTGTCACTAAAAAAAGGAGAGACATCAGAGAGGGGCAAGGCACAACCACGTAGCAATACAAGAAGTTTCATTCTTACTAGATCTTGTTCTATATTAATATTGGATTCTTTGATACTATCCTGTAACCAAAAATCACTCTTCAGAGTGACAAAAACAGAGATTAAAAATAATCTATATCCAAATGGCAGCAGTTAGGGTAAAACTTGAGAAACATATATTTTATTTGTTGATTTATTCATTCATTCAATAAATATGGAATTATAGGAAGGCAATAATAAACAAGACACTGTCTTTCTCAAGAAGAACTCAAGAAGACAGACATGTAAACAGCTCATCGTAATGAGTGTGCTGGATGCTTTATTTGCCATATGCTGTATATAAGTATAGCAGAGACGCAAAGCAAGGACTGCAGAGAGTTCATGGAGGACAATATATTTTTCACCAGGATTTAAAGGACGAAGAAAAGTTCATCCAGCAGGTTGGGTTAAAGGTTAGAAAAACAAGGAAGCCTCCCAGAGGACAATAATAGCTTATGTAAGGTATTTAGCAGTATAGGATTTAGAATTTCTTATGAATCCCAATGCCGCTATTTTAAAGCTGTGGAATCTTGGGTAAGTGACTTTACTTCTTGGAGCCTCGGTTTCCTTCTCTGTAAAATAGTAGAGCAATCCTCACTGTATATAATGATTAGAAACATTCCTAATAGTACTGGCTAGCAATAATAAATGCTGTTTCATCTCCAGGAACTCTTATTTTTTAAAACACCCCTAGGTTATAGGTATTCTTGTCATGCTCCCTTTGCAGAGAAAAAAAAATGATAACTGAGAGGTCATGGAACTTTTCCAAAATTATATAGGTTAAAAAGCAGCAGCATTGGGATTTGAACCTAGAAAGTTTGGCTCAAGACTACATTTTTTATAAACCCTATGTTCTGTGTCTTTTATTATATAAGGTACCCTAGGAACATAAGGTGTTTGGTGTGGGGTGAAGTAGAGATGGGGGCAACAGGGCTAATAGGATCACTGTGGCTTCACATGATCCTAAGTAGTTAAGACTTTGTTGCACTATCAAGAGGGAACAATGGAGGTATCTTCAGCAGGAGAGTCACTGGTCAGGTCTGTGTTTGAAAAAGATCACTGGCAGTATGTGGAGGATGAAAACAGGAAAGACTGGAGGCAATTACTACAGCCTTGGCAAGAAATGGTGACACGGGCAGCAGGATGAGGGGGAGGAGACACGTGTAAGAGAAGTTAAGGAGACAGTTGATTGAACTTAGTGACCAGCAGAGTATGAAGGCCAGGAAGAGGGAAGAGTCTAGACTGTCCCTTTGGTTTCTAGTTTAGGTGCCCAGAGGAAGGAGGTGCCATGACCAGCTGAGATAGGGAAGCGATGCAGAAGGGGTAATTTGAGGGAAAGATGTGGGTTTGGTTTTGGCTCTGTTGAGACTGGGACACCCGAGGAACATTTAGTTGATGTCCAGTAGGTGGTTGTGTCTCTGGGTTTGGAGGACAGAAGGTTTGGCTGAAACCATGCAACCAATAGAATTGCTCGGTGAGTGAAGGGAGAAAGAAGCCAAGGAGGGACATGAAGAAGCAATGGCAAAGGAGGCTGAGAGGCAGGAAGGACCAGAATGGAAATCTAAGGAGAGCGGGGTCAGGGGCTGGGTCCAGCACCTAGAGAGGCTGACACTGACACAGGTGGCTAGGAAACGGAGGGAAGAGGGCAAAATTCCATGGGGAACATTTGTACTCACTGGACAGAATACTTTTTATCTTACTTTCTGACAAGTGCTATGATTTTTGGTCTTTAACCTGCCTTAGACAGAGTAATTTGATTATTAATCTTTAAAAAAATTATTTTTAAACTTAAACTTTATTTTGAGAAAATTGTCGCTGGGCATGGTGGCTCATATCTGTAATCCCAGCACTTTGGGAGGCTGAGGTGGGTGGGTCACGAGGTCCGGAGTTCAAGACCAGCCTGGCCAACATAGGAAAACCCTGTCTCTATTAAAAACACAAAAATTAGCTGGGCAGGGTGGCATGAGCCTGTAGTCCCAGCTACTTGGGAGGTTGAGACAGGAGAATGGCTTGAATGCAGGAGGTGGAGGTCATGATGAGCCAAGATTGCACCACTGCATTCCAGCCTGGGCAACAGAGCAAGAGTTTGTCTCCAAAAAAAAAAAAAAAAAAAAAAAAAAAGAAAGGAAATGGTAGACTCACATGTAATTGTAAGAAATAATTCAGAGACAGAATACTTGGTTTTTAAAAAGCTTTCTTTATTTCCACTGTGGCTTTGGAATCTTCCACCCTGATGCTGCTCTGTCCCCTGGGGCATAACTTTGTACACCACATCTAGAGCAAAGACCCGTGAGGAAAGCAAAAGGCTCACTCAGTCTGTGAATCTGGGTGGCAGAGGGCTGGGGCATTGAGAGAAAAGGGAGCTTTGGGTGCAGTTATGTAGGAGGTCTTTCAGCGATGGAGTAAATCAGGAGTTTCTGGATGGACTCCTGGATTTGGAAAGGAAGGACACAGAGAAGGAGCACGGGCCTTCATTCAGGCCATGTTGGCTCCAAAGTGCTGCTAGTTCTCCTGCACCGCCCTTGGATGAAGGATACACTTGTTAACATCTTCCTGTGCACCATCCCCAGAATGATCTAACGTGCCAATCTGATGGTGCCTCTTCCCTACTCAGAACTCCTGCCATGAGCCTGCCAGTGTGCTGAGAACACGGTGCAAACACCCTGATCAGGAATTGGCCCCTGCTGACTCCCCTGCTTCATATCTCAACTCCTGCCACTCCCTCTGTGGGATCCCTCTCATCTTGGGGTCTTGGTTCCTGTGGTCTCAACCTGAAAGGCTCTATCCACACTCCTCCCTTTCACTGGCCAATTCCACTGGCCTTTCAGATTTCCATTTAGAGCACGGCCCCTCTAGGAGGCCTTCACTCAGTCAGTGCAGGCCTGTGTGGTGCCCTTGGCCCCGTGGGATCGGGCTATTATTACAGGAACTACACTGTATTATCATAGTCCTAGACTGTACATTCCGTGAGGGCAGGGACTGCTTTATTAAAGGAGTATTGTATCTTCAGTGTCTAATGCAGGATATGGACCTCGTAGGTGTGCAGTAGAGTTCAGCACGGAATATAGTTCGTGCATAGACACACGCATTTGGGTATGATGGTCAGAGAGGTGGTAGGACCAGAACCAGGGCATTGGGTGAGATGGCTCAGGGAGTCAGAAAAGGGCTGAGTGCAGAGTCCCAGGGTGCTGCGGCATTTTAGAGCTTCTGGTTTGAGGAACCCTCAAGGAGACCAAGAGGGAATGACTG
Source organism: Sapajus apella (assembly GCF_009761245.1). Lineage (NCBI taxonomy): Eukaryota > Metazoa > Chordata > Mammalia > Primates > Cebidae > Sapajus > Sapajus apella. The sequence goes on from NW_022436986.1 coordinate 2,961,802, forward strand.
GAGAGGGCCAAGGAAAGCTGGGAGAACAATTTCCCAGTGTCGAAGGAGTTTACAGAGGCGGGGGGGTGGTCCACAGTGCCCAAGGTGGGCCCACGCCTTCTCTCTCCCTTCAGCTGCGCACCTGCGGGGCGTGGGAGGCAGGGGGCGAGTCAGAGTCATCTTCGTCCCCCAGGGTTCCCCGTAGCTGGGGCTCTTCCTGGGGGTAAGGAGGCGTAAAAAGGGGGTCGTATTTGGAACTCTTCTGGGTTCCAGTTCTGGCTCAGCCACCGCGGGTCTGGACGACCCTGGGGAGTCCCTTTCCTCTCCCAGCCTCAGTCTCCCCCTGGGTACTTGGCGGAGGCTGCGTGCCCCGGCGGTGAGCTGAGGCAGACGGCGGAGGCAGGGCCCGGGTGGGAGCGGGACCGCCCACTGCGGCGGGCCGGGACCTTGGAGCTAGCAGAGGCGGCGCGCGGGGCTCCTCCCCCGGGGCGGGGGTCGCGGCGCCTGCAGCTGGCGGCCCCGCAGCTGCAGCCTCAGCACCTGCCGCCGCCAGACGGCGCGGGCGCGGCCCGGCCCGGCAGCCCCCTCCGGCGGCAGCCGCGGCGCGGGAGGCGGAGCCCGAGCAGAGCCGGAGCAGCGCTGCCGACCGAGCCTTGGCCGCCGCGACCGTGCCCGCCGCTGGGCGGGGCCGCCCCTCTCCGAGAGCGTCAGCCCGCTAGCTCCCCGTCCGCGCGGGCGGCACCTCCTCTGCAGGTAAGGGAGGGGTCCCGGCACCGCAAAGTTTTGGGGAGGCTGCCTGTCCCCCAACCCCGGGCCTGCGCCTCGGCTTCCTCCGCGCCGCCCGCCGCCGTGCGCTCCGCCTGCACCACCAGCCCCGGGTGACCCGCGCCCGCCTCCGGTCCTCGTGTCCCCACGCCCGGCTCGGGGGCGCGTCCTCGGGCTAGCTCAGGACCTACCACGGTTAACTGTTTGCACAGTAGCGATGTGTGCTTAAGTTTCCGAGATCTGCACGGTGTAGTGAGTGGAAAGAGCGGCAACGCAGGAGGGGGAGAAACCCGGGTTCAGGTGCGGTCGCGGCCAGCGCCAACTTTCTGAGTGACCTCAGACTAACCCTCCCTGCTCGTCCTCCATGGCCACACCTGAACCAGAAGGGGGTCGCCTGGGACGAATCAGCTGCAGTGCCAGTGCCTATGTTGTCATTTTTTGAGTAGAGGGGCGTCCCTGAGTGTCTCAGCTCTAGAACTCATTGCGGGTGGAGAGGAATGACCCACAGAAGTCAGTCTCTGGTGTCGCGCGTCGCTAACTTGAAGCAGCTTTGGCTGAGCTTTAGGAGGGGCGTTGAGTCAGCCCCGGGGAGCAGGGGATGCCTCTATGGTTAGGAGGCAGGACTCTGGTTTCTGGTGGCTCCTCTGCCATCCACCCACCGTCTGTGTGACCTTGGGCAAGTGCCCCCTGCTTTTGCCACCTATAAAATAGGGTTGAAGTCATGTTCGTTAGATGTTTTCTGAGGTCTTTCAGCTGTAAACTCTGGAGAAGCGGAACCTCCGGGTCTCTGTATTTAGTCAGTTTGTGTGGAGGCAATATTTCACCAGGAATCCATCTAGCACTTGCAAATGAGCGTTTAGAAAATAAAGGAGGCATTTGCAGTTTGCTTTGGAAGTCCCAAAATAGACATGGGGAGGATTGGTGAACGCTCAGCTCGCCTTCTTCAGTGCTTTGGACCATCATAAAATATTCAACGACATAATGATTTGTTTTCAAAGTAGCTTATAGATCAGGAAGCATTTCTGTTTGTGAGTTGGTTATTTTTGTAAAAACCTCAGAATGGTTTTGGGCAAAAAAAATAATGCACTGTTTTAGGGGTCCTGACCTAGAGGCCAGCATCTACTTGTTTCTAGTCTAAGATGATGGTTGAGATGATTTCCAATCAAGAGAATTTGGGGCATCCTTTGGTTGGTGTTGAGTATGGGTACGATTGAGGAGCCAAGTTCATATTTTCCAGGACCAGTGCATCCTGGCACGGTCACAGCAAAACAGGCACGAGGCAGTTAACTGTGACATGCTAGAAGGCAAACTTTATTCTTTTGCCCAATATTTTGTTCCCTTTTTGCTGCAATTAGTGTCTCCCTAGTGTGTGGGTGAAATGCATTACCAGAAAAGGATTCTCACAGAAGTGATTTTATGATTTTATTTCCTTCCTCGATATCCTGGTTTTAAGTTTCAAGCGTTATGAAATCAGAGAGCTGGTGAGCTGCTTTGTAACCAGAGCAGAGTTGTGATACCTAAGTTTGCCTTTCCCAAATGAGACCCCATTCTCGAAGCTAATTCATCCAGAGCCTTTTATGTCTCGGATGCATTCAAATGCCATCAGTCTTTTCCCTCTTCATTCTTGACTGGTTCAGCAAGCACTTTCTCACTACTCATTGGGAAGGACATAAACATGAAAATTACCAGCAGGCCCTACCCTCAGGGAGCTCAGGTTCTGATGAGGAATAAAGAGGCTTGTGCCACAGGACCTTCATTCTGGGCTTTATCGCCTGGGATCTCTGTGAACACTAAGGAGGGTGAATTCCAACTGCAGGTATTGGTGAAGACTTTACAACAGAAGGTGGAAGAGAAAGAGGATTTCAACAGGTGGTGAGGAATAGAAAGGCCATGTGTAGGTCAAGGAACTAGTATGAGCAAGGAACTGGTGAGAGCTGGGAAAGGATGAGACACAGGTGAGAAGAGTGAGCCTGATGGAAGCACGAAGGCAGAGCACTTCAGAGAAAAGGCAGCAGGAAGACGCTCTGGAGGCTCTGGAGGCTCTGAACGCTCTGAACCTGGGCTGGAGTCCTTGCTGGCTGTAGAGTATTGGGCCTCTGAGCCTCACTTTTTTTATTTGTAAAGGGGGAATAATAATAATTCCAAACTCACAAGATTAAATGAGATCAGGTGTAAAAGTGTCTAACAGGTTGTTTGCATGTAATAGGTGTTGGATGAAAGTCAATTCTTTTTATCAGAGGGTTCATGGGCAAGCTGAATAAGTGTTTGAAGGCACCATTGGAGTAAATAGTGCTTTTTGTTTAAGCATGTGCATTGATTTAGAACCTCACCACCAGCATGGAGTTCTTGTGACAATGTGACATGTATTCAACGAGGTGCCTCCTGATTCAAGGGGCAGGGGCTTTTTGTTTTTTGGAGGGTGTTCAGATCAGATACTAACATAAGCAAAAGGCAATACTCTGTAAATACTGTTAGGTGGTGAGAGGTCACAGAGGGCTAATCAGAAGTCTCAATCCCTGCCTCACACAAGCTTATCACTATGTGCTCAAGGGCCCAGGTTGCGGGGTGGGGGGGGGGCACAGATTTGACAGTCAGACACAGCTCTAAATATATCAGCTTTGTCCATATAGCTGGGAGCAGGGTACTGGCTCCCTTCTGCCTTAGATTTGCAGAGGTCAAAGAATAGGACACCACCTGGGCAGCTTAGTGAGGCCCCATCTCTACAAAGAATTTAAAAATTAGCTGGGTATAGTGGCCCCAGCTACTTGGGAGGCTGAGGTGCTGAGGTGGGAGGATCACTTGAGCCTCACTCAAGGCTGCAGTGATCTATGATCATGCCACTGCACTCCAGCCTGGGCAAAAGAGCGAGACTCCATCTGTTAAAAGAGAAAAAAAAGAATAGAGCAGGAGGGTGAAGAATAACATTGCAATGCTTTATGACCCTGTGTAACACCATGTGGCATCCATGGTACCGTTCTTCTTTTTTTTCAATCAATGGTTATCCATAGAACACCTGCTTTTTGCCAGAGAATTGATGTAGGTGCCTCAAGAATACATTGGAACAAAAGGCAAGGTCTCTGCCTTCCTGGAGCTTATATCCTAGTTGGAGAAAATAATGAACAAGTCATTACATAAATAAGGTAATTACAGGTTGTGCTAAAGTCTGGGAAGAAAATAAGCCAGGAAATGTGAGAGAAAGTAATAGGAGTGGGACTCCATTTGAGGGTGGTCAGGGCAGGCCTATCGGAGCCATTGAGAACCACAGGAGAGGAGTCAGTTTTGCCTGGAGCTGGCTGAGGGTCAGCGCAGCAGCTGTGTATCTGTCAGAGGTAGGGTAGTTTAATGTATGAGAATGCAGACTCTGGGGCCACACCACCTGGATTTGAATACTTGCCCCTTGGCTAACTAAATATATTCCACTGTCAGGCTATTTAATCTTCTGAGCTTCAGTGTTTTCATCTGTGAACTAGGGAGAATAACAGTACCTTCTTCAGGGGGTTATTGGAGGACTGAATGAGTCAATAAATGTAAAGTACTTAGAATAGTGCCAGGTATATAGTAAGCACCAAATAAAAGTTCAGTTGAGGGTGAGAGGAGGAGGAAACTGTTTCAGGCAGAAGGAACAGCAAATGCAAAGGCCTGGAGGCCTGAAAGGGCTTGGTGCAAGTACAACCAGACGGGCTGTGTGCACAGGTATTATCCATGCATTTATTGGGGAGACTCCTGAGCAGGCTCTCTGCCCCTTGATTGCAAAATTGTATTTTAGGAATTTTGAAGAAATATGCACCCACAGCACTTTCACTTGCAGGATCAGGCCGAGTGGCGAAGTGAGCTGCTGCTGCTATTGTATGGTAGGCTCTTCTTCAGGATCTCTTTCCCTCCCTCTTTTCCTCCCTCCTAGAGGTGCTTACTGATGCATAAAGGGAAAGCAGGTGTGGGGCTAAGCCCCTGGTGCCACCAGCCCTGGTACCAAAGCACCGACCTTGCCCACTTGCTGCTGGGTACCCATCAGCCATTATCCCCTCCTTCTCCCAGGCTGGAAACTATAGCAGGGGAGGCTAGTCATCTGTGCCTTCTTCCTTGTTACCTCCTTGCTGAAATCTACTCAGTGACCAAGCCATGTTATCTTTCATTCCGAAATCTCTCTCAAACATGCCCCCATCTTTCCATTCTCTCTGAGCATCAGGCTTCGATGCTCTGTACTGTAAAGTGTGGCTCTGATCTCATCATGCTCCTCCTCAGAGCCTTTCAGTGGGTCATATGTGTATGAATACTTAAGTCCCGAGTCCTCAGCCCAGCAGGCGTGATGGGCTACCTCCATCCTTTCTCTCACACCCGCTCCTCTGCACCTTGTCCCCCACTCTTAATCCCCTGGCCCTAAGTCTCTAAGCCTTTGCTCCCCCATCTGGCCCCTCTGTCTAGCATGTGCCTTAGCCTCGGTGGCCCTGCCTATGCCTGTAGGCTAAGTTCAAATCCTACCACTCGTAGGAAGCTGTCTTCCAGATCCCCTCATCCCAGGGTTTTCACCATCCCCTGATACTTGGTACCTCTCATGGAGAAGTTATTGCTGTCAGCCTTGAAGGATTTTGTGTGAGATCCCTTGTGTATGTGGCTGCAGCTCACATAAAGCCCTGGGGAGGGCTGGCACGATGTCCCTTTTCTCTCTACCCCACAGCCTTTTTCACAGAGCCCAACCCTAGTGTGGGCTTGATAATGTGTCTGCTGTATTGGATTGACAAAAAGCCTGTGATTTTCCCGATATCTGAAATGATTTGAGTCAAGTCAGAAACATGAGGCTGATGCTTAGAGGGTTGCATATGGTTCTCAGCTGAACTCATTCGTGGCATCCTGATGCCTCAAGATATAGGTCCTTCATTTGATGATGGGTTGATGCAACCTCCAAAATGAGTCTGAATTTCAAATTATCTTTTCAATGTGGCCTATTTTAAAGGAATATACTATGTAAAATTTGAACCTTGAAGCTTTTGACAATCATTGTTTATATTATGAAAGTATTCTTTACAGTATAAAAGATCACTATAGAAAGCTTTCAAACACCAAATATACCTATGCATTTAACACCATTCAATACATAAAATTTTGATTTATGCACAGCTATCATAGTTGTACCTTTACTGTATCCTGAGATACACTAAACTTATTATATGTTCATGGAAGCAGTACTAACAATGGCTTAGATTTGTTTTGGTGACTACAGATTATATTATGCAGCTTTGCAAATCTGAGACTTTTTTTTAGTTATCTATCTGCTTGAAGGACAGTGGGAAGTCAGATTTGGTGCTTGGCAGATTGATTGGAGGGCAGAAACCATTATTTTCATCAAATGACACAGTGTTTTCAGGAACTCACCTGATGTTTAGAGAACTTTTTGCCAGCAGTTAAAAGTGGTTTGGGCTACCAATCATTTCCCAAGCAGGCTGCTAAATGATATGTGCCCTTAATATTAGTTGTTTTGGAGAAAAAGAAAAAAAAAAACAAAACGCTAATTACAGGTTAGAAAAGATAAGATGGTAAATTTAAAAGCTCTTTTGACCTCTTTCAAGGAATTATCTGAGAACCCCAGCTGCTTCAGTAAAAGGGTAATATGGCAAAATTTCAAAATCCTGACTGGAAAGAGCTTCAGAGGAATTCATCTGGATGCAGCAGTGCATCATTCTCTGAGATTTTTGACTTAAGAGAAGACAGATGTGCAGGCAGCTGAGAAATGCGGTGCTTCCTGTTCTCTGAGTATCTAGAATACACGGCGTAGGCTACAGCTTGTTAAAACCAACAATGACAATCCCACCTCCCCCGCCAATTAAAACCCCTGTCCAACGCTCGCCTGTGGGCATTAACATGTGAAGCTTCTGACTTACTGCTTTGTTGTTTTCTTTGCTCCAATGTAGAATTCAGAAGGATGCAAAAGGAAAAACAATTATTAAAGACGAGGATGGCATTTATTTGTTCTTATAAAATAATTTATTTGGTAGCTGGAGTCTGTTCTCTCTGATTTTCCCTGGAAAATGACACCAGCCCCGACTGTCCAGGGCTTCCTTGGTACCTGTGAATGTGCTGTTAGTTCCTGGTCTGGTTAGAAGATGATGTCTCTGTGGAGATACATACGTGGCCTCTTTTTTTCTCCCTGGGGTGAGGGACATTTTGTATATAGGAGATGGAAGAATAGATGGTCTCTTTCTTAAGCTTATTCCTGGTTATTTTTTAGTACTTAGCTCTTTGCAAAAGCTGTGTAATAAGTGTCTCAATGAGAGTGTGCCTTGTCTATGTGCTGACACCTGGATTCACACATATGTTTCCAGGTATTTTAGCCACCAATCATAGACCCTCAAACAAGACTGCCAGCTCCAGAGATGATCAAGTACTGCCTTTGCGTGTGTGGTACAGAAATTCCCCTACCATACCCAGCGTCCCTCTGCTTGGACCTGCCAACCCCCGTCACACTCTTATTCTATCCTCGGTTGGCTCTCATTACTACAAAATTCTTCATTATTCCGAACCAAAAATCTTCCTCTGGGCAATGGTTGCTCCATTGGCCCTGATCCTGCCCTTTGAAGCCCCACACAAAAATCCATTTCTTCTTCCCTGTGACAGCTAGTTAGGCCACTTGGACCTTCAAAGACAGGGATCAGGCCCCTACATCTTCACTTCTTCAGGCAGAATGCCCAGTTTATCTGGCTCTCTGAAAAGCTAAGAATGGGACACAGCTGTGTAGGTGGGGGTCTGATCAGCCCAGACAGGAGCAAGCCCACTGCAGCCTCACTTCAGAATCTATGCTTGCATTAGTACAGGCTGAGACCAGTTAGCTCCCGGTGGGTTCCCCTTCTGGGCTCTGCCCTGGGCCACTAGGGAACTGCACACACTTAGGTGTCAGAGAGACCCAAGTATTCTGGCCCAGTGTTGATATGGGGTGGCCCTGGGGGAGTTAGCCCCCTCTCTGGGACGCAAATTCCCCATCTGTCTGACTGCTTCTTAGGTGCTCTATTTTTTCCTAGGGATGCCGTAACAAATCATCACAGTCTTGGCTTTCAACAACAGAAGTCTGTCCTTTAACAGTTCTGGAGGCCAGAAGCACAAAATTGAGGTGTTGGCCGTGCCGCTCTCCCACTGGGGCCTCTAAGGGGAGTCCTTCCTTTGTCACTTCCAGCTCCTGCTGGCCACTGGTGATTCTTGACTTGTGGCCGCATGACTCCAGTCTCTGCCCCGCTGGTCACATTGCCTCCTTCTGTCTGTTTCAAATCTTTCTTTGTTTCACTCTTGTCATGAGATTTAGGGTCCACCTGGATAATCCAAGGACGAACACCTCATCTAAAGATCATTAATTTAATTACAGGTATAAAATCCTTTTTGCAAATAAGATCACATTTACAGGTTCCTGGGATTGGGACTTGGCATTTTTTTTTTTTTTTGGAGACAGGGTGTCACTCTGTCACCCAGGCTGGAGTGCAGTGTCATGATCAAGCTCACTGCAATGCTGATCCCCTGGGCTCAAGTGATCCTCCCACCTCAGCCTCCTAAATTGCTGGGATTATAGGCGAACACCTGGCTAATTTATTTTATTTTATTTTTATTAGAGATGAGGCCTTGCTATGTTGTTCAGACTGATCTCAAGCAAACTCCTGAGCTTAAGCAATCCTCCTGCCCCAGCCTTCCAAACTGCTGATATTGCTTACAGGTGTGAGCTTCTACATCCAGCCAAGACTTGGATATCTTTTTAGGGTGGCCACCATTCAGCCATTGACTCTCTACCTCCTGTACTTTTGCAACTCCCTTTTGTCTCGATTGTATTTGAGTTCAGCTCTCCAGGGTCACTGGCTGCAGATCCTCAGGCCGCATGTCTTCTGTCTCCTCCTTCCTGCCTTCAGAATCCCGGCTGCTGCTCTGAAGGGTGCCAGGGCTGTTCTGATCACTCCTGTGGTACAGATGTGGGTGGGGCCCTTGGGGGTTAGGCTGCCTAGGAAAGCTCAGGTCTTTCTGGTGCATACCCTCGTTTCTACCAGCATGCTGGAGGTTTTACCAATGGCAAGGAGAAGTTTATCAGTGGAGGTTTTATCAATGGGAAGGAGAAGCTGTGGCTATTAAAATATTCATTGCCAGTTCTTAGACTTAGGGAAGATCCCACAGGGTGAATGTACCCTGGACAAAGAAGGGACACATAGGGACACAAGACATATGCCCTCACATTTTCCCTTGAATTTAGACTGAAACTGGCTCACTGAATTTGAGGGAAATTATTTATATTCTCAGTGCCCAAATACACATCTCTTTCTGTAAAAAATCAGGAAATGCTCCTTGGCAACCAAGTAAGAGTGTTGTAGTATCATCTTCTTCCTCTACAACTGGCCTGCTTCAGGAGTTCCATGGTCCTTTAAGTGTGATCTCCAGTCTGTTCCTGGCTTCTGGGCTCTCTAAATGCAACTCACACTAAAATGTGCTTTTCTCCACAAAGGGAGTGCGTTGCTTTGTTTGCAGTTGACACTTCAAGCGCGCGTGCACACACACACATGCACACACACACACACACACACACACACACTGAGGGGCAAGCAGAAGTGCTGAGTCTGAGTCTGGTGAAGCCTATAGTGGAGCTGAGGGAAAGCTGGGGAAGGACAGTGGCCTGGGAGGGTCTGGACACTGAGCCGCTCCAGACTCCCCTCTCATTGCTGCCCCCAGGATTCCTGTCCCATGGCATCCTCCTAGGTGGCTGCTCTACTCATTTCAATGTGCTTTGCTAAGAAAGGCCTGTGTGGGGCTGGGGCCTGGGGAGGGAAGGTGGGGAGGAAGGAGAAAGATGAATCAGACTGTCCCTCCCCACCTGCAGCTGGAAGTAAGTCAGTGCTGCGCAGGTGGGGCTGTGCTTTGCAGAGACCCTTGGGAACCTAGCAAGGGCTGGCCATGCCTTGTGGGGAGATCTAGGAGGGCTTCTGGGAGGGACTGGCATTTGAACCAAGCCCTAAGGGGTAACTAAGAGATAAAGAAGAGAAGGATGGATAGAACAGTATACCCAAAGTTGACCTCAGGTGGCCCCCTTCCTGGTCATCATCCAATGGAGCTGCACTGAAAGAAGCTCAGGTCTGACAGGAACCTTAAGCACCATCTAGTAAGGAAGATATTCAGACTGCACTGCTTAGAGATCTCTGCTTCTCATTTCTCTTGCTGGGTTCAAAGAACAATGATTTTCCATTTTGACAAGGCTTGTTTGGTGTAGCTACTTTGAAATAGCCCCACATCAAAATATAATGCTTTGTCTGGTTATCTTTTTCAGACTGCCCCTTCATTTCTCCAAGGCAATACTCCACAGATTGTGTGGTCATGGGGTATTGCTGTGTCACCTTCCCCACTTGACTGTGAGCTTCCTGGACAGGAACTGAGTCTTGCTGCTCATGTATTGCAGAGCCTAGAGAGAGGCTTGGGGTGTACAGTGTTGACTGATGAAATGAATGAATGCATGACTATGATTACTTCCTTAGCTTCGTCTGGCTCCCCGCTGCCTTCCTTGGTCTCTACAGTCATCAGTAGTATCCTGGCTAGGGCAAGAGCATAGATGGGCCTCTGTGTTTCTCCATCTTATATCCTCTCCTGGAGTTGGTTTGCTATATCAGCACTAGCAGCGACTCGGAGGGCTGGTGCCCACTTTCAGAGGATGGAGAGGCTGTGGGCCCAATGTCCAGCCTCTGGAACTACTGCCTATTGTTCTAGGACATGGCCAAACTGACCTGGGAACTTTCCTGCTCAGTCCAGCTAGCTCTTCTTGGTACCTTGTAGTCTTAGTACCAGGGTCACAGAGACAGTAGGGTACAGGAGAAAGTGCCCAGGCCTTTGACTCCGTCAGGCCTGAGTTTGCCAGCTGCATGATCTGAGGCCCATTGTTTACTTGCTTACTTAATTGATTACCTGTGCATGTTAAACTTACAGAAAAGAAGACAGAGGGAGGATAATGATCCCTGTTTTCCACCTACATGTGGCAAATATTTAATACATGTTAAGATTCTTGTTATATTATCTGAAGAGCTGTCATGGAGAAGAGAGATGAGACTGGTTCTGTGAGTTAGAGGCTGTCCAGAGCAAAGTTTAGTTTTGCCTCAAGTTATCCTTTCCAAATTTCATAAAGCCCCCCAAGTGTCCTAATTCCTCAAGCTTACAGCATTCCTGACATCTTTGTTTCTTTTTCTCTTCCACCTGCTAACTACCACCACATTTCTGTGTGAATTTGAAGGTTGCTTCCCCTTGTCTGGGCCTGTTTCCTATCTGTAGACTAGGTTATTTCCAAGGTCCTCTACAGCTTAGACACGATCTTTAATTTCACAAAATAGATAATGCATGTCTTAGTCTGTTTTGTGTTGCTATAACAGCTTGTTTGGAGGTTCTAGCAGGAGAGCACAGCTACTCATATACCCTTGGCTGAAGACTGGTCCTCCTCTATTGGGGATGGTCATCTTCTCTGACCGAGCTTCAGGAGGGAAGCACGTGGAGCAGTGAGGGAGGAAGGGGACACCTGCCTAGCCAACCAGATCAGCCATATCAATCCTGGTGATCACTAGGGTGACAGATGTCGCAGCCAGATCACCCTCACATCCATGTTGTTATAACAATACAACAGAATGGGTATTTATAATAAATACAGATTTGTTGGTTGTGGCTCTGGAGGCAGGGAAGTCCAAATCAAGAGGCCGGTATCTTTCATGAGCCTTCTTACTGTGTCATCCCATGGCAGAAGGGCAAAGAGAGGGCAAGAGGAATGAACCCAATCCTGCAATAACAAACCCACTCCTGCAGTAACAGCATTAGTCTATTCATGAGGTTGGTGCTCCCATGCTCCAAACATCTCCTGTTAAGCCCCACCTCCCATCGCTGCCATATTGGGGATCAGGGTTTCAGCACATGAACTTTGGAGGATGCATTCGAACCATGGCCATTCATTATGTGGAAAGTCATGTTCTAGGTGCCAGAGCAAATACAGATGGAGTTACAGTCCTTGGCCTTATAGAGGTCACAGCTTAGTGTGGGGACAAATAAGTCAGCATCATGAATGCTCTGGTAGGGGGTGAATACAAGGCTGAGGGATCTGAACCATAGCAGGGAGAGACTAGCCACTTGAGGAATGTATGGGTTCATTGACCTCATGGAGGGGCTATCTAGAGATGTCTGTCACTGCATAAAAGCATGAATGATGCAGACTAGGTCTTCCAAGTGGCACTAGGATTTTTTGCTTTGAATTGGAATTATCAGCATGGAAAATCCCAGCAGAGATGGCCTATGTGAGGGACCTTCTTTCCTCTCTTATTCTCCTGCCTTCCTGGAAAGAAAAAAAAAATCCAAGTCTTCAGAATAGATTGACCTTTATATACAGAAGCTCTTGGGACACGCAGCTCAGTTTAACAAGTACTGTTTGTGTGCCTGAGAAATGTCTGGGAAGATGCAGAATTACATGCATAAAAAGAATTAATCCATCTTTTGCCATGATTGTGTTCAGAAGCTGATTTTCCAAAGACAGTTTCAATTTTCCTAGCTGTCTGGGTGACAGTTAGATGTGTACAACTTATGCACACTCATCCCTCTCTTGTATGTAGTCTGCCCAATTTAATTTGCTTAGATTCTATAGGCTTTTATTGATTGCTCATTATAAGTTTAGCCTAGTGTTGAGAGCCTAGGGGTATGAGAGACATCATTAGCCAGAAATTTCTTCTCTAGCTGGACTAATAAGTCTTATACCCAAGAGTCGGTGAACAGAATGATCTGTTCACTGGGGATTGCTGAGTGAATTGGTGTGATTGCCAGGATTTCTGCCCCAGGCTGAGAGATCTGGATAGATGGATGCTGAAGATGCTTCTCCAGGAAGGCTTTTGGAAGAGTCTGCATTGGAGATGAGCCAGTGTGGAGATGCAGGGGGAGGGGCAGATCAGCAGGTGAACTCAGTGTGGGAATTTGACTTGAGCTAACTTTTCAGTCTCATCCTCAGCCCATTGTTCTCCTGCCTTAATAATGAAAACATTTCTTCAGTGGAAAAGGTGCTAGCAGGCCTCTGGGCTTTTGCTTGTGCTATTCCCTTTGCTTAGCGGATCCACTGCCCCACTCCATCCATCAATAAAACTCCTAGTTGTCTTTCAATTCAAGTGTTCTTCTGCTGTTCTGACCTCATGACTTTCCCTCTCCTCTTCTCATAGTGTTTTGTCTATGTAGTTATCCTTCAGCATCCCATGAGGATTGGTTCCAGGACGTCCACTGCAGATAACAAAATCCATGGATGTTCAAGTCCTTTATATAAAATGGTATAATGTTTGCATATAACCTATGCATAGCCTCTTGTATACTTCAGATTATCTCCACGTTACTTACAATACCTAATACAGCATAAATGCTATGTAAATAGTTGTTATACTGTATTGTTTAGGGAATAATGACAAGAAAAATAGCCTGTACATGTTCAGTATAGACACAACCATACATCTTTTCCCCAAATATTTTCAGTTCAAGGTTGGTTGAATCCACGGATGCAAAAGCCACAGATATGAAGGGCTGACTGTACTTCTGTTTTAGTATGTTACCTGGAGCATAACAGACACCCAAGGGATATCACCTGAATAATTGAATAAATGACTGATTATTAGGTTCTGTGTTTGACTCACCTTCTGGAACTGTGAAATGTTTCCTGAGAGAGGAGTGGAGGGCACTGAGGGGAAAATGTGGGTGGCAGATTCAGAGCAAGGAGACCACTGGGCTGCCCTTGGTGGTGGGGTGGGGGAGACACCCTTTGGAGGGGGTGTAAGACATTGACTTTTTATTGCTTTGTTTATTTTTACTTTAAGTTCCGGGATACATGTGCAGAATGTATGCATTTGTTACATATGTAGACATGTCCATGGTGGTTTGCTGCACCTATCAACCCATCACCTAGGTTTTAAGCCCCACATGCATTAGCTGTTTGTCTTGATGCTCTCCCTCCCCTCACCTCATCCTCCACAGGCCCCGGTGTGTGTTGTTTCCCTCTCTGTGTCCATGTGTTCTCATTGTTCAACTCCCACTTATGAGTGAGAACATGCAGTGTTTGGTTTTCTGTTCCTGTGTTAGTTTGCTGAGGATGGTTTCCAGCTTCATCCAAGGACATAGACTTCTTGTTGAATAGAAGCACACGGTAAAAATATACTCTAAGATATACTACAGACATTAAACATTGGGGGAAAAACCTGACTCTGGAATAATCAAAGAACTACAAATAAAAGCAGCAATAAAAGCAAAGAAAAGAACTGCAAACAGAAGCCCGTTTATAAATCTAATAAATTAGGGGTGACTGAGTAATTGGGGGAAGTAGCTTTCCTACTGACCGAGGGAGCACCATTGGGATAGCCTTTCTGGAGGGCAATTTGGCTATATCAAAAGCCTTAAAAACTTGTACATAATCTTTCACCCAGCAGTGCCATTCCTAGGGATTTATCCTGAGAGAATAATTAGATGTATTATCAGACATGTTTATCTCAACATATTTGTAGTACAGACATCGAAAATAAACCAAATAGCCAGCAATAGGGGCTTAGCTTTAAAAAATGGCACTCTTATCTATAGCAAATAAAAAATAAAGTTGTAGAATAATAAAGACACAGGGAAATGTTTACAGTGTGTTTTCAGTTGAGAAACCAGCATATATGTTAAGTTCCCAATTATGTTGAAAATGTATATTTTCACACAAAAAGACTAGAAGAGTAATTAGCAACTTGTAGCTTTTAGTGGACAATTTTTATTCTCTCTAAAAAAGTAAACTTTCAAAATCTTCTACGCACATGTATTACTTTTATAAGAGGCGGGGGATAAGTGTCAATTAGGAAAAAGAGATAAGCTTTTGGAGAGTATTGTTTGAGCTTCACTAGGTGGAAAACTAGATGGGCACATCATTTATCTTGCAAATTCCAGACAAGTGGTGTTTTCAGAAGGAAGAGTGGTCTTAGGTCCATTTGTGTGAATATATTTATAGAAGTGAAAGCTTTGGGGGAAGGAAATAGATTGATTTTTTTTCCCCTTGAACTTTTGAAATTATTTTTTGCACTCCATTTGTAATTGAGCCCAGGGAGCTATTCTTATTTCTTCCTTTCTTGGGCACTGCGTTAGACCTAAAAATGTTAACTGGCTTAGGATGTGGGTTTTGCTAAAATGATTCCCCTTGAAGTCTTCACTGGGCTTTCTCAGGTTTAAAAGTGGGGTCCCACAGAAGATTACTTTCTATCTAATGCATTTTGCTCCTGAATTCTTTGGCACCGTTGGGGTGGTGAGAAATGACTCCTGCCTTATGGTTGTGGACCCCATCGGCCCCATGTGAGGGGCTCAGGAGTCTGCACTTGTGCTGGGCACTGTCTGTTGGAGAGGTTTATTTAGGGGCCAATCTGGCATCACCTTATCCTGTGGACGTAACATTAGTCTGCAGAAAAAGAGATCAGAGCTGGGTAGAATCTCTTTAAATATTAATGATAGTGATGCCTTTTGCCACACATCTCCAAAGAGCTCTGAGCATTTCAGACATTACCTCATTGTTAATTTTCACAGTGTTCTTGGGTGAGAAGCTGATGGCAAGTATTCTCTGGTCTCCATGTGGGGCAGAGCGTAGCAAATTTTAGGTAGGTAATAGTAGTTCTCCTGACTAGATACCAATTGGTAAAAGAAAATGGGGGCATTTTGGGGGCATCTTCTTCACAGTTATTCTGTATTACTCAGAAATTAAATTGCCTTCCTGCATTTTACCCCACTAACATTTATTGAATGTATACTGTGAGCAAGTCACAATGCCGAGTACTGTGGCTAGAAGTGAAACGTAAATGTCCTTAGTTCCACACTTAATGCCTTTGGTGGTCTGGCTACTGCCGCTCTCACTCCGATACCTCCATCCTACTTCACGTAATTCTTATGCATCACCACCTTCATGCCAACCTGAAACTTTGGTCTTCAGGGTAGCCTTGTGCCATCTCCCTTCTGTGTACTTTATGCTCTTCCCCAGGCACTGCTCCAATTGCCTTTCTCTCCACCCCAGCGGGTCCTTCATGCTCAGCTCACCTCCAGCACAAAGTCTTTCCTGCTAGCTCACTCTGCTTTATCCACAGCTGGATGGGATCTCCCGCTATCAAACTCTCAGGCATCCCACTCACCTCTCTGCACTGGTCCTTACTCTTTTTTACTTTGTATGTTAGTGATTTATATGCGCTCTTTGATGATTTTTCAAGCTTCTTGACTGTAGAGATGTGCAAATACTCATTGCATAAAAGAATGAAACGGGCATTTCAGGCTAGTGGTCACCAGTTTGTGCCTTGCCTTCTAAGATGCGGAGTCACTGACAGAATCCTACTTGGCCTCCCTCTCCTTTGATCCTTCTCACTGAGGCCCTGTGCTGCCTCCCAGTCGGTTCTGTCCTCCCCTTGCATCAGTGCCCACACCATCTTTCAGTTAGTAGCTGTGTATTGAAAAGTATTCCTCACTTACGGTGTTCTGGGGAGGCATGGGAAAAGAGAGACAATTGGAGCATGCTTTTTTTTTTTTTTGAGACAGGATCTTGCTGTGTCACCCAGGCTGGAGTGCAGTGGCATGAGCTTGGCTCACTGCAACCACCTCTCCCCCGGGCTCATGCGATCCTGTCACCTCAGCTTCCCAAGTAGCTGGGACCACAAGTGTGCACCATCAAATCCAGCTATTTTCTTGTATTTTTAGAAGAGACAGGGTCTCACCATATTGGCCAGGCTGGTCTAGAACTCCTGACCGCAAAAGATCTGCCCACCTCAGCCTCCCAAAGTGCTGGGATTACAGGCCTGTGCCACTGCACCTGACCTGGAAAAGTTTTAGATAACCCCTGGGCTGGGCATGATGGCTCACTCCTGTAATCTCAGCACTTTGAGAGGCTGCGGTGGGTGGATCACTTGAAGCCAAGAGTTTGAGACTAGCCTGGCCAACATAGTGAGATCCTGTCTCTACTAAAAATTAAAAAAAAAATTAGCCAGGCATGGTGGCACACACCTGTAATCCCAGCTGTTTGGGAGCCCAAGGCACAAAATTTGCTTGAACCTGGAAGGCAGTGGCGAAGGCAAAGATGAGATGAGATCATGCTTTTGCACTCTAGCCTGGGTGACAGAGGGAGACTCTGTGTCAAAAAAGAAAAAAAAAAAAAAAAAAAAAAGAAGGCTACCCCTGTACTTATTTCTTTTTCAACCTCTGAAATGCAAACCACCCACACTGCATGGGATCCTAAAATTGCAAAGGGCTTTATCCAGAGTATTCTTTGTCCATGAGCTGGCACCAGGGCTGGAACCGTCTTGTGCTCCACCTGTGGCAGGCTATGTGAGGCTGGGCAGGTTATTTAATCTTCCTCTGGCATCATTTCCCCATCTGTTAAGGGGGGATAATGTGCTTGGAGGTGACCTACCTCCCTAGGATGCTGTGAGGCTTAGTGAGCTAATGCCATTGCTATTGACTTCAACTGAAGACGACTGAGCAGAACTAGCAGGGGACCAAGTATTACGTGGCACAGAATCAACTCTACAACTATAAAATGGATGCCTCATGTGGGTGTCATCTTCTATGTTGCCCTTGGCACAGAGGAAGCCGGTTTGCCAATCAAGGACCTCTAGGGTTTCCTGTCTTGACTGGTTCAAGTGGTTGAGGTCTTGAGGATGAGAATGGGATCTGCAGGACTCCTGTGCCTGTCGTGCTGAAAGGAGAGAAGCCAGACACGTGTTGAAAGGCATAACTGCAGCTGCCCAGTATCTGCAGATGAGGAGGGTCACGGTCCTGTGAGGAGGGGGCCTGTGCCACAGAGATACCACCCAACTTTGCCCACATGGCCTGGCGGTCAGTTTTGCTTGAGCTTATTGATGAGCTATGGGAAGGTCATTTGATATTCACATTCTTGTGGCCGCAATCTTGGGAATGTGGCCGTTTATCTTTAAAAATAGCTGTGTGCTGGGAGGCCCAGAAACAGTGTCCTGGGATGGAGGGGAGGTGCCAGCAGGGGAAAGACGTGCAAATTTCTTTCCGTGGAAGAGTCCCTTCAGCTCTGCGCCACGGGTGAGTTGGTGTTTTCTGATTCTGTAACGTGTGCTGCTTTCCCTAGACTGTTCTTGGAAAGGGAGCTGTTTTGGTTCTTTTCAATTGTGATATCCTCTCCATATCTTAAAAAAATCTGTTTCCATGGTATGTTTGTTCTTGAGCATGTATCCTTTATGAAACCTGTTTGAGTGAGATTCTTTCAACCTTCATAATTGCAATTTATTTATTATGGGCTCTCCTTAAATTTAACTGGTAATTATTTCTCACATTGGTTTTGTGTTTTCAAAAGGCAGTATCCCTAATCATTTTATATATAAATAAGATAATCATTAAATGCCTTTGGAACTAAATTGCCAACAGGTTTTCAAAATTGGGGGATCATGGGATGTGAGACCCCAAACTAGAGACTTTCAGGTTGAATAAGTCTTTGTTTTAGGTGGTGTCCTGAGAGGATAATGGGTGGTCTTTTGTCACACAGCTAACTAGTGACAGAATCACATTTGCACCCAGGTCCCCTAACCTCCTTGTCCATGCCTCTCTGGTCAGCTCTGTAGAATTTAGCCTCTGAATTACAAGTGAGTGAGAAGGGAAAAAAAATCACTATTTAATTTAACTTTTCTGTATGCCTTAATTTAATTAAAGTGAATCTTCTAGTTTTAGAAATGGCTATGTTATACCGCAGCTGATCCCTTGACCTTGACTTGCTTGATTCATTTGATAATCTGCACTGATGATTCTTCAAGGGTGATTCCCATCTGTATTCCCCGACAGCTTGTGAGAAATGTGAACTCTCAGCCCCACGCCAGACCTATAGAAACGCTGGGGGTGGGGCCCAGCAATCTGTGTTTTAACAAGTCCTCCAGGTGCTCAGATAGGCAGTGAAGTTAGAGAACCACTGCCTGCCATGGCCTAAGTCACACTCTCCATGTGTTTGACACCCAGGGCAGTGATCCACTTTGTCTCTTTTGTGGATTCTGAGTTTTCTTTACCGAAGAGAGTTTCTCTGTTGCTGCTGCCAGCTTTGAATAATGACTCCATTTCTCTACTCTGCTTCTCTGCATTACCACTATACACACATACCTAGCAGGGCTGAAAGATAGGTGGGCCAATAATGAAAGTAAACGGGATTTCAACAGAAACAGGTTTGCAGATAGAAAAAAAAGTCTCAACCACTGAGGTGTGTTTTCCATGTTTAAAACTTGCTACTTCTCTAAGCACAGTGATAAATTAGACTGTGTCTAACTGTATTGTGCTGGGTTTTCCATCATTTGTTATTTTATTCATTCTGCAGATTTTTTTGTACCTTGTATTTGCATGGTACATGTTAAGTGTTGCCGGAGAGGTACTTGAGTTTATCAGGAGGTAGAGAACATGTTCAAAAATAGCTATAATACAAGCTAGCCAGTGTTTAATACATGAGAATCATCTTTTATAGTAAATGGGTTGTGGAAGCCTAGAGGTGGTAGAGAGCATGTGTGAGGGAGGAGGACATCAGGGAAGACCTCATGAAGACAGCAGCATTTGGGCGAAGCTTAAAAGGAGGTGGAATTTGACACTGAGAGTTTGGGGGTGGGTAAAGAACATTCTAGGCAAAGGTGCAAGAAGATCAAAGCATGGCGGGAGGCTCAGTGCAATTTGTGAGGGTAGGGGTTATGTGAAGATGATTAGAAAGAAATGAGGCCATGTAAGTAGGTCAGTGTCAAAAGGAGAAGAATCTTCAAATACTCACTTAGGAGTTTGTTCTTTATCCTGAAGGCAATGGGGAGCCGTTGAAGGGTTTTGAATAAGGGGGAGGTATGACCAAGCTGTGCTTTCAGTAAAGCTAATCTGCCATCAGCGTATGAAGTAGATTGAAGTACGTGAGAGGGAGACTTTTGTTGTTTTTATTTTGTAACTGTTTTGCAGCAGTTTGTTGATAGATTGAAAAATTGTCTTAATGTTTAATTGGGAGGTAATTGCCTTTCTTCTTATAATCATTGGATTTTCAAATAAGCATCCAGGGCCTAGATTATTGTCTGGGGAATGCAGCTGTAATGTTATAATGGGGAATCTACAGGAAAATGAAAATCGCTTAACAGAATGGCTTTGTAGGAAACTTCCAGAACTAATTTCTTCCTTCTTTTCTTTTTAACGTTTTCTTTTAAACAAAATGTATTTATTTTCATTTTATCCAGTAATGACCTGGTAATGCTAGATCACATAAAATCTACAAGTATCAAGCAAAGCCTGTTGATCACCTAAAGGCTCTTCCTTACCTTTTCCCACTCAGCTTCCGGAGCTGTTTTCCCTCTCACTCAAGGACTTACTTTGTTAAAGTGCCTAAATCAAACTCATTTTGCAAGGATCTGCCTTACTTCAGTGATGGCTCTAATGGGAATAGCTGTAGGAAAGTTGAATGTCATGAATTTTTAAATATGTTGTTACTTCTAGTATTTGTAGTAGAGAAATCAACAGCTCTGTTGCTGTTGATTTTTTCACTAGGGCTGTCTTTATAGGCTTGGGCTTTGGCTAGTTAGCACCATTGATTTTAGTCATTCAATCAGTATTTAGTGAACATCTCTTAGGAACTGAAAAATCATGGTAAATCAGAAAACCATGGCCCTGCTCAATGTGGAACTTATATTCTAGCAGGGGATATATAGAAGTAAACAGTCAAATATAGTCTGAGAGAGGGAAAATACTGGGTACTGTGAGAGCACCGACCCAGAGTAGAGGTCAGAGAAGACTTAACAAGTAGGATATAAACTGAGACCTAAAAACTAACTGGGGGCCAGGCACGGTGGCTCACACCTGTAATCCCAGTACTTTGGGTGGGAGGCTGAGGCTGGATCATCTGAGGTCAGGAGTTCGAGACCAGCCTGGCCAACATGATGAAATCCTGTCTCTACTAAAAATGCAAAAATTAGCCAGATGTGTTGGCAAGCACCTGTAATCCCAGCTACTTGGGAGGCTGAGGCAGGAGAATCGCTTGAACATGGGAGGCAGAGGATGCAGTGAGCCAAGATGGCACCACTGAACTCCATCCTGGGTGACAGAGCAAGACTCTGTATCAAAACAAAACAAAACTACTGGGATAGGTTAGTTAGCCTAGGCTTGCAGGGAGACAACTAGGGTGACATGGACTGCTAATGAATATGAGGTTTCTTTTTGGATTGATGAAAATGCTTCAAAATGGATTGTGGTTATGGTTGCACAACTCTATAAATATACTAAAACCATTGACTTGTGCTCTTTAAATTGGTGAATTGTATGCTATATGAATCATATCTCAGTAAACCTGCTTAAAAAGTCAACTGGGGAAGCCAGCAGCAGGAAGGGTGTACCTGGCAATGAAACAGCACATGCAAAGGCTCAGTGCCATGAACAAAAAAGGAAGAGATTTTCTAGGTCTGGAACCTCCTGGGAAGTGGAGAGCAGTAAAACAGAGGAAAGTGAAGAGGCTAGAGAGGGAAGTGGGGCCTGCACAGGTTGGTCCTTGAAGTCCCATAAATAATAACAGCAGTTACCACTTAGGAAGGCCTTATCATATGCCTAGTGCTGTTCCAAGCTGTTTACATGCATTCCCTCATTAATTCTCACAACAACCTTATAAGGAGGTACTATTGTTATTGGCATCTTGTAAGTGGGAAAATCAAAGCACAAAATGTGAAGTAGCCTGCCCATAGTCAAAGATCTAGCAAGTGGCGTGGCGGAGATTTGAGCCTATATTAGTCTGCTTTTACCCTGCTGGTAAAGACATACCTGAGACTGGGAAGAAAAAGAGGTTTAATTGGACTTACAGTTCCAATGGCTGGAGAAGCCTCAGAATCATGGCGGGAGGCATGAAGCACTTCTCACATGGTGGTGGCAAGAAAATGAGGAGGAAGCAAAAGTGGAAGCCTGTGATAAACCCATCAGATCTCATGAGACTTACTCACTATCACGAGAATAGCATGGGAAAGACCAGCCCCCTATGATTCAATTACCTCCATCTAGGTCCCTCCCAGAACACATGGGAATACTGGGAGATAAAATTTAAGTTGAAATTTGGGTGGGGACACAGCCAAACCATATTATTTCACCCTGTCCCCTCCAAGTCTCATATCCTCACATTTAAAAACCAATCATACCTTCCCAACAGTTTCCCAAAGTCTTAACTCATTTCAACATTAACCCAAAAGTCCACAGTCCAAAGTCTCATCTGAGACAAGCCAAGTCCCTCCTGCCTATGAGCCTGTAAGATCAAAAGCAAGCTAGTTACTTCCTAGATACAATGGGAGTATACATATTGGGTAAATACAGCCATTCCAAATGGGAGAAATTGGCCAAAACAAAGGAGTTACAGGGCCCACGCAAGTCCAAAATCCAGTGGGGCAGTCAAATCTTAAAGCTCCAAAACGATCTCCTTTGACTCCAGGTCTCACATCCAGATCATGCTGATGCAAGAGGTGTGTTTCCATGGTCTTGGGCAGCTCCACCCCCATGGCTTTGCAGGATACAGCCTCCCTCCTGTCTGCTTTCACGGGCTGGCATTGAGTGTCTGCAGCTTTTCCAGGCTCACAGTGCAAGCTCTTAGTGGATCTACCATTCTGGGGTCTGGAAGATGGTAGCCCTCTTCTCACAGCTCCACTAGGCAGTGCCCCAGTAGAGACTCTGTGTGGGCTCCAACCCCACATTTCCCTTCTGCACTGCCCTAGCAGAGGTTCTCCATGAGGACCCTGCCCTGAAGCAAACTTGTCTGGACATCCAGGCATTTCCATACATCTTCTGAAATCGAGGTGGAGGTTCCGAAATCTCAGTTGTTGACTTCTATGTATCCGCAGGCTCAACACCTCATCGAAGCTACCAAGGCTTGGGGCTTCGACCCTCTGAAGCCATGGCCTAATCTGTGCATTGGTCCCTTTCAGCCATGGCTGGAGCAGCTGGGACACAAGGCACCACGTCCCTAGGCTGCACACAGCATGAGGACCCTGTGCCTGGCCCATAACACCACTTTTTCCTCCTGGGTCTCTGGGCCTGTGATGGAAGGGGCTGCCGTGAAGATGTCTGACATGGCCTGGAGAAATTTTCCCCATTGTCTTGGGGACTAACATTAGGCTTCTTGCTACTTATGCAAATTTCTATAGCTGGCTTGAATTTCTTCCTAGAAAATGGGTTTTTCTCTTCTGTTGCATCGTCAGGGTGCAAATTTTCTGAACTTTTATGCTGTTTCCCTTTTAAAACAGAATGCTTTTAACAGCACCCAAGTCCCCTCTTGAATTCTTTGTTGCTTAGAAATTTCTTCTGCCAGATACCCTAAATCATCTCTCTCAAGTGCAGAGTTTCACAACTCTCTAAGGTAGGGGCAAAATGCCACTAGTCTCTTTGCTAAAACACAACAGGAGTCGCCTTTGTTCCAGTTCCCAATAAGTTCCTTATCTCCATCTGAGACCACTGCAGCCTGGACCTTATTGTTCATATCGCTATCAGCATTTTTGTCAAAGCCATTCAACAAGTCTCTAGGAGGTTCCAAACTTTCGCACATTTTCCTGTCTTCTTCTGAGCCCTCCAAATGGTTTCAACTTCTGCCTGTTACTCTGTTCCAAAGTTGCTTCCATTTTTTTGGGGTATCTTTTTAGCAACACCCTATTCTACTGGTACCAATTTACTATATTAGTCTGTTTTCATGCTGCTGATAAAGACATACCTGAGATTGGGAAGAAAAAGAGATTTAATCTTACAGTTCCACATGGCTAGGGAGGCCTCAGAATCATGGCAGGAGGTGAAAGGCACTCTTACATGGCAGTGGCAAGAGTGAATGAGGAAGAAGCAAAAGTAGAAATCCCTGATAAACCAATCAGATCTCATGAGACTTATTCACTATCATCAGAATAGCACAGAAAAGACTGGCTCCTATGATTCAATTGCCTCCCCCTTATGCCCCCTAGAACATGTGGGAATTCTGGGAGATACAATTCAAGTTGAGATTTGAATGGGGACACAGCCAAACCAAACCATATCAGAGCCCAAGAGGTCTGGCTCTAGAATTCACACCATGGTCCCTAAAAAAATGATCCTAAAAGTTATGCAGTGACATTATAGAGTTTTATACAGGAAAGTGACAAGGTCAGATTTTCATCTTTGAGAAAGATTACTCTGTGGTTTGTGAAATAGATTGGAAGAAGAGCAAGACTGAAGGTAGGGAGACCAGGTGCTACCATGATCCATATAAGAAAGAGATCTTGGTGGGGAGTGGAGACTCACACCTGTAAGTAATCTCAGCACTTTGGGAAGCTGAGGCAGGTGGCTTACCCTAAGTCAGGAGTTTGAGACCAGCCTAGCCAACATGGTGAAACTCCATCTCCACTAAAAATACAAAAATGAACCTGTATTTTTACAGGTGGTGCATGCCTGTAATCCAGCTACTTGGGTGGCTGACGCACAAGAATCAGTTGAAATTAGGAGGTGGAGGTTGCAGAGAGCCAAGATCATGCCACTGTACTCCAGCCTGGGTGACAGAGTGAGACTGTCTAAAAAAAAGTCATGCCAGTCTGAATGTGTGTGATGGTGGTGGGGATGGAAAGAAGTAGAAACTTGAGGGATATTTAGGAGGTCACACTTATAGGAGTTGGAAAGTGGTTGGATATGCGGGGAGGGTACAAAGACCCTCAGGTGGATGCCTGGATTCTGCGCTTGGGAAGTGGGGAGAGTAGGGTGTTTAATGGTGCTCATGATGTAGGTGCCAAGGGGCTTCCCAGTGTGAGCTGGTCAGTATCTGCACATGAGAGAATAGATAAGACCTCTGATATGACCTCTCCACCAGTCAGAATCATGAACTTGGGGTAGGGGCCTTAGAATCCTTCTAGATCTAGAGGTGAAAATGGAGGTATTAGAAGAGACTTGCTGAAAAGCCAAACAGCGTGCAGCACCAGGGCAAACGAGCTGTGCACCTGCTGATGTTCAGGCCAGTGTGTGTTCACCTGTCCTGTTGCCACTCCCTGGGGAACCTTTGCTTCAACTCTTAAAGCTTTGATTCACTTTTCACAGATCATCTCTCTGATCCTTAAAAGAGGTATCACTTAGCATTAGGAGAAATACCTAATGTAGATGATGGGCTGATGGGTGCAGCAAACCGCCATGGCACGTGTACACCTATGTCACAAACCTGCATATTCTACACATGTACCCCAGAACTTAAAGTATAATTTTTTAAAAAAAGAGATATTATTGCTGCACAAACAGTAACAATGGGAATTAAAATAAAACCAAAAAGAATTGGCTGCCTAAACCCAGCATCTATGAGATCAAACTTCTTGTTTTGTGTTCCTGCCTGCCTGTGCCCAGCATCACTTTTACAGTTGTACCCAGAGCAAAGATACAGCTTTATGGCCTATGGTTTATACTCTACATTAAATCACAGACTTTTTGTGGAATATTACATGGTTTCTGGCTCTCGTTTTTTGGAAATTCAAGGAAGAGGACATGCTGTAACTTACCTAAACGTGCTCCTGTGGCCAGTTGTTCTGTTTTTCATCCCTAGAGCTTGTGCCCCAGGAGCATCTTGCTGCACAGTGTTTTCCTTAGGCAGAAGCCCCAGCCCTGATCATCTCTATGTACTTTTAAAATGGGATGACCCAAACTGGACACTTTTCTCTACTGAGGTTAGGGACAGAGGGCAGAATGCTTAATTTGGGTTGAATTTCTGAGTTCCTGGGCCCTGTGGTTTTCAGTGATCTCTGAATCAAGTTGGCATTCATTCGCAGCTGCCAGTGCCGCTCCTACTGGCTGCCATCTCCTAACAGCTGACCCGGTTCCCTGAATTATTTGCTGTAAACTGGGCAGCTCTACAGGAGGGAGAAGAGGTTTCCGGGCAGAATGCTTAATTAGGGCTTAATTAAGACAGCCAGAGTGACCCATTGGCCTGAACCCTTGCATAGGGTCCTGATTGGCAGGTGGCACCTGGAATTCTTGGCCGTCTGACAGCAATCAGCCTTTCCTAAGCCCCATGCAGAGCTGAGCAAGACATACACTGCCCTGCTGTTGGCAGGAACTCTTCCTAGACTCCCTACAACATTTTAGACATTCCTTTCTTATGGGCCCTACTTTCTGCCTTATATTGGTTAGGAGTTTTCTATGTGGCTTGTCTTCTCTATAACACGATTAACACCCCAAGGGCAAGGGCTGTGTCTGCTTAATCTCAATCTCCTCTACCACACCCAGCACAGATCCCGGAGGAAAGAGGATCTAATGGAATGAATTGCTCTGACTTTTGGACTAAATCCCTTGACCTGAGATGGCTGTAGACCCTGTAAAGTGGAGTCTGGTGTCCAGGGACTGAAACTGAAAAATGCAGAGTCTAGGGGCCTGCAAGCCCATGGCCAGCAACAAGTCTACAAAAAGGGTGAGGACTTTCAGAAAAGGGACCTCAAAGCCAGGACAGAGTCTTGATGTCACAGTCATGGGCAAGAGCTCTGCGAGGCATGTCTTGGGCCCACCAGCCCTGCAAGCCATTCTCGCTTGCTTGTGCTGTGGTGGTGGTTGTTACTGTTTATTAGTGTGATACGTTTGTAATCCTGACTTCCTTCCCCAGACACAGAAATGTGGAGTCAAATCTCAGCCCACCAGGGTGGCAGGCAGCTGCTTATGGGCCAGAACTCTGGGAGTCCTTAGTCTGAATTTCCCAAGCACTGTAGTTGCTGTGGGTTTTGGTTTTGGTGTGTGTGGTATCAAACATGCCCAGAGGCTGTTGAAAATTAGTTGGTGTGTAATGACATCAGATGAATCATTTGATAGTAAAAAAAAAAAAAACAAATCTAGACTTTGAAGTTACATTCCACAATTTTGTTGAATTATGCCCAGATGGTTGTCGAGATAATTTTAACAGATTCAGGGCATTTGTAATAACCAAACAGTCTATGGAGAGGAAAATAACTTCACATTGAATGGCAAAGAAACACTAAAGACGACCAGATTTTATAACCTCTGAGCTGGAAAGACCCTCACAGGCTTCTGGCCCAGCTCCCAGATAGTTCGTGCAGCTGTACAGTAACAGGAGGCGCCAAGGAGAATGGGTTATCTGAAGGTCCTAATTGCCAAGTCTGTGGACCCTTTTCCGATGGATCTTTTGGCTGTCTTGGCTGTATTTGACATGGTTGCTTATATACTTTTTTGTGGTAAAAGTCATATAACATTAAATTTACCATTTTTAAACCATGTGAAAGCATATAGATCAGTGGCATAAAGCGCATTTACAACATTGTACAACTGTTACCAGTACCTAGTTCTGAAATTTTTCATCACCCCAAAAAGTAATCCCATATCCATTCATTAGTCACTCTCCATTTCCTTCTCCCCCAATCCCTGGCAACCACAAATCTGCTTTCTGTCTTTATATAGACTTGTCTGTTCTTGATATTTCATATAAATGGAATAATACAACATGTGACATTTTGTGTCTGGCTTCTGTCACTCAGCATAGATGTTTTCCAGGTTCGTCCATGTGATAGCATGTATCAGTATTTCATTCCACTTTATGGCTGAATAATATTCCATAACATGGATATATCACAAGGAGTTTGTCCATTCGTCTGTTCATGGATGTTTGGTTTGTTTCCATCTTTTGGCTATTGTGAATAGTGCTGCCATGATCATTAGTGTACAAGTTTTTGTTTGAATATCTATTTTCATTTATTTTGGGTAGGTACCAAAAAGTGGAATTGCCAGGTCAATGTTATTCTACATGTAACTTATTAAGGAGCCACCAAACTGTCTGCATAGTCTTCTGAGCCTTTTTCTCCCCAGGATTCTTTGGTTGTTCTCAGGCCCCTTTAACCATTCATTCTCAGTTTCCTTTCATTGCTTCCTAGGTTCTTCAGCCTGTAAAATCATGGTGCCACCATCATTCCTTCCTCAGCTCTTCTCATCCTACCCTAAAGGTTCTCAACTCTAGCTGCACATTATAATTACCAAGGTCTCCTGTAAGAAACCCTGCCCAGGCCCATCCCAGTTGAGTTGAATCAGCATCTGGGGTGGGTGGGTGGAGCCTGGGCATTGGTCTTATGCACAGGGCCCTAGTTTTGATATGCAGCTTCTCTTAGGATAACTATTCAACCCCACAGTTACAACCTGATGACTGTCAGATTTTTATTTTTAGCTTCAACTATCTACTGGACATGATGACTGTCCTTCAGTACTGCAAATTCAGCATTTCCCAACCAAACTCTTCATCTTACTTTTCAATCCTGTCCTTCTTCTGGTGTTTCCTTTCGTGGTGAAAGGGACCACCCTCCCCAGCTGCCCAAACCAGAAGCCTGAGAGTCGTCCATGCCTTTTCTCTCTCCCTCGTTCCAATTTTCAGTTGGTTGATTCATTCATTCATTTATTCAGTAATTTATTACCCAGTGGTTAGGACTGAGGGCAATTGGAGAGAAATACAGTTTAGGAATTGAGTTAGGAAGACAAAAAAGACAGATGAAAGCCAAGTTTCAAGAGGATAACCTTTTGAAATGAAGAATAACATCAGAGCTGCTGTCATTGAGGACTTTCTTTGTGCCGTGCATTCTGGTAGAACTTCATATATATTATCTAATTTACTGTGAAGCAGGTGAAGTCAGTCCCATTTCATAGATGACAGTATAGGCTCAGGGAGGCTACGGTAACTTGTCCAAGGCTGCAAGGTTAGCACATGGTTAGTGAGAGTCGGAGTTGGAGGCAGGACATGACAAGGCCTGTGCTGTTGACATGTAAGGTCGCTGGGGAAGAACTGTGAGCCCAGCAGTGCACTGTGAAAGCAGGGAACGAGGAGTATCATGATGTGACCACCAAACAAGATCATCTGCCCATAAGAGTGCTTTGAAAGCTATAGACCGTGGTCCAAAAACCTTGCAACCTTTGCTCATGTTGCTAGCAGATCACTTCCTTTATTTTGCTTTGAATTCTGATTAGGTGTGTATATGTCTGACTTCTCTGGTAAACTACAGACTCCTTGAGGTGAGAATTGTGCCTGCTTATCTCAGTATCCCCCACCGCCCCTGTAGTTGGTATACTGTTGGTAATCATTGAGTGTTTTTTGAATCTGTGGATAGTAGCACTGACTCGGAGAGGAAGAAATGGAAACAGGACCTATCGTGACATTTGTCCAGGTGTGTCATGGCTAAGCCCTTGGCTAGAGATTTGACTGAGAGAGTCGGGATTGGAACAGGACATGACAAGGCCTGTGCTGTTGACATGAAAGGTCACTGGGGAAGAACTGTGACAAAGAAAGGGCAGACCTACAGCTCTCTGGAGTTATGTGTGGGAGATCTCAGAATGAATAAAATTCCGCCTAGCCCTGACCTCCAGCTTCAATGCATTGATGCTCATTCTATCTCTTTTCCCCTCTAGTACTTACCACTTTCTTTTTTTTTTTTTTTAGATGGTATCTCACTCTGTTGCCCAGGCTGGAGTGCAGTGGTACACTCTCAGCTCACTGCAACCTCTGCCTCCCAGGTTCAAGCAATTCTCCTTCCTCAGCTTCCAAAGTAGCTGGGATTACAGGTGCCTGCCACCATGCCTGGCTAATTTTTGTATTTTTAGTAGAGACGGGGTTTTACCATGTTGGCCAAGCTGGTCTTGAACTCCTGACCTCAAGTGATCCACCCGCCTTGGCCTCCCAAAGTGCTGGGATTACACGTGCAAGCCACTGCACTGGTGTACTTACCACTTTCTAACAGTCTTAATTAATTTCCTTTTTTGTCCATTGTTTCTTGTCTAGTGAGAACCTATATTAGAATGTAAGCTCCATGAGGGTAGTCTTTTGTCTTTTTTCTTCCTAATGACTCCCAAGACCTAGAACAGTGCCAAGCACATAGAGGATACTGAATAAATATCTATAGAATGAATGAAGAAAGTAAAGGTATCCGTGAGACCTGGAGTCACTGCAGAGTCAGCTGTACCTCTGCCATCAAAGCACTTTTCAGGAACCGAATAGTCTGTATGAGCCTTCCGAGTCAGGGCAGGGCCCAGAAAAGCCCCAATAGATTGCACTTGGTCTGAGCCCTTAGATTTTCCAGGTAGGTTTCTCAGACCCCAGGGTCCTCATCAGCCGCTTAGGGACTAGCACAGGTGCTTCTGGTATGAAGAAGCCTCCAATCTCGGTGCTCCCCTGACCTGGAGGTGATCCCCCTTCTTCTGAGCCCTCCTCTCTGTGCAGCCCTCTCTCATGGCATTGCCATCTATCGTGTGTTAGAGCTCCTGGCGGGCAGACACTGTGGCCGATGCATCTCCTCACAGATATTGGCATAGGACCAGATGTTTGTTGGGTGGAAAAACATCTTTTGAGAGAGCATCAGTCTGCCCAAAACTGATGAGAAGGCTGGTGGCCAGAAGCATTTGGGGAACTGTAGTTTGTTTAAAGAGAATCAGAAACTTATGATTTGAAAGGGCATGTTTCTAACACCATCACCTTTCTTTTTCTCCTTTTATGGCATTTGTTTTTGTAAAACACCTTTATTGAGATATAATTCATATGCCATGCAATTTACTTATCCAAAGCATACAATTCAGAGGTTTTGGTATATTCACAGATAGTACAAACATCAGCATAGTCAACCTGAGAGCATTTTCATCACCTCTAAAAGAAACCTTCTTTTGCTATCACCCCTCCATGCCCCATTTCCCCAACCCTAAGTGACCGCTAATCACTTTTCTGTCTCTGCAGAGTTCCCCACTGGACTTTCATATGAATGGGATCATAGAATATGTAGTCTTTTGTGACTGGCTCCTTTCATGGAGCACAGTATTTTCAAATTTTATCCATGTGTAACTCTTACCTTTACAAGTGGGAAAACAGACACGGAGGAAAGGGATGTGACTTGGGTCACATGTCCAGCTGGTAGCAGAGCAGGAACCCGATTGCTGGTCCCCTGTCTCCCTGCACAGTTCTCTTTCTCTGCACCAGGGTGGAGACAGAGGTTCAGCAGCCACAGCTGAGTCAGCAGTGTCACTGGCCATCCATCCCTGAGGCTGTTTGAGGGTCAGCAGTAAAAGAAACATGGTGAGGTGAGGCCTTGCAGGTCACATTAGTGCTGACATTGGTGTTAGTTTCAGCCCTTTCCCACATCCTTTCTGGGGCTACTGTTCATCTGGTAAAGTCGATTACTTGTGTGACCAACTTCCAGTCTTCTACTAGGAGTGGCCTGGGTCCCCATCCCCTCAGATTCCTAGCAAGAGAAAGGCACAGCCTGGATCCCCGTTAGAGCTGCCTGTTCCTGTTGCCACCCTGTAGCTCTCAAAGGGCCATGCAGAGGCCATCTGTACTGATCTAGATAAGAGGCTAAGCCCTTTCTAAGGGATGTCTAATCCTGTTAGGCAGATGGGAAATCTCAGGGCCATGACGATGCCCTGAACTAGTGCTCCCAAAGGCTTGTCTGTGTACCACATGACACTCAAGTCTATTTTAGTGGATATGTGAATGAGTGCTTTTTGTTTAAATTGTTGTATATTTATTTTAATGTACACCAGAACGAAAACAACACATCCAGAATGATCAAACCTGCGGTTGAAATGAATACTGTTGCCTAGGATGAAGCTAAAATGGGAAGCGCTGTATCATAGAATTTGTTTTATGCAGACCGTGTGTGTTGCAGGTGTGGTGATCTGGCAGTTAGCTGACATGGCAAAAGTCAGGAGGGCATTTCGAGGTCAACTGTCATTTGGGGAATGCCACCCTGGGGTGACGGGGGTCCAGGGTGCTTTCCCACCTTCTGCGTTTCCTTTTCATCTGTTGTGCAAGGCAAGGTGAGATGGCAGAAGATGCAGGCAACTAGAGCTTCTGGACATGAATGAAGGGCTTAGTAAACCTAGAGAACCAGTTGTGAGCATTGCTTTTTCTCTGGTCTGTGATAAACCCCCTTTCAGGTATTCAAAGCCCTTTTCTATAATAAAAAGAGGGGAGGAGTTCCTGTTGTAGAGAGAGGCTTAAAGGAGGGAAGGGAAGATGGAGGCAGAGCAGGAATGAAATGCAGTACTATCCCAAAATAAGAAATGAAAATAAACAATTCAGGCCGGGCATGGTGGCTCATGCCTGTAATCCCAGAACTTTGGGAAGCCAAGGCAGGTGGATCACTGGAGGCCAGGAGTTTGAGACCAGCTGGGGCAACATAACAAGACCCCCATCTCTATTAAAAATACAAGAAAATTAGCTAGGCGTGGTGGCATGCACCTGTAATCCCAGTTACTCTGGAGGCTAAGGTGAGAGAATCACTTGAACCCAGGAGGCAGAGGCTGCAGTGAGCCAAGATTGGGTCACGATACTCCAGCCTGGGTGACAAACCCAGAATCTGTCTCAAAAAAAAAAAAAAAAAGAAAGAAAGAAAATATGCAATTGGCTTTACCTCTACTTTTTATGGCCATGGGTGTAATTTCTTGTGAGGTTAAAATGTCAGGGCCTGTGTTACTGTGAAAGACTTGACTGAGATCCCTGAGTTAGGGAAGAGAGGTTTGAAACTCCTTCCTGGGGTCCTGGCTGCAATTGCACTTAGAGGAATAATCATGTGGTCTAATAGATAAGCCCCCCTTCCTTCCTTTCTAAGAATGTCATTTTTCTGATGAAGCATCATTGCAATCTGAATTCTTTTTAAGAAATTCATGCAGTTGTGTGAGCCCATTATCTCTCACTGAGATATGATCACGGTAATGAACGAAGGCAACATCAAATGATTGACATTAGAAATGTAACGTGAACTTCCCTAAAATATCTGCCAATAGCTTTTCCTTTGGGCTTAGAAGGTTCAATAGTTACAGCTGCTTATTGTTCTAGGGTTCTCATCTTAGCATAGCATTTCAGACATCTGTAACCTGCCGTTATTTATTCAACAGATCTCGACTGAACTGAAGGCATTCTGCTAGGCTCTGCAGGGATTGTAAAGAAACAGGGGACTTTTCTCCTCTCCTCAAGGAGTTCACAATCTGAGGGGCAGAAAACAAGATCTGAATCCATATGATGTTAGAAAACACAAGACAAAGAGCGTAAGGGAGATGGTCACAGGCTGTATGGAAGAGCTGGACACTACACAGCAGCTCTGTGATTGGGGAATCTGGTGGAACATGGTAGGTGGGTGGCCAGGAACCTGTCCTAGGTGTGGTGGGGCTTCAGCTAAGTGTTGATGGTTACTTAGGATTTTAATAAGTCCCAGAAAGTGGGAAAGATTGGAACAAAGACACAAGAAAGGCTACCTAGGGATTTTTTTTTTTTTTTTTTGAGAGACAGAGAAGCTTTGGAACAGATAATTACGAAACAGGAGAAGGATGGACCTTGGGTTCCCCTTGGCCACTTTGAGGAAGTTTTTTAACCTCTCCAGGCCTCAGTTTCTTGTCCTCCAAATGGAGTTTTGGATTCCCACTACGTGGGGTTGTCATGAGAAGTGAATGAAATCTACAGATGAAACTGTTGGTTTCCCTCCTTCCCCAAACTGGTCAGGAGAGCAGTCTTTTGGGAACAATGGTGGGAGACAAGAGTTGTACATCCAGGAAGGTGGTGGATTTTAGGGATGGGGATCCCTGGAAGACTTAAGTGACAAGCTAATACAATTTAGTGCAATGTTAAGATAAAGGGATAACCAGAGCCTTGGCAACTTGTGCAATTCTAGACTTAATTAATGGCAAAGCCAGGAAGGAAACCAGGTCTCCTGATGTCTATTTCAGTGCTCCTTTCAGCATTCCCTAGGTTTTATCTAGAGGGAGGCTAAAAATCCAAATTCTTGGGCCCCACCCTAGACCTCCTGAACCAGAAACTTTGTGGCTCAGACATTTATGCTTTAACCAGCCTTCCATGTGCTTCTAAGGCTTATAGGGTTTTACTAAGAAAAAATGGGGGAAAGGTGAGAAAAGCAGATTTCTTACAGAGTTGGGGTTATTACTTACTGGCAAGGAAAGGCGGATAGAAGGGTGAAACTGGGCAGAAATAAACTGTTGTTTTTCTTTTTAAAGTTAAGATACAATTCACATACCATGAAATTGGCCCTTTAAATATACCATTAGTGGTTTTTAGAATATTCACAAAATTGTGCAGCTGTCACCACTGTCTAATTTTAGGACATTTTTATCACCTTAAAAAGACATCTCTTATCCATTAGCAGTCAGTTTCCATTTCCCTTCCCCACTGCCCTCACAACCGCTAATCAATTTTCTGTCTGTCTCTATACATTTGCCTGTTCTGGACATTTCATATAAATGGAATCAGACATTTATCTGAAATTATGTAGGCTTTTGTGTCTGGCTTCTTTCACTTAGCATAATGCTTTGAAGTTTCATCCATGCTGTCCCATGCATCAGTCCCTCATTCCTTTTTGTGGCAGAAATCGACTTCTGCTTCAAACTTTTGCCACATGCAAATTTGGTCACACAACTGAGCTCACACTGCTTCAGAAAAAGTGATGTTTCTTGGGCACATTTGCATAGAACTTTATAGTTTTCAAAGCATTGTCGCAATGTAATGACATGTAAGCCTTACACCAACCCTGATGCATAGCTGAGCAGGGATCATTATCATTGTTTTCACAGATGAGAAAACAATCTGGAGAGGGGAGTGTTCTGTGCTAATCCAGTGCACTACTGTGCCTGTTCACTGAAGTGCAAGTAGGAATTTGATAGATGTGCAGGCAGGGGGTATGGACTAGGCAAAGGAACAGTATCTGCAGAGGCACAAGGGCATGAGAAACCAAGGCCCTTTGGGGGAACAACAGGTAAAGCAGTTCTGCGGAGTGTGGTGTGAGGGAGATGACGTTGGCAGGTAGGCAGGGCCAGATCACAGAAGGCTTTGACTGCCATCCCAAGGCCAGCAGGGAGGCAGTGGGATGGAATGGCTGAGTCCAGCTTCAGAGACAAGCAAGCTAATCTGATTTTGAATTCCAGTTCTGCCACTTCCTTGCTGTGTGCTCTTAGCCAGATTACTTAACTTCTTCATGCCTCAGTTTCCTTTTTTTATAAGTGAGAATTATTATAAGTATTAAATAAGATAACCTGTGTACATTGCTTAGCCCAGGGCCTGGCACATAGTAAGTGGTAATGTTGTTAGCATAATTGTGTTATTGACATTACTATAATTGTTGAGCTCAGACTTTATCCTAAAGATGAAGGGGAACCACTGGAAGATTTTGAAAATAAAAGTGATGTGATTAGAATTACGTGTTATATCACTCTGGCAGCCACATGGAGGACAGATTGATGAAGAGCAAGGAGTCTGGCTGAGGGCTATTGTAGTACTTCAGACACAATGAAAGTTTGAACTCAGGCAGTAGCACTCAGAAAGGAGAGGAGGTGAGAGATTAAGACACTTGGGACTAAGGTCAACAGAATTTGGTGACTGAATCAACGTGGGGCATGAAACAGGGAAAGAATCAAGCATGATTCCCCTTTTTTTTTTTTTTTTTTTTTTTAGATAGGGTTTTACTCTGCCATCCAGGCTGGAGTGCAGTGGCACGATCATGACTCACTGCAGCCTCAACTTCCTGGGCTCAGGTGATCTTCCTACCTCAGCCTCCCGAGTAGCTGGGATCACAGGTGTGCACCACCATGCCCAGCTATTTCGAAATCTTTTCTAGAGATAGGATCTTACTATGTTGCCCAGGCTGGCCTCAAACTCCTGGGCTTAAGCAATCCTCCCCACTCAGTCTCCCAAAGTGCTTAAATTCCAGCTACCACGCCAAGCCAAGATATCTTTCAAGAACAGTGCCTCAAGTATCACTTGTAAAGCTTGTCCATCTCCCAGAGAAAAAAAATAATGAACTTGAATCAATACCCAAACAATGTGCTACAAAATATACGAACCTAATCTTTCTTTTCTTTTCTTTTTTTGTGATGGAGTTTCGCTCTTGTTGCCCAGACTGGAGTGCAATGACATGATCTTGGCTCACCAAAACCTCTGCCTCCCGGGTTCAAGTGATTCTCCTGCCTCAGCCTCCTGAATAGCTGGGATTACAGACATGCACCACCACACCTGACTAATTTTTGTAATTTTAGTAGAGATGGGGTTTCACCATGTTGGTCAGGCTAGTCTCAAACTCATGACCTTGTGATCCACCTGCCTTGGCCTCCCAAAGTGCTGGTATTACAGGCATAAGCCACCACACCCGGCCAATTTTTCTTTTTCAAATGATCACTCTCTGTTCCTTTTTTAAAACAGGTTTTACAGATGATGCTTTAATCTTTGCAGTTTAAGAATTTGGGTTGATATGTGAAGAGCCTTCCTGGAGGCATATTTGAGAGTTGTATTTTGTGTTCTTTATTTTTGAAACATATTTTTTAGCTTAATAAATTTGCCTTTCATTATTTCTTTGATTACAATTTTGTACATTCCTTTTCCATTTTCTCTGCTAGCTCTATTATTTGTAAGTTGAAATCCTCAATTTGATTCTATGTCTAACAGTTTTTCTTGAAGTGCTATCTAGTTTTATTTACAGTTTTAATTTAGTGCAAGTGCTTTTTGGCTCTTCAGTTTCTCTTTTATCCTTTGCTGCCTCCACTGATGTTTTCGCTTCTCAATAGCAGGTGCTAGTTTCCTGAAGTCTTTTATTATCACCTTTTGCATCCTTTTTGAAGGGTTTATAACCTTAATTGTCTGTTTGCCTTTAAAATAGCTATCACCTTGACATATTTAGTCTTCTTCTCCATTTACAAAATATTTTGAGAGAATTTGCCTTTTTATATTCACATTGTTCTAGGTAACCAGAATTGTGTTTAATCTGAGGGTTCATTTCTTTTAAGGGATTTTTTCCAAGTTGATGTATGCTCTAAAAAGATCTTGTATTACAAGGAACTGTTGAAGGAACAGAGGATGTTTAATTTGGGACAAAGAAGACTGAAAGGCTGAAAGATTTCTATGTTTAAATCCAGAAAGGGAGCTGATTTATTCTGGGTGCTGGTGGTAGGAATGGCCAGAGGGCAGTACTGGCGTGGAGGACTGAAGCTGCAGACGGGTGGAATTCAGTTTTATGCAAAGAAACTTTGTGACAATAAGATGGGTCCAACAGGGAATGACAGAATGTAAGAGTCCAGATGACTTCTTGGCAGTGGGACTGTAGAGAAGATTCAAACGTTTTGGATCATATGGACATTTATTTCCTTCCATTAGCCCAGCAGTCTGGAGGCGAACATTAAAACCATTAGCAGGTCATTCTCTCGACTTTAAACTCTCCTTTTCAGACCTTGCTGAGTCAGGGAGCACTTTTAATGGCTTGGTTGATGTAGCCATTTGTTTAGTCTTTGGGATCCCTGGATGAAAGTACATGCCTACCCACAGTCCAGATATATAACACAAATTAATTCTCTTGATTAGAACCATGTCTGTTTATAGAAACCAATTAGCTCAATTGTATTTGGCAGCAGTTTCTTAAAAAGTAACCACTGTAGTTTGAAGACTTTTCAAAAGAAATGGAAAGGCTTGATAGTCTTCAGTTCTATGGATATGTTGGAGATCCCTGACAACTCTGCAGTCATGTGGAAACTATCAAAATGTAGAGGTCAGACATTGTGCATCTTCCAGTGCTGTGCTTACTTCAGGATTTCCAACTACTCTGGGTCATGTGGGGCTTTGAATTTCAAGACAGACTGTAACAGATACCATCTTGCCTGACTCCTAGATCTAGTGGAGACCTCAAATTGCATGAATGGACAGAACTGTAGACATCATTTGCTCCATGTATTCCATGGATAAGTCCCTGTGTGCCATCGTTATGTCCCTTCTGTGATATCCATGCAGTTTATGCAGTCTCTCCTGGAATACCTTCAGTATCCAAGATCTTAACAATTCTTGAGGAAACTCATTCCGTGCTTGGATCACAAAGAACACGAATTTCTTGCCTTAGTCTGAGCTAGAGTCCCTCTCTCCTTGGCATTTCCCCATTAATCCTGTCTCTAAATCCCAGAATCCTGTGGAATATGTGTCTTCCAAATGGTGGCCCTTGGGCTCTTTGTGAACCATGATCGTGTGCGCCAACCCCAAGTTTTTATTTAATAAACATTCTTTGATTTTCAATGTGTTTTTATATGACTTGCTTTTAAATCTCCTTTCCTAGACCCCATAGGAAAGTCTGATGCTCAGACATAAGACAGACCAAGTTAATATCAATATCCTAGAATTTCCAATGGACTCGATCTTAGAGAGGGCCTGACTGCGGCAGCTGATTTTTGAAAACAATATCCCATGGGTTTTGCTAGATGTTTATTCTTCTGTCTTCTGTGTTTAGTCTCTGAATTGTCAGGACACTATAACCTACGTTCTTGATCCTCCATGGTAATCATATTTCTCAAAGAAATATGATGTGATTTTGTATCCTTGGCAAAGGAACATTAAATAATCCTTATTATAAAAGAGCTTTTACAAATTGGTGACAAGAAGGCAAACATTCCAGCAGAAAAATAAGAAAAAATCAGAAACAGTAAAGTAATAAGAAATAAATATAAGTGGCCAAGAGGACATGAAAAATATTGAGCTGTGTTAGTAATCAAATAACTTCCAATCAGAGCTGTAATGAGTTCTGATCTGGAAAGACGTACAGGATATATTTGCAGGTTAAAAAATACAAAGTACAGACTACTGAGTATAGCATCCTATTTTTGTAGAAAATATGTGTTAATATACATGATATAGGTACGTCTCTACTAATTCAGGACAGTTAGTATGAATGCATACCAAATTGTTAACTATGTTAACCTCTAGGGGAATGGGTTGGGTACTTGAAGTAGTATGATTATTTTGTATAATTTTCAATGTGCTGGATTTATATATGATATTTAATTTTTAAAATATTTTCCTATATATACAATAAATATATTTTTGTATATATTTATATAAAAACATATATAAGTATATACATATATAAGTATATACATTTTCTGTTTATAAATGTATATTTAATTATATATAAATATATATTTAAACCAATAATTGAATGCTACTTTCCATCCCATGAGCAAATTTTTTTTTTAAATGATAATGTCTAGGTTTTTTTGTTTGTTTGTTTTGAGACAGAATTTTGTTCTTGTCACCTAGGCTGGAGTGCAATGGCGCAATGTCAGCTTACTGCAACATCCACTAAGTTCAAGCGATTCTCCTGCCTCAGCCTCCTGAGTAGCTGGGATTACAGGCACGCGCCACCACGCCCAACTAATTTTTGTATTTTTAATAGAGACAGGGTTTCGCCATGTTGGTCAGTCTGGTCTCAAAGTCCTGACCTCAGGTGATTCACCTGCTTTAGCTTCCCAAAGCCCTGGAATTACAGGTGTGAGCCACTGCCCCCAGCCAATAATGTCTAGTTTTTATAAGAATGTGGAAGATAATTTACTTTTGTCTTCTGTGTTTTTCAAAATATAAACCTTTAAGTCAATAATTTTTATCCTACTGGCAATTTTTTTTTTTTTTTTTTTTTGAGACAGAGTCTTATTCAGTTACCCAGGCTGTAGTATGGTGGCACGATCTCAGCTCACTGCAACCTCCACCTCCCAGGTTCAAGCAATTCTTCTGTCTCAGCCCCCTGAGTAGCTGGAATTATAGGCATATGCCACCACGCCCAGCTAATTTTTGTATTTTTAGTAGAGACGGGGTTTCAGCATCTTGACCAGGCTGGTCTCAAACTCCTGACCTCGCAATCCACCTGCCTTGGCCTCCCAAAGTGCTGGGATTACAGGCGTGAGTCACCGTGCCCCGCCATGGCCAATTTTTTTAAGTAATACTATTCAAAAGCTCTGTCCTGGCGGGAGTGCAAATTGGTAACTTCTTGGAGGCAGTTTGACAATATACATCCAAATTCTTAAAAGTGAACATATGTTTATGTCCAGTAATTTCACGTCTAGGAATTTGTACCCCCCAAAATACCTGGGAAGTAGCCATTTGCCATGAATAAAGATTTTTTATTGTAAAGCTTTCATAATAGTAAAAAACTGGAAACACAAATGTCCAATGATAGATTTATTAAATAAATTATGATATGATTAGAGAAAATAATATGATATAACAATTTTAAATGATGGTGTAAATGCTTAAATATTAACATGGAATGATGTTATGAAATCATAGGTGGGAAGGTATGATATCTCATTTTAATTAAGAAACATATAGGCCGGGCGTGGTGGCTCAAGCCTGTAATCCCAGCACTTTGGGAAGCCGAGGCGGGTGGATCACGAGGCCAAGAGATCAAGACCATCCTGGTCAACATGGTGAAACCCCGTCTCTACTAAAAGTACAAAAAATTAGCTGGGCATGGCGGCGCGTGCTTGTAGTCCCAGCTACTCAGGAGGCTGAGGCAGGAGAATTGCCTGAACCCAGGAGACGGAGGTTGCGGTGAGCCGAGATCGCACCATTGCACTCCAGCCTGGGTAACAAGAGCGAAACTCCGTCTAAAAAAAAAAAAAAAAAGAAACATATAGATGTGTAAGCATGAAAACAATGAAAAATTAACCTGCTAATTGGGAGGTAGGATTATAAGTGTTTTATTTCATTATATTTTTCTGTGTATGTTACTAGAAGCATATATTCTTCAATTTTTAAAACTAAGGTAAAAATCATTAAAAATCATTTAATAAAATAGTATTAAGGGCTTATTCCTGCCCCACACCTCCTCACCCTTTAATTTCTTTTCTTAGAAACTCTTTCAACTCTTCTAGCCATTTCCTCGGGTATTTTCCTGCATATTTCTAAGACTAGAAAAATGCATTCCTATTTTCTAATTTATTAATTTTGAACTTTATCTAATGATTATGATAAATGAGGATTTAGTTCTTAGGCTACTACATTTGCTTCCCTTCACCATATTGTTCCAATATCCTTATATCACTGTTCTTGAGAAACCATTTTTCAATGTTTACATTATCATGATAATGTAAATATTGTTCATTGCTGAGCCAAGTAGTGAACTATAATTTTCTTTTCTTTTTTTTTTTTTTTTTTTTGAGACGGAGTTTCGCTCTTGTTGCCCAGGCTGGAGTGCAATGGTGCGATCTCGGCTCACCGCAACCTCCGCCTCCTGGGTTCAGGCAATTCTCCTGCCTCAGCCTCCTGAGTAGCTGGGATTACAGGCACGCGCCACCATGCCCAGCTAATGTTTTGTATTTTTAGTAGAGATGGGGTTTCACCATGTTGACCAGGATGGTCTTGATCTCTTGACCTCGTGATCCACCCGCCTCGGCCTCCCAAAGTGCTGGGATTACAGGCGTGAGCCACTGCGCCCGGCCCCTATAATTTTATTTTCTTATACAAATTTTTATTTTCCTTGGATTTTATAATTCCCTCTGTTTTTGATCTGTTTTGTTTTTTCGTGTACTTATTGCTAATTCTCCCACACCCTCCAACAGCCTCTCAGTGAAATTTTCTACATCAAACATGTCAAAAAACTTACCCATTTCTATTTCTTTTTCCTAAGACCTCTGTCTTCACGCATCGCAACAGTTGCTCTCTAAGTCTTTTATATAGGTATTACCTTAATGCATCCCTTCACAGTCATCTAGGATGTTTCTTTATCCTCTTATCTATGTTCCATCCCTAACATCCTGGGTCTCATTTCTTTTTTTCTTTACTTCTTTGTTTTGCAGGAGCGCATCCTCTATCAGCATCCTGAAAAGGATACATGAAAAGGTAAATTTTTAGAGAACTGAACATCCGAAAATTTCTTTTGTACTTGATTGGTAGTTTGACAGGGTACAGAATTCTTGATTGAGAATGGTTTTCCTTTAAAAATTTGAGAACTTGAATGGCTCCCAGCTTCCATTGTTATTACTGAGAAGTTTAATGCCATTTTTAATTTCACTTGTTTGTATGTGATCTTTTTTCTCTCTCTCTGAAAGTTAGAAGATATTTTCTGAAATTTTACAATGTTGTTACTTGATGTGGGTCTTTTTTCATTCACTAGGATGGACAATTAGTACATATTCTTAATCTGAAAATTTAAGTTCTTCAGGAAATTTTTATTGAATTCTTTGGCAATTTTCTTACCTCCATTTCCTGTATTTTCTACTTCTGGAACTTGTATTAGATGAATATTACACTTCCTGGATGGATACTACACATTTATAGTCTTTTATGTTTTCTCTGTCTTTGGTTTTAGTTACTCTTCCTATATAGTCTTTCATTGACTGTATTTTTCTGTTTTTGTTAATAATTGAATTTTTAATTCTAGCTGTCTTATTTTTAATTTCCAAGTGTTCATTCTTACTTTCTGATAGTTCCTTTTTTAAAAAAAAATCCTCTTCTTGTTTCATGAACATAATACTTTATCTTTTTGAAGATTTAAGTTGTAGATAGAAATTTTTTTCTTCTGTTTCTACATTGTCTCTGTTCTTATGAATTTTTCTATTTCTTTTGGTCTTTTTTTTTTTATAATGGATGCTTTCTTTAAATATTCATAAGTAAGAGTAAAGGAGTAAAACAAATAATTGGAAACTTTGTATGATGGGTCTGGCTCATTGATTAATACATTTTAATGCAAGGTGATCTGACAGCAAGTTAACTTTTCCTTGGGGGGGGATCCTGAAAATGTCAATATCTGAAGGTATTTTCTCTGATGCTATTCAGTCCTCCAGAGAAGGATCCCCTAATCTTTTGATTGAGACATATCTTTGTCTGTTTTGTGTTGCTATAAAATAATATCACAGATTGGGTAATTTATAAAGAAAAGAAATGTATTTCTCACAGTTCTCAAGGCTGGAAAGTCCAATATTGAGGTGCTGGCATCTGGTAAAGGTCTTCTTACTGTATCATCCCATGGAAGTAGGTGGAAGGGCAAAAGAGTGCACAAGAGAGTGTGGAAAGGGATCAAAGTTATCAGGAACTCACTCCCACAGTAATGGCACTAATCCGCTCATGAGGGCACAGCCTTCATGATCTAGTCACCCCTTATAGGTTCCACTTCTCAACCCTGTTCGACACATGAACTTCAAGGACACATTCAAATCTTCAAACCATAGCGGAATATAAAGTACTTGCTGACAGTATTCAGAGAACTGGGCAAAGGAAGGGGCTAGTGGTCTTGTCATTTAGATAGAGTTTTACTTACTCCTTCTATTTTCATTCCTGCACTGTCTATTGTGCCTAGTCTCCCCAAGCTTATCTTGTTCATTTTCTCCAGAAAATAAGCCTCTTGTCTTCAGTAGGATGGGAAAGAGATAGTTGTCTAGGTGGGTATTCCATATTTTCAGCCTTATGCTTATCCCTGCTTTCTCTTATACTTGCTCCCTCTAATTCCTGAGCCACTGGGCAAATCAGCTCTTCTTTCCTTACCCCTCCCTCTCCCCCTCTCCCTCTCCCCCTCCCCATCCCCCTCCTCCCTCCCCCCTCCTCCCTCCCCCTTCTCCTTCCCTTCGCTCTCTCCCCAACTTTCCATTCCATTCCATTCCATTTCTTGAGATAGGGTCTCACCCTGTTGCCCAGGCTGGAGTGCAGCGGTGTGATCTCAGCTTACTGCTACCCCTACCTCCCAGACTCAAACAATCCTCCTACCTCAGCCTCCCAATTAGCTGGGACTACAGATATGTGGCAGCATACCTGGCTAATTTTTGTATTTTTTGTAGAGATAGGGTTTTGTT
The DNA here is from genome assembly GCF_009761245.1 of Sapajus apella. Lineage (NCBI taxonomy): Eukaryota > Metazoa > Chordata > Mammalia > Primates > Cebidae > Sapajus > Sapajus apella. The sequence goes on from NW_022436986.1 coordinate 3,005,086, forward strand.
ACGTCACCCAGGCTGGTCTTAAACTCCTGGACTCAAGCAATCTGCCCACCTCAGCCTCCCAAAGTGCTGAGATTATAGGCCTGAGCTACCACACCTAACCATCAGCTAATTTTTCATCAGAATTCCCCTCTGAAGGCACATAGATTTCTGTTTCCTTTGTTCTGAAAACTCAGTTGACTCTCTTCCAAACACTTTCTTCCAAATATTATTGACATCTGTCATCTACTGTTGTCTTCTCTTCTGTATTCATTATCCTATTGGTTTATATGTTTTTTATTCCTTTATTGTGATTTATAGGATTTAGGAAGAAGAGGTTAAGACCTTGTCTCAGTTCACCCTATTTAATCAGAAATCTACTTTCTGTTATTCTTTTTATATTTTTTTAAAAATGAGATGCCTAGAATGGAAGACAGTATTCAGGTCTCATGTCCCCATTGTAGAGTAAAGCTAGACTGAATATCCATTGATCTAAATGGAATTTATTTTTGATTACAGCCTATGTTCCTGTTAGCCTTTTTACTCATTAATTTGTATTTGGCTTCCATTTGCCTGAAAAGTGTGTCTCTGGGTTTTCAAAGTGATCACTTAGGATGTTTTCATTTTTACAACCTGGTTAGTCTTCTTTCCTTGTATCCCTGTATAGATCCCATGATTCCTCTGTTGATTGCTGCTGGATTCTCTGTGCTAATATTTTATGTAGTATATTTACTTTTATTTTCATAAGGGAGATTGTATTTGTATCTTATTATATTGTCTTTGTCAGAATTGGTATCAGTGTTTTATTGGCTTCTTAAAAAGATTTAGGAATCTTTCCTTTTTTTATGCTCTAGAGCAGGGGTCTCCAATTTCCCAGCCATGGACCAGTACTGATCCACAGCCTGTTGGTAACTGGAACCCACAGCAGAAGTGAGCATTACTGCCTGAGCTCTGCCTCCTGTCAGATCAGCAGCCCATTCGATTCTCATAGGAGCACGAACCCTACTGTGAACTGCACAAGGGAGGGATCTAGGTTGCATGCTCCTTCTGAGAATCTGATGCCTGATGATTTGGGATGATGCCAGTTTCATCCTAGCCCCCCACCGTCTGTGTAAAAATTGTCTGCTGCAAAACTGATCCCTAGTGCCAAAAATGTTGGGGACCGCTGCTCTAGAGCGGTTGAAATGGCATTGGGAGAATATTAACAAAGCTGGCTAAATGCCACATGGTATCCTAGATTGGATCATGGTACAGAAAAAGCACATTAGTGAAAAACTGGCAAAATTGGAACATTGTCTATAGTTCAGTTAATAATATTGTACCAATGTTAATGTCTTAATTTTTACAAAGGTACAATAATTATGTAAGATGTTAATAATAGGAAAAGCTGAATGAAGGGATATGGGAACCCTGTATTATCTTTGCAACGTTTTTATACATCTAAAAATGTTCCAAGATAATTTTTTTAAAAGAATAGGGCTGGGTGTAGTGGCTCATGTCTGTAATCCCCGCACTTTGGGAGGCCAAACTGGGCAGATCACTTGAGGTCAGGAGTGCAAGACCAGCCTGGCCAACATGGTGAAACCCTATCTCTACTAAAAATACAAAAATTAGGCAGGTACAGAGGCATGTGCCTGTAATCCCAGCTACTGGGGAGGCTGAAGAGGAGAATCACTTGAACCCGGGAGGTGGAGGTGGCGGTGAGCTGAGATCGTGCCACTGCACTCCAGCCTGGGCAGCAAAGCAAGGTTCCATTCTCCAAAAGAAAAAAAAAAGAAACTCTGGAAGGACAAATGAAGAACAAGAGCAGTGATTACCTGTGGGGATGGGAGCTGGGTGAGTGGGAACAAGGAAGGATATAAGACAGACTTTTCACTGTCTACATATTTTTCTTTGTGATAAAGAACACTTAACTTGAGATCTACCCTCTTAAATTTTTAAGCACATAATATAGTAACTGTATATCTTTTTTATAAGCTGGTGTTGAATTATATAAGTGAAATACTTATTCAAAAATTAAATATAAAAGATAGAACAAAAGCAGCGGCGCTCAGAAGACTCAGCACAATATGATGAAGAACATTTCCATGTCCATGCAGGTCCTGAGGCAGGCAAAACTGAACCACATTGTCCAGAGTTACTCACACAGCTGGGAGAGGTAAGGACAGTGTCACATGGTAACGAGTCTCTTCCTGTGTGTCACAGTCACAAAGTTTGAGAAATGTTATCAATTTTACTCTCATCTTTATGTTTAACTGTGTAAGATACAAACCCAATCTGTTTGCTGCAAGGTTGAGCGTTGCTAAAGATGTTCACTCTGTGGACACTGAACACCTGTTTATGTTGATTTTAGACAAAAGGGAGTTATTCGATCAGCATGTCTTACAATGGGCAAATACAGAAAGCATCATACTGATTTGTGAAAATCCTCTTGATAATATTTTGGTTAGCATCTTAAGAACACTCTTCTTCCTTTTAGGTAGATGGAAGAGCTGGAGACCAGTTTATTCCAGACACGGAAAGCACATAGAATAGAACAAATGGTGGCAAGATGGCTTCGGCGCTCCCGGGACAGCTCAGGCCGGTAAGGCTCCTGGGTTTGCAGAGATTTCCATCTGTAAAGGTTTGGTGTCTCAGGGGAGGCGCTTGTGCCCGTCCTGGCAGCAACTTGGGATTGTTATCTTCGGCTTGCTTTGTTCTTAAACCGTATGGTGGGAGCAGTATAAACAGGTCAGCAATTTTGCTGGAGTGCTTTTCCCTATACCTTACTCCCAACATGTACCTACACACACACACAAACACACTTACCCCAACTCACACACACATTTACAAACACACTCACACACAGACTTATACACACAGAAATACACTCATACATACTCATACACACATGCATATACACTCTGGAGCACACATTCATATACACACTCTTTTGCTCGCTCTCTCTCTGTGTCACACACACACACCCCTTGTCTTAGTACTTGACGTGAAACTCAGGCAATCTGCTGTTTATATTCTTCCAGTGTCTTCGTTTCCAGCAGCTGTTCCTTCCTTGCAGTCCCTATTTCATTCTAAACCAAAGAAAATGAAATCAAATACAGATCTGATTTCACAGCTACAGGAGAAGTTTAAAATATGGTCTGTTTCGAAGCATTCATTTTTGCTCAGATTTCCCATCTGGCCCTGCCACAGAGATGAAATATTACGTGTCAGGTGTTTCTGGGATACACATTCCTCCTAAGGAACTGGAAACAGCTGTCTTGCTGCTGAGTCATAAACTTTGCTCAGGCCCCACTGCTCTGTGGCCAAGCTCTCTGATCCTCACACACTGAGGTCAGATAAGATGGGGCTGGTAGAATTAGCCCCATTTCACAGATGAAACACCTACGGCTCAAAGAGTGACTTGTTTAGGACCACTTTTACTTCATGCTCAGAAAGCTTAGATGGGTCCCCATTTATTATAGGAGGAAGTTTAAACATTTTTGGTCTGACATTTCAAGCCGCAATCCTTTCCAGCTATGTGTCTTACTACTCTGCTTCCTTCACAGTGTGCTTCAGTTAAAGGGAACTACTCATTGTTCTATTACAAGCACCCTGTCTTCTCCTTCACCCCTTAGACCTGGGCTCCTGTGCCAGATCCCTTCCTCCCATCTCCATGTGGCCAGAATCCCCCGCAGCTTAAGGCCTGGCTGAAGGGCTGGGTCTTCCATGAAGTGTTCCTCAGTCTAGAATCAGGATGAATTTCTCCTGTGGGACCTCATAGTATTTTATTTGTAGCATTGGCATTGTGCTACCCCTGGTGCATTCAACTTATTCGAGCCCATTCATTTTCTTTCTTCTAGGCCTGCCTTCTGTGAGGTCAGGGAAAGTATTGGCCTTCTCTCTGGCCCAAAAGTGATTGTCTTGCAGGAGTGTTGTAGCTGGTCTGGAAGTGCTTAATGAATGAATGGCAGAACTGCTAAGCATGTTGTTTCCCACGGTGGGGTCTGCAGAACCTAGTCCTGTGTGATGCTGCTCCATGAAAAGAGATTCTGTGGCCATATATGTTTGGGAAATGATGCGTCCTATATCCTACTTCTGCCTCCCCCACTTGGTGATTTATTATACACATTATGCACATAATACAGATTAAAGGCTCCAAGAAGTCCCGCAGAAAAAGAGATCTGTTTAACTTGACGTTGCCTAGATATTTGACTTGGAACCCTCTTAACGTCCGCTTTCTCACGACTGTAAAGGAAAGGTAATGCTGACCTTTAGTAAGTTTTTTTCCCACATCTTTTTTGAGATGTATGACCATACAATTTGCCCATTTAAAGTGCACAATTCACTGATTTTTAGTATATATTTGTATATATACAGAATTGTGCAACCATCACCGCAATCTAATTTTAGAACATTTTCAAACTATAAAAAGAAACCCTTTGCCCCTTAGCAGTCACTTCCCGTTCTCCCCTCCGCTAATTTACTAATTTACAGGTAACCACTAATTTACTTTCTTTTTTTCTTTTTTGAGGGAGAGTCTCACCCTGTCACACAGGGTGGAGTGCAGTGGTGTGATCTCAGCTCACTGCAGCCTCTGCCTCCCAGGTTCAAGCAATTCTCATGCCTCAGCCTCCCACATAGCTGGGACTGCAGGCGCTTGCCACCATGCTACTTTCTATAGATTTGCCTATCCTGGACATTTCACATAAATGGAATTATACAGTATGTGTTCTTTTGCTTAGCATAATGTATTATTTTGCCTAGTATAATGTGTTCTTTTGCTTATCGTACTGACATGGATCAGTATGACATGTCATACTGTGGATCAGTATTTCATTCTTTTTTATTGTCAAATAATATTCCATTATGGAATATTTTCTTTGTTCATTCATCAGTTGGTTTAACATAAACATTTGGGTTGATATATAAAGCTAGATAAGATTAGATAGGTAGATAGATATGTATGTGATATGAACATTTGAGTTCTTTCTACTTTTGGACCATTATGAATAATGGTGCCATGAACATTTATGTAAAAGTTTTTGTTTAAACATATTTTCAGTTCTCCTGAGTATATACTTAGGAGTGGAATAGTTGGGTCACTTAGTAACTCAATGTTTAGTCTTTTGAGGAACTGCCAGATGGTTTCCCAGAGTGGCCATACCATGCTACCTTTCCACCAGCAGTATATGAGTGTTCCAGTGCCTCTATATATTTGCCAACACTTGCTGCTATCTTTTTTATTGTAGCCATCCTAGTGGGTATGGAGTGGTGTCTCATTGTGATTTTTATCTGCATTTCCCTGATGGTTAATGATATTACACACCTTCCCATGTGTCTAGGGAGTTTTGCTTTCCAAGTGCTTGAGAAAGAGAAGAACAAAGAGAGAAAATTTCCTGTCAGTGCCCATGGAAGACATAATGTCCATGTTTCTAGGATAAATCACATGTACCGTTGTATGAATTTCTTCTCATCTCTAATCCTGGATGTCCTCAGATTGCTTGAAAATGATCATAACTGAAAAAGCTAAGTATAGGGTAAATAATTTCATTTTCCAGGAATAGACTAAATGGTACCACCTACCACCTTAGTCAAGAAACCTGAGCATCATCCTGACTCCTTGAATCCACCCCATCAGCAGCTCCTCTCAGTTTGCCTTCAGAACTGTCCACCTCTCTGTCCCTGGGAGCCTTGCTAGGATCACTCACTTGATTTTTCTCTGTTCCAGCTGATTCTCCACTTTGCAGCTATCGTGGACTTTTCAAAGTGTAAGATGTTCCTGCCCAATGTTAGCCCCCAGCTCTACCCCACCCTAAACCATTCAATGACTCACCTACCATTTTGCCATGACCTATAAGTCTCTTCACAATCTGTCCCCAGCCCAAGTGTCCAACCTCACCTTGTTCCTCTTGCTCCCTTGCTCACCCTTCTCTTTTGTTTTGCTTCTTTTCAATACCTAGAACTCATCAAGCTCTTTCCTATCTCAGGGATTTTGCACTTGCTGTTCAGTTGGCCTGGAAAATTCTTTTACTTCCTCTTTTTATAGCAGGTCTTTCTCTATCAGGTTACATTTAAACATCACCTTCTTTAGAAGGCCTTTCCTGACCACCTAAGACACAGAGAGTACATTCTCCTGCTTGTTTCCTCCAGGCTACTTGCCCACTCATCACACTTTATAATGATGTATGTATTTATTTACTTGTTCATTATCACCTCTGCCATCATATGGCTTTTCTCCCCCAAACTTCCTGTCATATATGAGACCAGGGACCCTGACTTTTGTTTCTGCCCTAACAGAGTGCATACTATGTAACAAACGTTCAATAAATTTTTACTGATTAAGGGCTTTCGTAGTAGGGGACTGTATTATTCATTGAAATATATTTAAAATGTCCACACCTCCTTCTTCCAAAAGGAATTTTTCATGATTACAGTTTTGAAACATGTGGGAACATTAAAATAAGAAATGTTATAAATAGGTTGCAAACCAATCAGACTAAGGATTTAGCATTTGAATACTAACAGCCCTGAATTTCCTGGTAGCTGGGGCAAGAAATCAAGGAAGTGTATTGAAATGTCTTCTGTAGTGCAGAAAGAGGAAATATAGATATGCATCTGGAGTCACATAATTTTACATGAATATTTTAGCAATTCTGTTTTTTTTTCTGACTTTTAAAAACTCAAGTCATTTCAGCCAGTTGTACTTGCTTTACTTGCCATTGGCATTTTTTTCCCTGTAAAATTTAAATTAGCACCCGGCTAATTTTTGTATTTTTAGTAGAGGCAGTGTTTCATCATGTTGGCCAAGTTGGTCTCAAACTCCTGACCTTGAGTGATCCACTGGCCTCAGACTCCCAAAATGCTGAGATTATAGGCGTGAGCCACCTTGACCAGCCTCATTGCCTACTAAACTGAGCTTTTATTACACTTCATTTTCAATGTTTTTACTGTTACCCATTATTCCATCATATTAACTTTAGAAACATTTTATTATACTATTAAAACAAATACGCATGAGATTTACTGAATTCACTCTGTCTCTCTGTTGTTTTTTTGTTTTTGTTTTTGTTTTAAGTCAGGCTCTTGCTCTGTTGCTCAGGCTGCAGTGCAGTGGGGTAATCTTGGCTCACTGCAACTTCCACCTCCCAGGTTCAAGTGATTCTCGTGCCTCAGCCTCCCAAATAGCTGAGATTACAGGTGCGTGCCACCACACCCAGCTAATTTTTGTATTTTTGGAAGAGACGGGGTTTTACCATGTTGGCCAGGCTGGCCTTGAACTTCTGACCTGAAGTAACCTGCCCACCTCAGCCTCCCAAAGTGCTAGGATTACAGGCATGAGCCACTGCACCCCACCAAGATTTACTGAGTTCTCTTATGCTTAATCTAGAAATATTAGTTTTATAGAGCAAGATCTAAAGAAACATAAAGAGCTTAACGCGACTTTGTGCTTTCTTCACTGCTTGGTTTTATCCTTGGGACTTGAAAAGAAGATTTCTTTTAACTTATCTTGAATGTTAATACTAATGAACATACATGCATGTCTACACACACAATGATACAAGGCACATACCTGCATACATGTGTACACACCTACATGTGTGCACACAGGGACAGACGTGTACACCCACACCCAGACACACATTTTGGCATCTTAGTGTCAGAAGCCCTTGCTGCTGGTCTTATGCACTTTCCAAATTTACTTGGTTATTACAACTGTAAGTAGTCTATTAATTTTTTTTTTTTTTTTTTTTTTTTTTTTTTTAGCCGGGTTTTTTATTTTTTTTACAAAGATAGGATGCCATTGGCGGGTTGTGGCTACACGCAGAAGCCG
>NW_022436986.1:3012974-3188928 GCF_009761245.1 Sapajus apella
TTGAGACGGAGTTTTGCTCTTGTTACCCAGGCTGGAGTGCAATGGCGCGATCTCGGCTCACCGCAACCTCCGCCTCCTGGGTTCAGGCAATTCTCCTGCCTCAGCCTCCTGAGTAGCTGGGATTACAGGCACGCGCCACCATGCCCAGCTAATTTTTTGTAGCTTTAGTAGAGACGGGGTTTCACCATGTTGACCAGGATGGTCTTGATCTCTTGACCTTGTGATCCGCCCGCCTTGGCCTCCCAAAGTGCTGGGATTACAGGCTTGAGCCACCGCGCCCGGCTTAGTAGTCTATTAATTTTAAGAATGGTTTTGTTAAAACCTTTCTAATACTATTGACCTTTCTAATACTATTAATGGTGTAGAAAGACCCTTTCAGACACCAATTTTTTTTTTGTTTGTTTTTGAGACAGAGTCTTACTCTGTCACCAGGCTGGAGTGCAGTGGTGTGATCTCGGCTGACTGCAACCCCCACCTCCTTGGTTCAAGTGATTCCTCTGCCTCAGTCTCCTGAGAAGCTGGGACTACAGGTGCCCGCCACCAAACCCAGCTAATTTTTTGTACTTTAGTAGAGACGGGGTTTCACCAAGTTGGCCAGGATGGTCTCTATCTCCTGACCTCATGATCTGTCCGCCCTGACCTCCGAAAGTGCTGGGATTATAGGCGTGAGCCACTGCGTCCAACCTCAGACACCAATTTTTTTTATTGCATTTTGACCCATAGGCAAAAGTAGAAAGCTTTGAGAATAGTCTGGAAGGCTCCTGGGCTACATTTGCAGAGTTGCCGTTATTTCCTGAACTCTGTTAAAAGTAATAATGGAAGAATTTCTCCTTTCAACTGTAGGAGTACTACCTTCACAATATCCACAGTGAATGGCCCCCTAGAAATTGTTACAGCCACAGGTACATTCCTGTGATTGTGACTACGTGCTACATTTCTTTCTGGTACAGACTGCTGCCTCTATTTCTGCTTTCTTTGAATAGTCTTTACATTATGAAATCCAGTTTATTTGAGATTTACCTTTTAAAATCACTCAAGCTGAACATAATAAAGTGTTTAAACATAGATTCAAAATTGTTTCTTCATATCCTGCTGGAACTCGGAGGTGAATTCTTTGTCATTACAGGATAGAGGTAAAATATATTTTCCAAAATACCAGAGAGCAGATAAAAAGCCAGAGAATATTTGAAGCGCAATCAGTATCCATCTGGTAGTTTTCCTTTTCAGTGTTATTAACCAGCTCAGTATAAACGTGTGAGCTATGAAATGTAGAATTCATCTACACGAAAGTGTTTTCACGATAAATGTAACATGTTTTTTTTTGGATTCTACCTTAGGGTATATCCAGTTATCTAGCAGGAATTTCATTAGTGTAACTGTGGGCCTTCTGTTCTTCCAGTGTAGGATCACAAAAATGACCTCACATTTATGGTTTGAAACTATTAAAAAGGCAGCAGAAATATGTTTTGAGAAAGGTGCTTAGTTTGATATTTATAAGATGCTTCAGAGGAGGAAATTTTGTTGCAGAGATCATTTCCTTTAGCTTACTGTCAATATTAAATGTTCTCTGTGAGGAGAGGCCACAGTTTGGTCATGTACTTAGGTTAATCCCTTTCCAAACAAAAGCTAGAACATGGCCTTTGGGGAAAATGTCAAATCCAGATTTTGGGCCAAAGCCACCGGCACTGTCCAGGGATTAGTCAACACAGTGCAGTGTCTTTGTCCACCCTTGTGGAGGACCGCACTCTTCCAAATGGAAGCTAACTGAGCCTGCCCGTTTGAAAAGCCTCAAAATGGATTCTGTTGAAACCCTCTAGTAAGATTTGTTCTTTCTTTTGTTTTCCAAACAATTATTAAGCCCTACTCTATGGCTGGCACTGAGTTCAGCACATGGGACAAGAAATAGGTGGTTCTTTCTACACAAACTAGTCCAGAGAGCACAAGAGACTTTACACTGGTCTGTAGGTGCATTTAGTAGGAGATATTTCCACCAAAGTCAGAAGACTGAGTAGGAGTTGAGAGCATGATTGGATATGTTGGGGAAATCGTGTGTGTGTGTGTGTGTGTGTGTGTGTGTGTGTGTGTGTTTTGGAGGCAGGTGAGTTATTCTAGACAGAGGGAAGAGCTTGTCCAAAGGCCAGTGTGTTTGAGGAGCTTAGAGGAGACTAGTTTGGCTGGAATAAAAATATCAAAGAGAATGAATGACTTGGCTCTGGAGGCTGGAGTGATGGGCAGGAGCTGTATTAAGCCACATTCAGGATTTTGAATTAGGCCATTTAGTCAGGGGAGACACACTGTGTAACAGGATTGTGTTTATGAAATCAGTCTGGCTGCTAGATGGAGAATCATCCAGGAAAGACGAGAGTGGAAAGCTGGGAGACCAGTTAGGAGCCCAGTAAAAATCTGTCAGTAGGGCTGGTGATGGGGGCCTGAAACAGAATGGTGGCTGTGGGGATGGAAAGAAATGGACCTTTTCTGAGATCTTTTCATGTTGTGACTGATTTGAAGGGTGAGAGTGGGGAAAAGTCAAGGATGACTCTGGGATGCTGGCTTGAGCAATTGTCAGTATCCTTACTGAGCTCTGAGACATGGAGAAGTTAAGTTCTGATTAGGGCAATAGTCATAGGGTTGAGCTATATATCGAATTAAGCAAACATTAAGGAAAATGACAAACTTGCAATTGTGTTACTTGTTTTCATATTGCTGTTTATTACTGGTTGTATATGCATTTTTACCTTTTGCTAATTATATTAGAGGTATAACTATATTAGCAGCACCATTTTAGATATGTATAGTATTTAGTTCATTTATTTGCCCAATAAGCACTGATGCTTCCTTCCTGTGAGCAAAGATTGTCACTTGACAACGTGAGAAATATAGAGGTGGATAAAATGTGGCTCCTCCTTCCAAGGAATGAACAGTCTATTAAGGGTAACAATATATGGAGTCAGATAACTTTAAATAAAGGTTTGGCATCATTCTCAGCAAACTGACAGAAGAGCAGAAGATCAAACACCGCATGTTCTCACTCATAGGCGGGTGTTAAACAATGAGAACACATGGACACAGGGAGGGGAGCACTACACACTGGGGTCAGTTGGGGGGAAATAGGGGAGGGACGGTGGGGGGTGGGAAGCTGGGGAGAGATAGCAAGGGGAGAAATGCCAGATGTAGGTGATGGGGAGGAAGGCAGCAAATCACACTGCCACGTGTGTTCCTATGCAACAATTTTGCATGTTCTTCACATGTACCCCAAAACCTAAAATGCAATAAAATAAATAAATGGGAAAAAAATAAATAAATAAATAAATAAATAAATAAAGGTTTGGGTGTTCAAAGCCATAAGAGAGAGTCAGAGCTCCAAAATGAGAGTACTTATGTCTGGCTAGGAAATCAGAGGAAGAAGATGTGACCTTTGAGCTGGACCTTGACTTAGCCTCACACTTTCTGCAGAGGCAGTTGCATAAGCTGAGGCCCTGGGGTAAAACTGATGTCGTAGGTAAGACCAGTCTGGAGTGAAGGCCTGGGAAGGGGCGTGCTGGGTGGCCGCTGGCTAGGGACTGAAACCTGAGGACGCAGGTCCACGAGGGCATGGTTGAGGAGTTTGGCTTTTGTTCTGTGGGTGGAGGGGAATTATTAGGGGCAGAATAATCCCAGCTCTCACTTAGGAAGGGTAAACCACAGCTGACAGGGTGCTCTGGAAGGGTATTTTCTAGGCTGTTTCATTGTATGAAGCATATAGACCCATAATACTTTTTGATGTGGAGTCTTTGGGGTAATTCTTTATTGTGTTTGGTTTATCTATTTCCTATTGGGTTGTTTTGAGTTTTCCTACTATTCTAAATAAAGCTGTGATTGATATTTTTGAATACTCAAGAATCAGGGTTTCTTGAGCTCATACTCTGTTCTAGAACTTTACTAGGCATGGGAGACATGGAGATTAATGGGTGCCACCCTTGTTTTTAGGAACTCATGGTCCAGCATGAATAATATTGTATATTTTCCTTTGTGGTCATCACTTCAAGGAATACCAATCAAAATGGTTACAGAAGATCAAATTTAAAATTTAAATTCATGTTACAGTTTCACCAGTGATTTCCTAGGGAGTTTGAACTGCCAATTTATATTGTCATCCCTTAATCTCAGGACCAGCACATGTTGGGTCTTATTATTTGCATTTATATTTGGTATGACACGTACTAGTACTCCATAGCCCTTTCGGTTGGGCTTCTTTAATAAGGTTGTACATGTTCTGTGTGCATTACCAGCTTGCTTTCTTCATGTGAGAGCTGTCAGTTCATTTGCTTTGAACATGTGAAATGTGGGTTTCTACTCTATGTATTTATGCCCATTCTTCATATATTTGTATTATAAGCTTTCCCCACTTCACGATTTTATTTTGACTTACTTATTTTCAACTGCTTTATTGATAGATAATTTAGACACCATACAATTCACCCATTTGAAGTGTACAGTTCAGTGGTTCTTAGTGTATTCACAGAGATCTGCAACTGTCACAAATCCATTTTGGAAGGTTTTCATCCCCACAAAAGAAACCTGTGCCTATTAGCAGTGGCTCCCAAACCTCCCAAACCTCCCTCCCCGAAACGTTGGACAATCACTAATCCACTTTCTGTCTCTATAGGTTAGTCTGTTCTAGACATTTCACATAAATGGAATCATACAGTATGTGGTCATTTGTGACTGGCTTTCACTTAGCCAGATTCATCCATCTTGTAGCATGTATCTGTATTTCATTCCTTTTTATTGCCAAATATGTTGTTGTAGAATACTGTATTTTATTTATCCATGTCATTAGTTGATGGACATTTGAGTTGTTTCTACTTTTGGACTGTTACAGAAAATGCTGCTATAAATATTCATGTCCAAGTTTTTGTGGACATATATTTTCATTTCTCTCTGGTACACACCCAGGAGTGGAATTGCTGGATCATATTGTACACCATGGTTAGTTTTTAAGAAACTTCCAAACACTTAAAGGACTTTCTAGAATTTCTATTCCATTTCACTGGTGAAAGCTACACCATGCAGTTTTGATTCTTGCCTTTGTCTGAAAGGAGTGCTTATTTTTCAGCTGTAACTTTTCTGAAATCCAAGTATTTCTGATAAAAATTTAGAGTCCAAATTGATATGCACTGTAAGTGTAAAATAGACGCTGGATTTCAAAGATTTAATATGAAGAATGCAAAATCTCTCATCAATAATTTCTGTATTAATTACATGTTGAAATAATACTATTTTGATATATTAAGTTAAAATATGTATTATTAAAATTTATTTTATTTTTTCCTATTTTCATGTAGCTATTAGGAAACTTAAATTTATGTATGTGGTGTGTATATTTCATTTCGATCACACTGCTATAGAAGTAGTGCTAATGTACCTATTGAAGATTGTAGCCCCAGTTTGAAACCTGCTTCCCAGCTGTGTGACTTTAAGCAAGTTAAAGTCTCTTGGAACAAGATTTAGTCTTTTCATCTATAAAATAGGAATACTAATCATATCTACCTCACAAGTTTATTTTGAGGGTTGAGTGAGAGATATATATATACTTATATATGTTAAATCACTCCCTAAAATATAGTTAGTATTCATAAATGTTATAATTATTGTTGTTATTGGTATCATTACCATCAGTTTGTCAAGTTTTTTTTTAATCTGGAAGAATTTTTTATTGCTATAACATTAAATCTATATTTTATTTAGAACTTTTATTTTTTGATATTTAGTCTTTCCATCCCGCAACCCAGCATAGCTTTAACCCAATTATTGTGTTTTCCTTTATTGCTTTAAGGAAAGTTATATTTTTTTATTTAAAAAATCCTTCTTTCCCTGAATTACATTAATACACATCACTAGTTTTGTTACTTGAATCCTTTCTTGGGATTTTCCAGATATTTAGCATTTGCTCATCAAGAATGCCTAACACCAAATGTACATTCAGTTAATCTGATTTTAATGAATTGTTGAATGCTTTTTGTGGCTGTGTTTTGTTTTGTTTTGTTTATAAACCCATGTGCCAGTTGAAAGACACTTGAGCTGTTTTTTATTTTTGGCATTTATGAATAAAACCACTATAAACATATACATACTAATTTTCATGTGAACATTAAGTCTTCATTTTTCTTGGGTAAATACCTAGGAATTAAACTGACGAAACATGAAGTAAGGGTATGTTTAATGTTATAAGAAACTGACAAACGATTTTTAAAGTGGCGGTACCACATTGCATTCCCACGAAGCATGTATGAAATTTTCAGTCGATCCACAACCTCATCAGCACTTGGCATTGTCAGGTTTTTAAAAAGCAATTCTAAATAATGTGCAGTGGGGGCTGGTCATGGTGGCTCACACCTATAATCCCAGCATTTTGGTAAGCTGAGGCAGGAGGATTGCTTGAGGCCAGGAGTTTGAGACCAGCCTGGGGAACATAGCAAGACCTTCCCTCTCTTTCTAAGAATACAGGCGTGGTGCCATGGCTCACGCCTATAATCCAAGCACTTTGGGAGGTCAAGGCAGATGGATCAGCTGGGGTTGGGAGTTTGAGATCAGCCTGACCAACACAGTGAAACCCCGTCTCTACTAAAAATACAAAAAATTACCCGGGTGTGGTGACACAGGCCTATAATCCCCAGCTACTTGAGGGTGAGGCAGGAGAATTGCTTGAACCTGGGAGTCAGAAGTGGCAGTCAGCTGAGATTGCACCATTGCACTCCAGCCTGGGCAACAAGAGTGAGACTCTGTCTCAAAACAAAACAAAACCAGAATACAGAGTAATATCTTATTGAGGTCTTAATTTGTCTTTCCTTACTGACTAATAGCGTTGCATATCTTTTCTTTTCTTTTCTTTTCTTTCCTTTTCTTTTCTTTTCTTTTCTTTCTTTCTTTCTTCTTTCTTTCTTTCTTTTTTAAATGTATATATGTTACTGCACTTTAGGTTCTGGGGTACATGTGCAGATCATGCAGTATTGTTGCATAGGTACACAAATGGCAATGTGGCTTGCTGCCTCCATCCCCCCATCACGTATATCTGGCATTTCTCCCCATGTTATCCCTCCCCAACCTCCCTACCCTCTGCTGTCCCTATTCTATTCCCCGCCAACAGACCGCAGTGTGTGATGCTCCCCTCCCTGTGTCCATGTGTTCTCATTGTTCAACACCCACTTATTAGTCAGAATATGCGGCATTTGATTTTCTGTTCTTGTGTCAGTTTACTGAGAATGTTCATTTCCAGATTCATCTATGTCCCTATAAGGGACACGAACTCATCGTTTTTTATGGCTACATAGTATCCCATGGTGTATATGTGCCATATTTTCCTTGTCGAGTCTATCATTGGTGGGCATTTGGGTTGGTTCCAGGTCTTTGCTATTGTAAACAGTGCCACAGTGTATACATGTGCCTGTGTTTTTATAATAGAACTATTTACAATCCTTTGGATATATACCCAGTAATGGGATTGCTGGGTCAAATGGAATTTCTATTTCTAGGTCCTTGAGGAATCACCACACTATCTTCCACAATGGTTGAACTAATTTACACTCTCACCAACAGTATAAAAGTGTTCCTATTTCTCCACATCCTCTCCAGCATCTGTTGTCTCCAGATTTTTAAATGATCACCATTCTAACTGGAGTGAGATGGTATCTCAATGTGGTTTTGATTTGCATTTCTCTAATGACCAGTGATGATGAGCATTTTTTCATATGTTTGTTGGCCTCATATATGTCTTCTTTTGAAAAGTGTCTGTTCATATCCTTTGCCAAATTTTGAATGGGTTTTTTTTCTTGTAAATCTGTTTTAGCTCTTTGTAGATTCTGAATATTAGCCCTTTGTCAGATGGGTAGATTGCAAAAATTTTTCCCCATTCTGTTGGTTGCCAGTTCACTCTAATGATTGTTTCTTTTGCTGTACAGAAGCTCTTAAGTTTAATTAGATCCCATTTGTCTATTTTGGCTTTTGTTGCCACTGCTTTTGGTGTTTTAGTCATGAAATCCTTGCCTATGACTATGTCCTGAATGGTTTTGCCTAGGTTTTCTGGTAGGGCTTTTATGGTGTTAGGTCTTATGTTTAGACCTTTAATCCATCTGGAGTTAATTTTAGTGTAAGGTGTAAGGAAGGGGTCTAGTTGCGCTTTCTGCACATGGCTAGCCAGTTTTCCCAACACCATTTATTAAACAGGGAATCCTTTCCCCATTGCTTGTTTTTGTCTGGTTTGTCAAAGATCAGATTGTTGTAGATATGTTGTGTTGCCTCCGAGACCTCTGTTCTGTTCCATTGGTCTATATCTCTGTTTTGGTACCAGTACCATGCTGTTTTGATTACTGTATCCATAGTATAGTTTGAAGTCCCGTAGTGTGATGCCTCCAGCTTTGTTCTTTTTGCTTATAATTGACTTGGCTATGCGGGCTCCCTTTTGGTTCCATATGAAGTTTAAGGTGTTTTTTTTCCAGTTCTGTGAAGAAGGTCATTGGTAGCTTGATGGGGATAGCGTTGAATCTGTAAATTACTTTGGGCAGTATGGCCATTTTCACGATATTGATTCTTCCAAACCATGAACATGGAATGTTTCTCCATCTGTTTGTGTCCTCTCTTATTTCGTTGAGCAGTGGCTTGTAGTTCTCCTTGAAGAGGTCCTTTACGTTCCTTGTTAGTTGTATTCCTAGGTATTTTATTCTCTTTGTGGCAATTGTGAATGGCAGTTCATTCTTGATTTGGCTCTCTTTAAGTCTGTTATTAGTGTTTATGAATGCTTGTGATTTTTGCACGTTGATTTTGTATCCTGAGACTTTGCTGAAGTTGCTTATCAGTTTCAGGAGATTTTGTGCTGAGACGATGGGGTCGTCTAGATATACAATCATGTCGTCTGCAAATAGAGACAATTTGACTTCCTCCTTTCATAAGCGAATACCCTTTATTTCTTTTTCTTGCCTGATTGCTCTGGCTAGAACTTCCAGTGCTATATTGAATAGGAGTGGTGAGAGAGGGCATCCTTGTCTAGTGCCAGAGTTCAAAGGGAATGCTTCCAGTTTTTGCCCATTCAGTATGATATTGGCTGTTGGTTTGTCGTAAATAGCTTTTATTATTTTGAGATACGTTCCCTCAATACCTAGTTTATTGAGGGTTTATTTAGGTTTATTGAGGGTTTTTAGCATAAAGGGCTATTAAATTTTGTCGAAGGCCTTCTCTGCATCAATTGAGATAATCATGTGGTTTTTGTCTTTGGTTCTGTTTATGTGGTGAATTACGTTTATAGACTTGCGTATGTTGAACCAGCCTTGCATCCTTGGGATGAATCCTACTTGATCATGGTGGATAAACTTTTTGA
The DNA here is from genome assembly GCF_009761245.1 of Sapajus apella. NCBI lineage: Eukaryota > Metazoa > Chordata > Mammalia > Primates > Cebidae > Sapajus > Sapajus apella. Next base: position 3,022,324 of record NW_022436986.1, read on the forward strand.
TGTGCTGTTGCAGTCAGCTTGCCAGTATTTTACTGAAGATTTTTGCATTTATGTTCATCATGGATATTGGCCTGAAGTTTTCTTTTCTTGCTGAGTCTCTGCCGGGTTTTGGTATCAGGATGATGTTGGTCTCATAAAATGATTTGGGAAGGATTCCCTCTTTTTGGATTATTTGGAATAGTTTCAGAAGGAATGGTACCAGCTCCTCTTTGTATGTCTGGTAGAATTCGGCTGTGAACCCATCTGGACCTGGGCTTTTTTTGGGTCGTAGGCCCTTAATTGCTGCCTCAACTTCAGATCTTGTTATTGGTCTATTCAGGGTTTCAACTTCTTCCTGGTTTAGGCTTGGGAGGATGCAAGTGTCCAGGAATTTATCCATTTCTTCCAGGTTTACTAGTTTATGTGCATAGAGTTGTTTGTAATAATCTCTGATGATGGTTTGAATTTCTGTGGAATCTGTGGTGATATCCCCTTTATCATTTTTTATTGCATCTATTTGATTATTCTCTCTTTTCTTTTTTATTAATCTGGCTAGTGGTCTATTTTGTTGATCTTTTCGAAAAACTAGCTCCTGGATTTATTGATTTTTTGAAGGGTTTTTTGTGTCTCTATCTCCTTCAGTTCTGCCCTCATCTTAGTTATTTCTTGTCTCCTGCTAGGTTTTGAATTTTTTTGATCTTGCTCCTCTAGCTCTTTCAATTTTGATGATAGGGTGTCAATTTTAGATCTCTCCTTACTTCTCATGTGGGCATTTATTGCTGTATATTTTCCTCTAGAGGCTGCTTTAAATGTGTCCCAGAGATTCTGGGATGTTGTGTCTTCGTTCTCATTGGCTTTGAAGAACATCTTTATTTCTGCCTTCATTTCATTGTTTATCCAGTCAACATTCAAGAGCCAGCTGTTCAGTTTCCATGAAGCTGTGCAGTTCTGAGTTAGTTTCTGAATTCTGAGTTCTAACTTGATTGCGCTGTGGTCTGAGAGACTGTTTGTTATGATTTCCGTTCTTTTGCATTTGCTGAGGAGTGATTTACTTCCAATTATGTGGTCAATTTTAGAGTAGGTGAGATGTGATGCTGAGAAGAATGTATATTCTGTGGATTTGGGGTGGAGAGTTCTGTAAATGTCTATTAGGTTTGCTTGGTCCAGGTCTGAGTTCAAGTCCTGGATATCCTTGTTAATTTTCTGTCTCATTGATCTGTCTAATATTGACAATGGGGTGTTAAAGTCTCCCACTATAATTGTGTGAGAGTCTAAGTCTCTTTGTAAGTCATTAAGAACTTGCCTTATGTATCTGGGTGCTCCTGTATTGGGTGCGCATATATTTAGGATCATTAGCTCTTCTTGTTGCATTGATCCTTTTACCATTATGTAATGTCCTTCTTTGTCTCTTTTGATCTTTGTTGGTTTAAAGTCTATTTTATCAGAGATGAGAACTGCAACTCCTGTTTTTTTTGCTCTCCATTTGCTTGGTAAATCTTCCTCCATCCCTTTATTTTGAGCCTTTGTGTATCCTTGCATGTGAGATGGGTTTCCTGGATGCAGCACACTGATGGGTTTTGGCTTTTTATCCAATTTGCCAGTCTGTGTCTTTTGATTGGGGCATTTAGCACATTTACATTTAGGGTTAATATTGTTATGTGTGAATTTGATACTGCCATTTTGATGCTAGCTGGTTGTTTTGCCCGTTAGTTGACAGTTTTTTCATTGTGTTGATGCTCTTTACCATTTGGTACATTTTTGGAGTGGCTGGTAATGGTTGTTCCTTTCTATGTTTAGTGCTTCTTTCAGGAATTCTTGTAAGGCAGGCCTGTTGGTGATGAAATTGCTCAGCAATTGCTTGTTTGTAAAGGATTTTATTTCTCCTTCGCTTATGAAGCTTAATTTGGCTGGATATGAAATTCTAGGTTGAAAGTTCTTTTCTTTAAGGATGTTGAGTATTGGCCCCCTCTCTCTTCTGGCTTGTAGGGTTTCTGCTGAGAGATCCGCTGTGAGTCTGATGGGCTTCCCTTTGTGGGTAACCTGACCTTTCTTTCTGGCTGCCCTTAGCATTTTTTCTTTCATTTCAACCCTGATGAATCTGACGATTATGTGCCTTGGGGTTGCTCTTCTTGAGGAATATCTTTGTGGTGTTCTCTGTATTTCCTGGACTTGAATGTTGGCCTTCCTTGCTAGGTTGGGGAAGTTCTCCTGGATAATATCCTGAAGAGTGTTTTCCAGCTTGGATTCATTCTCTCTGTCACATTCAGGTACACCTATCAAATGTAGATTAGGTCTTTTCACATAATCCCATATTTCTTGGAGGCTTTGTTCATTTCTTTTTACTCTTTTTTTCTCTAATCTTGCCTTCTCATTTTATTTCATTGAGTTGATCTTCAGTGTCTGATATCCTTTCTTCTGCTTGGTCAGTTTGGCTATTGAAACTTGTGTATGCTTCATGAAGTTCTCATGTTGTGTTTTTCAGCTCCATCAAGTCATTTATATTCTTTAAGCTGTTTATTCTCGTTAGCATTTCATCAAACCTTTTTTAAGGTTCTTAGTTTCTTTACACTGGGTTAGAACATGTTCTTTTAGCTCAGATAAGTTTGTTATACCCACCTTCTGAAGCCTGTCATTCTCCAGCTTTGTTCTCTTGCTGGTGAGGAGTTGTGATCCCTTGGAGGAGGAGAGGCATTCTGGTTTTTGGTGTTTTCATCTTTTTTGTGCTGGTTTCTTCACATCTTTGTGGATTTATCTACCTGTGGTCTTTGTAGTTGGTCACTTTTGGATGGGGTCTCTGAGTGGATGTCATTTTTGTTGATGTTGAAGTTATTTCTTTCTGTTTTTTAGTTTTCCTTCTAATAGGCCCCTCTGCTGTAGGACTGCTGGAGGTCCACTCCAGACCCTGCTTGCATGGGGATCACTTGCAGTGGCTACTGAACAGTAAGTGTTGCTGCCAGTTTCTTCTTCTGTTATCTTCATCCCAGAAGGATACCTGCCAGATGTCAACCTGAGCTCTCCTTTATGAGGTGTCTCTTTGGATATACAGGGGTAGGGGAGCTGCTTAAGGAGACAGTCTGACCCTTATAGGAGCTCAGGTGCTGTGCTAGGAGCTTCGTTCCATTCAGAGCTGCTGGGCAGGTACATTTAAGTCTGCTGCAGCAGAACTCATAACTGCCTTTTTTCCCAGGTGCTCTGTTCTGGGAAGATGGGGCTTTATTTATAAGTTCCTGACATGCTGCTACCTTTTTTCAGAGCTGCCCTGCCCAGCAAGGAGGTAGCCTAGTCACAGTCTGCCAGCAGAGGCATTGCTGAGCTGCCATGGGCTCTGCCCAGCTGCTGTGAGAACTTCCTTGCAGTTTTGTTTACCGAGATATAGTTAGAACTGCCTTAGTAATGGCAGTCTGCCTCAGTAATGGCAGACTGCCTCAGTAATGGTGGATTGCCTCAGTAATGCCAGATGCCCTTCCCCCAACAGAGCTGGACCATCCCGGGTCCAGCTGCACTTGCTTTGAAACTCTTAATCCAGAGCCTTTCAGATTGCTGGTCTTTGTGGAGGTGGGATCTGCTGAGCCAGATCACCTGGCTCCCTGTTTCAGCCCCCTTTTTTTCAGTTGAATGGGCAGCTCTTTCTCCCAGGTGTTCCAGGAGCCAGTTGAAACAGCCACCCATATTTGTGTGAGGTTTTGTGCTGAGACCCTCTGTGCCAGCTGAAACAGCTGTGCTGGAAACTCACGGCGCTTTTCAGCCCAGGAATTTCCTGGTCTGTGGGCAGTAAAAGCTCATTTGGAAATGCGGTGATCACTTACCCTCTGCATTGTTGTTGCTGGGAACTGCACTCCAGAGCTGTTCCTATTCAGCCATCTTGGATCCGCCTTTGTTTTTTTTTTTTTTTTTTTTTTTTGTATTTTTAGAAGAAACAAGGTCTTGCCATGTTGCCCAGGCTGGTCTTGAACTCCTGGACTCAAGTGATTAGCCAGCCTCGGCCTCCCAAAGTGCTGGGATTACAGGTGTGAGGCACCACACCTGAAATGTCAAATGTTGAATTTTGACTTTTAGTATGGAGTATTATTTATTGCATTTAGGAATACCCTTTATAGCTTTAAATGTTTTTTAAAAAATCAGGAATAGGCTGGGTGCGGTGGCTCATGACTGTAATTCCAGCACTTTGGGAGGCCAAGGGGGCAGATCATGTGAGCTCAGGAGATTGAGACCAGCCTGGGCAGCATGGTGAAACACCTTCTCTACTAAAAATACAAAAAAATTAACCAGGTATGGTGGCATGAACCTGTAGTCCCAGCTACTTGGGAGGCTGAGGCATGAGAACCACTTGAACTCAGGAGTTGGGGGCTTCAGTGAGCTGAGATCGTTCCACTGCACTCTAGCCTGAGTGACAGAGGAAGACCCTATCTTAAAATAAATAAATAAATAAATAAGGAAAAGAAAGAATGAAAAAAAAAATCAGTAAGAGCTATGAGTTTTATTCAGTGCGAATTTTCAGTTTTCTGTTTCTTTCCTCTCATTGGGTCTCTCTGCTGCCCAGCTCAGTATTACCTGCATGCTGGCCCAGAAGAGAGACTCTGTCTGCTTCTAAGTTGTGTGGGCTGCATTGTCTGTTCATACAGAGCCTATGTTTGCTCTAAGCCAGGGCCTGCGGAGCTCCTTGGTGGATAATGTACACGAGACTTTGGACTTGGGCTTGTCCCCTGCATTTGGCTCTGTGAGGCTGTTTTTCCTATTTCCGGATACTTGTTGAAATTGGAGATCATTATAAATGAGAGAGAGATGATTTTCAGATAAGTGCGGGCCTATTGCATTAGGCAGGGTTCCTGACAGTGTTTGGTAAATGGATGAGAATAAATGATAGACTTTAACTGCAGAGCCCCAAGAGAGCGGTTACTCCTTCACATTTGTATTATTTATAATGACAATAAACACCTCATCCCATCACTCTTTGACCTTCCTCAGAAAGAACCACTGACTGTTAGAGGGAAAAAATTGTTTGCCACAGACAAATGAAGAATAACTTGTAACTCACTTTGTGGTTTCTCTGCGAGATAGAAAATAGAACTTTCCTGCTTTTAAAGAACATACATGTTTTAAAGATTGATACAGAGGGATTCCTTGCTATCCAGAATTTTATATTGGTATCCTTGCATTTACAAAGCTCAAAGGGAAGCAAAACTCATCATAAAGAAACAAGCAAAAAAAATCACCAAAGGAAAAAAATCTTGCTATAAAATGATCCGTTGTCAAACATCTGAACCCGACAACTGCTTGTTTCCGTTCACTGTCCATGTTTTTCCTCTCCTGTCCCTCTGACTCCAGCAATACATCCTGCCTGGGATGCCCATCTGCCTGTCCTTCTGTCAGCCCTTCCATTCATTCATGGATTCACTTAGGAGCAGTTATTGAATATCTTCTCTGTGCCAGGATCTGGGCTGTATAGGTACACCCTAGACGTGTCGCACAGTGCAGTGCAAATGCCACCTCTTCCAAGTACCAGATGCATCCCTGATTCGCTATTCTCTGCCCTACAAAGTTGAAACTGTTCTCCCCCTTCTCTGTGCGTCCATAGCACTTCATGGGTGCTTTCTAGATATTTAGCATAAGCTGTTAAGAATGCCTGGCAATATGACTTCTCTTTTAGAGGACAGCCTTAAGTTCTGCTAGTGGGGTTTGTGTCTTATTTGTTTCAAGAGGCAAGTTGATATCTACTCAGCTCTGTATCTTTCTCCAATGTTGGGGCTGACCCAGTTCGTGACCAACAGCTGGAATCTTCTTTTTCTTTCTTTTTTTTTCTTTTTTTTACGTATTCCTTCTATTCTAGGGCTAAGGTTGCTGCAGCTGATGGGCCCCCCAGGAACCCAGCTCAGACCCTCATCCCTGTGCGGCACACAGTAAAGATAGACAAAGACGCCCTCCTTCAGGACTATGGATTTCACATTTCCGAGAGCCTTCCCCTTACAGTGGTGGCTGTCACAGCAGGTAGGGGATGACTGGGAAATGAAAAAAGAGTTTGGCTTCTTAAGGGGAAGTAGCCCCGAATCTCCCCTGATCTCTCTATCCTATAGCAAAATGCAGAAAAGCCTGCCTTAGGAAGTTAGAAAAGGCATTCCTAATTCTGTCTTGGGCTTTGCACCTCACTTTGATGCTGGGAGGGAGGAAGCCCCCGGTGCAGCTGCTGCTCCAAACTCCAGGCTCCCACTGGCCTTGGCCAGGGCTTTGCCCACCCATCACTCACTGGCTGGTCTCAGGGGCAGTGAAAGTATCTGGCTAAGCCAGCCCTCCTCTTTGAACCCCACATGCTCCTAGCTGGGGAGACTTTCTGGTCAGACAATAATAGAAACTTGATTTATCTTCACTTGAACCTTGTGAAATATAGGCTGTACCAGGGTGAAGAGGAGCAGATGGGGAAAGGCCAGTGCTTGTTTTCAAACTTGAGGTGTGTTAATCTGGGATTCGTTAAAATGTGTTAATTTCTATTTACACATACATACACACCAGAGTTCATTAGAGATGAATGGAGTAGATTTACTGGCCAACTCTGTTGATTTAGAAGGTTTCTGCTAGTTTTCTTTCTCAGGACAGTCTTCTAACATCCCTGGAAGTTGGTGATAGATGATAGGTACGTTATCCATGATTTATAAACAAGAAAATTAGGATCTGCATGAGCCCAAGCCTGACTGAAGGTGGGGGAGTGAGCCAATACCCCTAGGGACTGGATCAGGCTGTCATTTTTGCTGTGCCACTATTACACATGGAGCCTGGGTTCTCCTGGCATGAGCACCAATTACTTATTTTCCGTCCAACAGGAGGCTCTGCTCATGGCAAGCTTTTCCCTGGTGATCAGATCCTCCAAATGAACAATGAGCCTGCCGAAGACCTTTCCTGGGAACGCGCAGTCGATATTCTCAGGTACTAAATAATCTTCCATCATCTACAGGATTGTACAGATGATCAAAGAGCAAAGTTGGGCAACAGGAATGCCATAACTGATCCCCTGATTTTAATAAGGTTAAAGTCTATTTTAAAGCAGCAAGGACAGCCTCGTTTTAGAGTTCCAACTCTATCTTAATAAGATGGCTTCTTGGTGGTGGCTGTTACAGTCCACTCTCTCTCACTTGCCTACAAAAGAGCATGGGAGGCACAGAGTGCTATATTTGTCAAACCCCTGCTACGCCCAAGACACCGTGCTGCACACTGCAGGAGTGTAATGATCGTAAATAACACATAGCCCCTATCCTCAAAGGATTTATAGGCACGTTGTAACATATGCCAAAGATGGAACTAAACTGGCACCAGATCTGTTCTTCTTTATCCCTCTTGATATCTCTTCTTAAATGTAATTGCAGGTGCATCTTGGTTGGCATATATGTAGTTTCATTGATGTAGCACCTCCAAACCTTCTGCCTGGTGTCATTGTGACTTACGGAAATGCCTTGCTTTCTACCTAGACAATGATTTCTTGAGACCAGGGCACAGAGGGTACTCAGTTCCTTGAGTGACTATGGTTAGTGCTGGGAATTAGCAACCCAGACTTTAAGATGGAGGAGTACCATTGATAGGAGTAAAGAGGACAAGCAGACATTTTATGGCCACATGCAAGCTTTGGCTTTTAAATTTTTTACTCAACAATGTTCTAATGACTAATATACAGACAGGTGAGAAATAGAGGTAGGTGAAAGCTAACTTGAAGATATATATGTAGTTCAGTGTGTGCTTTTTTATGAATCGCTTATCTGGCTTTTGGGTGGTATTAATTTGTTTTTTTCCCTTTTTTGAGCTGGGGTCTTGCTATGTTGCCCAGGCTGGTCTCAAACTCTTGGGTTCAAGTGGTCTTCCTCTCCCAGCTATTCAGGTGGCTGAGACAGGAGAATCTCTTGAACTTGGGAGGCAGATGTTGCAGTGAGCCAAGATTGTACCACTGTACTCCAGCCTGGGCAACAGAGTAAGACTGTCTCAAAAAAAGAAAAAAAGAAAAAAGAAAAGCCGAGGAAATATGCTGTAAATGCTGGAGAGTCCTCCAACTTGCTCAGAAGTTGTAGGTCGACAAAACAGAGAAGGGCCCAGAAGTATTTCAGTTGTGTCTTTAATGCTGGATAACATTTGGTCCAAAAGATGGAGGTGAAGGGTGATTCAGGCAAAGGAGGAAGCAGAGCAACAGGGTGGGAGTAGGGGTTGCTGAACACTTCAGTTTGCCTGGAGAAAAGTTCTAGGAAGTGAAGTCCAGATGATAGAGGGTCTTGAATGCCAGCACAGCACATTTCAGTGTGATTTGATTCTCCCCCTGAAAGGGTGGGCAGTTGAAGGCTTCTGAGCAGGGGTGCGTGACTTGAGGTGTGCTGTGCATCTATGCCCTCTGCTGCGTTTTGCATGTGAGAATTCCAGGATGCCTCAGTTTTTTTAGCTTAGTTCCCAGTATCTAAAAAGAGCATGTATTATTCAGTGTCATATGTAAAAGGAAAAACACAAAGCAAAACAAAATGACAAAACAATGCAAGAAAACATTTCAAATTCCTCCCAATACTGTGAGGCTAATATGTCCTTTAGAGCACTTGCACTTTGGTTTATTGTGATTTATCTCAGAAAAGGCCTATTCTTATTTAAAATGGAAAAGAGGAAGTCCCCAGACACTTAAATATCTTGGGCTGAGTTTATCCATTTGAGGAAATAACTCACCAGCAGCAATTGGCCTAAATGTTCATATTGCAAGAAGTCAAATGAAATTATTTTGCAAACTGCTTCTCTACGTAGCAATGGCAAAGAGAAAGGAAAATATAAATCCATTTTCTCTGTTCTTCTCGATAATATAAAGTAGAGGTTCGGCAGTTGTCTGGTTGATTTGATCACTTTTGAAATCTAAGAGATAATGCAAGACAGAGATGTCTACTGTCTTGATTACATGATTGGGCTCATTACACTGACTTCATGCACAAACACCATAAACTCTGGCCTTCATCTGATAAATGTTACCCACAGACATTCATTCTATTTAGTGAAATGTTTAGCCTGAGTTTTCTGAAATAGCAACCTAAGTTATCTGTGTTATTGCCATATTTTCTCTTAAAAATTTTTTTGGGATATAAATCTAACTAGTATCTACTGGATGAGTTCTTCATTGAATGGGACTAAATTAAGGCTAAGTGCCTTAATAAATGTTGTGGCTCTAGATATAGGCTAGATGGTGGAGGTGGACATAGGAAGATTTCCTCCAGGTGGGGGAGCTCTCTGGGTCAGTTTAAGTTTCTTTGCAGGTTGTTGCATTTCCCAGTTTTGCTGAGCCAAAGAAGCTAAGGCAGGCTCGGTTCGGTGCCTCACACCTGTAATCTCAGCACTTTGGGAGGCTGAGACAGGTGGATCACCTGAGGTCAGGAGTTCAAGATCAGCCTGACCAACTTGGAGAAACCCCATCTCTACTAAAAATACAAAATTAGCTGGGTGTGGTGGCGCATGCCTGTAATCCCAGCTACTCGGGAGACTGACGCAGGAGAATCGGTTGAACCCGGGAGGCAGAGGTTGCAGTGAGCTGAGATTGTACCATTGCACTACAGCCTGGGCAACAAGAGCAAAACTCCATCTCAAAAAAAAAAAAAGAAGCTAAGGCAAAGGAGGCTGCTTTATACTAATTCTGCCAGTCTTTTTGACCCTAACACACATGCTCACACATGTGTACATGCACATGCATCTGTCACACAAAATGACTAAATGTTTTTGTCTTCATTCTTTCTTTTTTCAGGGAAGCAGAAGATTCTCTTTCAATCACAGTTGTTCGCTGCACGTCGGTAAATCTCCTTCTATGTACTGTGTGTTAGTTTCACCATTGTGGCCCTAAGACCCTGTTCCCCCAGAGGATATCCCTCATAAAGTCAGCAGGAAAGGCAAAGAGTGGAGGGTGAGAGCTGCCTGGCAGTGGGTGGCCAGTCAGTCCATGTTATCTGAAGACCTCCACCATGCAAATACAATGGAGGAAACAGATATGGTGCAGGCTTCAAGAATTGATGGTCCAGTGGAAGAGATACATCTATGATTGGGCACAGTAGGATGAAGATAAGTTTCAAGACAGGTTTGAGTGGTATGACTTTGGGCAAACTATTCAGTTTTAGTTTTCACTTTTGTAAAATAGTGATCATGACAATAACTGCCTTGTCTGTCTAATTGGTTGTTAGAAGGACCGAATGAGATGTTGGATATGCAAGTGTGTTTTATTAGCTCTGAGGCTCACCACGTGGCACAGTGTGGCATAGATGATGCACAGGGAGGAAGTGGCAATCCGAAACCACCACAGGCCGAGGAGCCCCTTGTGTGTTATTTAGGGAAAGTATATAATCAAATTTTCAAAAGAAAGACTACTAATGAGAAAGTTTTTTAAAAGTTGACAGAACATTTTCATTGTGAGAAATTTCAATATATACCTCTTAGGCTTGGCCACAAATAGACCAAAAGAAAAAAAGAGGGGCATAGAGAATTTTAATAATGCACTTAATAATCTGATCTAATTGACCACATTCCAGGCTGCCAAGAAAACTCAATAAACTCCCCAAATGAAAAACTGTGCAGGTCCCTCTTTCTGAATATAATAAAATAGAAGCTAATAACTATTAAAAATTTAATTAGAAACCATTCAGCCATTTGGGAATAAAAATGTAATTTCCTAAGTAAAGATGGAGTCAAATAGAAAAAGCAAAATTATCATTATAGACTATTTAGAAAATAATTGAAAATTAGAACTGTACTTTTTTTCTGAGATGGAGTCTCACTCCCGTCGAGCATGCTGCGTGCAATGGCACTATCTTGGCTTACCGCAACCTCCACCTCCTGGGTTTAAGCAATTCTCCTTCCTCAGCCTCCCAATTAGCTGAGATTACAGGCATGTGCCACCATGCCCAGCTAATTTTTGTATTTTTAGTACAGGTGGGGTTTTGCCACATTGGCCAGGCTGGTCTTAAACTCCTGACCTCAGGTTATCCACCTGCCTTGGCCTCCCAAAGTGCTAGGATTACAGGTGTGAGCCACCATGCCCAGCCAGAACTGTACTTCTTAAAACTAATTATGCGGCCGGGTGCAGTGGCTCACGCCTGTAATCCCAGCACTTTGGGAGGCTGAGGTGGGTGGATCACAAGGTCAGGAGTTGGAGACCAGCCTGACCAACATGTTGAAACCCCATCTCTACTAAAAATAAAAAATTAGCCAGGTGTGGTGGCAGGTGCCTGTAATCTCAGCTACTCAGGAGGCTGAGGCAGGAGAATTGCTTGAATCCAGGAGGCAAAGGTTGCAGTGAGCCAAGATCACACCATTGCATTCCAGCCTGGGTGACCAGAGCGAGACTCTGTCTCAGAAAAAAAAAGAAACCAATTATGTACAGTGGAAGCTATATTCAGAGTAAAATTCATAGCCTTAAGTATTTTTATCATTTAATACAGCAACAAAGCAATTAAATATTCAGTGCAAGAAGTTTGAAAAAAAGATTAATAAAACAAACATAAAGCAGAATAACGTAACAAAAATTAAAATATAAATGATCCTCTGAAAAATAAAGATTGTAGTGTTGATAAATCCAAGGGCTATTTCTTTAAGGACAAAAGTTATATAAAATACACAAACCTTAAGGGAAAGAGATATGTGAGCCTCACGTGGCGGAAACTAGAATATTACTGACATATATTTAAAAAAAAATCTGGCTGGGCACGGTGGCTCACACTGGTAATCCCAGCACTTTGGGACGCTGAGGCAGGCAGATCACAAGGTCAAGAGATCAAGACCATCCTGGCCAACATAATGAAACAAAATATAAATATATATTTATATTTTGTGAAAAACATAGCATTCCAAATCAGTGGGAGAAAAGGCAGTTATTCAAGAAATCAAACTTGGACGTTTGTTTAAATATTTGGAAAAAATACAGTCTCACCTCTAAAAATGCAAACAACATGGATAGATGTCTGTCTGATCATAGGCTGTAGAAAGATTGCCTATGCATTTAAAGCGTGGAAGGAAGCAAAGTGGAACAAAGGCGATTTGATTATGTGAAAATACAAAGCTTCTGTGGTCCAAACACTTCATAACACTAGAAAGCAGAGAAATTGTCTCCTGTCTGTATTTGACAAGTGTTATATTTTGTTTTTATTTCTTGGAAATAGAGTAGGAAAAAACCCACCTAATTAGGATGAAGATGTTTGCCATAAATATGTCAGACCAAGTATTTTATGTATAGATAAATGGAATTTCTTCTATTCTTAACAGAATCTGTCTATTAAATAATGTGAAACCAATATGGAAACAGGGAAATCTAATCAGTATACATGGTAGTGCAGGTGTTAGGATGTCCTTTTTATTTAGCTGATTATCGTCTCATTGGAGAGTACCTTAATTTTAATTAGGCAGATTTTTTCCTACTCTGTTTCCAAGAAATGAGCAAAAGAAAACAATGTAAGGAGCGAGGGAAACAGCATAGAGCTAAATCCTTTAAAAAATAAAAAGTATGGGAAGATGAAAATTGGTATGTGTCCAGTACCACTCCTGAGATTCCTATAAGATTTTCAGAAAGAAAGGAACGTAAATACTGTGCTCTGGAAGTCTCTCAGGGAGAACTGGCATTAGCCCAGTCTATGGCCACCAGTGCCTCTGAGAAATGTCCTAAATATTGGCTAGCCTGCTCCTGGGCCTCTCACCGGAACTGCCCCGAAGAATGAGTGAATGAATGAATGAATAAATGAATGAATGAATTTATTTGAGATGGAGTTTCATTCCATCTCAATGGAGTGCAATGGTGCGATCTTGGCCCACTGCAGCCTTCACCTCCTGGGTTCAAGTGATTCTCCTGCCTCAGCCTCCTGAGTAGCTGGGACTACAGGCGCGCACCACCATGTCCAGCTAATTTTTGTATTTTCTGTAGAGACAGTGTTTCACCATGTTGGCCAGGATGGTCTCGATCTCTTGACTTCGTGATCTGCCCACCTCAGCCTCCCAAAGTACTGGGATTGCAGGTGTGAGCCACTGCGCCTGGCCTATTTATTTATTTTTCAGATGAAGTCTTGCTCTGTCACCCAGCCTGGAGTGCAGTGATGCAAACTCAGTTCACTGCAACCTCCATCTCCCTGGTTCAAGCAATTCTCCTGCCTCAGCTTCCCAAGTAGCTGGGACTACAGTCATGCACCACCATGCCTGGCTAATTTTTATATATTTTAGTAGATATGGGGCTTCACCATATTGGCCAGGCTGGTCTCGAACTCCTGACCTCAAGTGATCTGCCTGCCTCAGCCTCCCAAAGTGCTGGGATTACAGGTGTGAGCCACTGCAGGTGGCCCCAAAGAATTTTAAAAACATTGCAAAATGATCATACATGTCTTGCTTTAGCAAGGAGGCTCATTGTTGTCGTGGTAGATTCTTGGGGTCCTCAAATTACTTGAAATTGATTAGGAATGATAAAATCCACAGTTGCACCATTAATTACTGCTTCTCTAGAACACTGAATTGTACTGGTTTAAATTTGTAGATCTGTATTGTCTATATTCATTGTCTATAATACATTATTTGTAATAATATTAATGCCAGTATTTAATGTCTTATTTAATTTGCACCAAAAGGAAATGCATGAGGAAGATAGACTCATTATCCCCCTTTTACAGATGAGGATGCCATGGCCTCACACGCCCATGGTCTCACGTACAGAAATCAGTGAAGCTGGGTTATTTTCCAGGTAGACTCCAGAACCCACATTCCTTTGCATTATGCTATTGTACCTCTGTAAACCCTGCTGCCTTCATGAGTGACATTGTGTAGCCCAGGACAGAGGGTATTGCAAAAAGATATAGGAATGTTTTCCGAAGTGTCCCTTTCAGTGCGCTTTTAAACATTAACTCTTAGTTCAGCAAAAAACATGTACAAAGAGATTTTATCAGCTGAGGTCTGCTACTTTCTGACGAATTAATTTAGAATCCAGGAAGAGCTTAGAAGTTCGAGAATAATGAGTAGCTCATATCCTTTGAACTGTCTCTTTAAAATATTGGATGACTGAAGTGGGTATAAGGAAGGGGTTTATAATATGTTCCAGATGCCGAGACATGCAGGATGGCAGAGCTGATGTTCAGGTATAATAGTACAGAAACCACAGTGGGGGCTGTGTGTTGGGCACTTTCATGTTGGCATGTTTTTTTCCCAAAGCAGCCAGTTTCATGGTTAGGTGGGCCCAAATGTAAGAATGGCCCTTCTTCCCTGTGACTCCCACCAACTAGTTCAGAGCAAGTCCACTTTGTATGAAATGGCAAAGATTTGGAAGAGTGATCTTCTCTAGGCTAAACAACTGTTCCATCAGTGATTCCTCATAGATGTGTTTTTCTGAATTCTCACTTCTCTGAGAGCTTTCTGGACAGATTCCAATTTCATGATGACTCTCCCAAATAGTGACATCCAGAAAGAAACACAGTTCCACCAGTGACCAATGCTGAGTATCATGGGGAATGGATATGCACCGAGAATGCTGGTAAAGCCCAAAACCAGGTCAACATTTTAGCAGGCTCCATCACACTGTCAGCTTGGGTGAAACTGGTGACCAACAAAATACTGAGCTGGCTTTTAAATGAGTAGCTTCCAAGCCAGGTCCCTTAAATCCCATGCTTGCGCAATTGATATTTTGGATGCTCAGTGCCACACTTCACATTAATCCCTGTCATGTTGCTTTTGCCCAGTGCTCTGGCATGCTGAGATTTTACACTCAGGGAATTGTGGGACTGAAAGGCCTATTTGTACAGTTGACAGCTGTAGTCGTTCTCCCTTCCTGTCAGGGACTCTCCCCTTCCTAAGTCTACTCCAGTTCCTTCAGTTTCCTGCCAGTTGATTTTCTTGAGCACGATCCAGCTCTGGGACTAATTCAGGATTTGTCTCCTGAAGGTGAGAGACAACAGTGATTTCTTCCTGCAGATTCCTTTCCTCTCTGCATCTCTCTTCTGTTCTGCCCCTGATTTCTTATTCCTTTGAGTCTGTAGGCTGGTGATGGTTGTACCTGTCGCTTTGACCACTCCGTTTATCTTGTTCCCTGCAGCTCTTGACAGCCCAACTCCTTATACCGTCTTGTATTTGTTTTTGGTGATTTCCTGGCCTTCGATCCATAGCTATCTCGGTCCTTAAGTTCCCCATGCATTCCTCTTTTAGATTCCCAGTTCCTTGACCTTCCCCCCAAATTCTTGCTGCCTGATATCTGATGACAGCTTGCAGCTCTGTCCTTCACAGGTTTGGCAACTTCACTTTCCCTGGCTTCAACCAAGACATTGCTAAACATCACTCTTGAGGATTGAGCCAAAGGGAGACTAAGATACTGAGTTAGAAATCAGGACTATTTTGAGTGTACGTCAACTAGTATATGAACCCACCTAACGGCACTGCATCTGGCCTTTTCCACAGGGGGATTATAGGAGACTTTATCCTATGCTTTGCAAGAATGAAGGAATACTACTATATCCACAGAACCCTGGTCTACCAATATGGACTCCTATCTTCAAAGGAAAAATGAACTTGGTTGACTCTGACTTGTTCTTGATAACTCCATATTGGCTGTTAGTGATCACTGTCTTAAAGCTCTCTGACCATCTCTTATCTTGGATTTTGCCAAGAATCTTTTGTTTATTTATTTATTTATTTATTTATTTATTTGAGTCAGAGTCTCACTCTGTCAGTAGGCCAGAGTGCAGTGGCGCCATCTCAGCTCACTGCAAGCTCCATCTCCTGGATTAAAGTGACTCTCCTGCCTTAGCCTCCCAAGTAGCTAGAACTAAAGGTTGTGCCACCACACTAGGCTAATTTTTGTATTTTTAGTAGAGATAGGGTTTCACCATGTTGGCTAGGCTGGACTTGAACTCCTGATCTCAGGTGATTCACGTGCCTTGGCCTCCCAAAGTGCTGGGATTACAGGCAGGAGCTATGCACCCAGCCTGATTTTGCCAAGAATTAATGACAGACTTACCAATACGTGTTTTCCTAAATCCTCCACATTCATTTTCTGGAAAACTTGTTATTGGACCATCTTTAATCTCCTAACATTTCTTCCATTCTCTGTTTCATGGATGATACCAACTTACATATAATAGGTCAACAAGCCCCCTAGATTCAAGTGGTATGGGAGTCCTGAACTCATTCGCAGCAATCTGATAGGCTTATCACTAATTTTGGGTTGTAACTTTTTCTCTTATTCCTTCTATCCCTTCTCTAATTTCTACAGGTATACTTCTCTGCAAACATTATTATTTCTCCTCTTTTCTACTAATTTTTTTGTTTTAAAACAAATTACAGCTAGTGCTTGACTTACGACCACGATTGGTTCCAACAGACCGGTCGTAACATGATTTGGTTGTAAGTTGAATAGGCTATATGCACGTGGAGATGGCAGTGCGGTCGGAAGCTGGTCCGCACTGTTGTACGCCCAGCTGGGCAACGTTTGCGCTGCCAGACGCGGAGCAGTCGTGGCTAGCGATTGTGGTCGTAAAGTCGAATGGTCGTAAGTTTCATAGGTCGTTAAGTCGATCAATACCTGTATATATTTGAGATGTTGAGTCACAGTCATGAATCCTGTCATGCCAAGGTTCTAGTTACCCATGAGAATCACATTTATCTTTTTGCCTTAAAATTTCAGGGCTTCTTGTTCATTTTATATACTTCATGGCTATGGTCAGTTGGTATTTGAGTCTGTGAACATTGTTTGCAGCTGTTTCCCTGATTGCTGTTATGTATCTCTTCTCCCATCTTCACAGAACATGGCCCAGAGTCTCATCTTGGTACTGTTACACATGTAAACATTCTAGAGACTGGCCTAAAGGACTGTCCACACCAAGGCACATAGGATGTTAGGCTGGAAAATAGTGTGTCAGGATTTCATCCAGGAAGCTCACAGCCTGTTGGTCTAGAAGATCATGTAACATGCTATTCAGCAAGTGTCACAGTTTGGCTTGATATGATCAAGTCCAAAGCCTTCACCATATACTCGTACGAACCTGTGATGACTCTTTGCTTCCGGGAAAAGAGGGTACCTCCCAAAGGATAAGAGCAAAGTGGGGCCAAGGATATGTCATAAGGGTCAGAGTTTCAGGGAACCCTGTCTAACTACTATATTGTGCAGATGGGAAGACTCTGAAGGCCAGAGAGGGGCAAGGACTGGGCCAAAGTCACAGAGAATTATTTTGTTGTGCTTTACGCACTCATGTGGTTTTCTTTCGTTAAGAATTTGTGGTTGAGATAGTTCTCACAACTATTGAGCAGTAAAACATGAGTTGGAATTCACATCCTCCCATTCATAGGGTAGGACCTTTTGTCTTCATCATATCACAGCTATTTTGCTATCATGTTGAATTTCCAACTATTCTCAGGCATGTGAGAACATTATCTGGCTTGAGATCCCTAGATTGTATGAAAATACCTTTAATGGATTATTATTCTTTCCTGTGGGTTTAAATCGAATCTGCAACAGCTATCAAAGTTTCTGTTTTTAAGAAACGAGAAGCTAGTTATACAAGCTTTTATGAAAGTGCTGCTTCAGAATGCATCATGTTGATATTTTACAGGGAGTCCCTAAATCGTCCTTCCTGACCGAAGAGAAGAGAGCCAGGCTGAAGACCAACCCTGTGAAGGTACACTTTGCTGAAGAAGTGCTCATCAGTGCACACAGCCAGGTGTGTCACTAGTCAAGGGATTGAAATTACTCTTTATGCAGCTGGGAAGCTGCCTTCTGTCACATAACTCCCTGAACCTCTGGAATCCCACAGCACAGAGAGGATGCAGAGGTGCAGTGTGTTTGCAAGAGGTTTTATGCACACTCCCTGTCAGATGCCTGCAGACCCTGGACTGGGAGAGCTGGTGGGAGCTGTGGGCCCTGGGTGGGGACTGGGAAGAAGAGCACTGAGTATGGCTCTCTATGTTCTGTGACTCCATTCTTCTGCCCATGAAATTTCAACAGATTCCACTAGTTAATTTCTCATTTTGCATCTTCAAATGTATTACTCCCTCTGAAGGTGATCTATTGATAATAATGCCAGTGGTGATGGGATTGCTTTTTATTTTTAAGAGCACATCATCTATTGAATCTCTATTATGTGACCTAACTTTGCGTGTACACAGTCCTTAGTTATCACAATGCCCTGCAAGGGAGGTGTTTTAACAAAAGGGGAAGCAGAGGCCTAGAGAGATTAAGACACTTAACCTCTAAGATCACAGAGCAAGAAAATGCAGGAGCCCAGGCTCACGTGACTTTAGTTCTTTGGTTTTTCACTATGACGTGCTGTCTAGTCCTTTTTAATATGGAGAGACCCAGGGTTGGGGGTTCAGAAGACAAATTTGTAATGGGAAAATGTGGCTAGAGTTTGTAATGTGGAGTGTTGGATAAAAGGCATATTTATTCATAATTTACACATTTCTTCCAGTAGTCTATAACTATTGCCATTCTGAATTTCTTAATATTAGACTTAGAAACTTTAAAGTCAAAACTTGTCCTTATCTGGTCTCCTCACATAGAGACCAGCAAAGGCCATGGGAGTAAGAAGGGGTGGGGGCTACCACCATTTTAACAAAGGATCCAGGTGACCTGGTCCACATCTACAGAGCCCTTATTTTCTACCTGCCCTGCTACTTAATAGAGCACACCTTCAGATAGACTTGAGTGAGAAAGGTAGACTTGTTCAGGAAGGGGCCAGTGGGAGGCCTAATGCTTTACTCAGAAAACACCTGTCAGTCAGCAATATTTGAGTCATGTCTGTGAAGTTGGATTGAGCCTCTTTAGAAAATTAAGTTTAGATTTGGCCTGGCGCACTGGCTGATGCCTGTAATCCTACCACTTTGGGAGGCCAAGGCAGGCCGATCACCAGGTAGTGATCGAGACCAGCCTGGCCAACATGGTGAAACCCCATCTCTACTAAAAATACAAAAATTAACTGGGCATGGTAGCACACACTTGTAGTCCCAGCTACTCGGGAGGCTGAGACAGGAGGAGCGCTTGAACCTGGGAGGCACAGGTTGCAGTGAGCCAAGATCACACCACTGCACTCCAGCGTGGGCTACAGGAGCGAGACTCCATCTCAAAAAAAAGAAAAAAGAAAATTAAGTTTAGATTCAACACATGACTCTTCGAGTCATGCACAGTGATGAGTAGTGAGGGTGAGAACCAGCTAGCATAATAGGTGGAGAGTAAAGGCACTACAGGTGTGGACAGGGTCACTTGGTTGATTTGTTTTAATGGCCATGACTTCCTATTCACTGCTGTCTATGTTGAGAGAACCATGTAAGGACAATTTTCACCTGAACTGGCTACAAAACTGGCTTTGAGTTTTGGTGGGGATGGGGAGTTTAAAGGATAAGGTTCTAAAAAGGTGTCTCCAGGAAGGCTTGGAAGGTTGGGGCACCTCAGGGAATCTTTGGGAGTCTCTGCATCAGTCACACAAGGCAGAGTTAGCAAAACCAGGAAGAGCTCATCCCTGTGACCTGCCTATTCCTCCTTTCAAGTGTTTAAAAGCTGATAAAATTGGCTATTAAACTTTTCCCCTTGGAACAGAGTAAGACTGCCTTAGGATACATAATCACTGTGTTAAGAAGGATCTGAAGTAGTAAACCGATATTTGAAATATATTTGACTTTGCTCACAGTTACACAAATACAAAGGAAAATATATTAAAAGGTATAACTTTATACTTAGCAAATGAGCAAAAATGGAGAAAAACTGTAAGCCCCAATGCTGAGAAAGTAATTACAGCCTTGTACTGCTGATGGCTTTATAAATTGGCTTAAATTTTTTGAGGTGGAAAAAACCAAAATTTAATGACTGCCATAAAAAATGACCCAGAGATTGCATTCCTATTAGTCAATACAATAATTTAAATGAAAATCCATATATTTAAAGATATCTTTAGTATCAACATTTTAAGTAGCTCCCAAAATGGAAAAAAATGCTCAATTGTCTAGGGCAGAAGAATTGTGAAATCAATTCTGATATTTCAACTCAATAGAATATTATAAAGCCATTAAAATTATAAAGCCCACCTAAAAATTGTATATGAAATGTGTATTGGGTAGAAAAATGAACATAGCATCATGCATATTAAATTATTGCAGCTCTCTAAAAACTTTTTACAGATACAGATAAAAATTGGAAGAAGCCTTAGGGGAAAGTAGGTGGTGGTAGTTATGTATTGTTGTTATGAATATATCTTTTGTAAACCTTTTAAATCACAAAGTACTAAGGAAAAAAATTCCCACTTGGGAAACCCCAAAATTAAGATTTCTAAACACCCAAAGCCACAGAATTAGGATGGCAGCAGAGTAAGCAATTTGAAATCCCTCATCCTGATGTAATGTGAAATGGCACTGGAATATGAACATCTTCCTTTTTCCTCCATAAAAATATTGTGTTTTTTAAAAAAGTTATAAACCCAGGAGACGGAGGCTGAAGTGAGCTGAGATCATACTACTGCACTCCAGCCTGGGCGACAGGGTGAGACTCTGTCAAAAAAAAAAAAAAGTTATAGAGAGTGACGATTGTGAGTCTTGCTTAGAAGATACAAGCACCTTTATATTTAGAAGATTCAATATTCTCATCTGAAAAACCTGAAAGGTTTTTTTGGAAAAAGATTATAAACTTTTTTTACTCAGGTGGGCTTTATACCCAAACTCTTTATAGAGATGAATGCAGGGGACCAATTCTAGCTCAAATCTTGGGTACTCTAAAATCCCTCTGTGCTTCTGGAGGACACCAGCCCCAAGGGTCCTTTGTATTTGCAAGCAAACACTCAGAAGTCTCTTCTTATGAGGGCTGGGAGATTCTCTAAAACCCTCTCCTGCCTCATCCCAGGAGCTCTAGCTGGCATGGGGCCACCAAACACAGACTAGTCCTGTGCCTTTTTCCCAAATAGCCCTACAAGAGTGGCAGAGTCCCTTAGGGGACCTCACACATCTAGGGTGATAGTTGGGGTGAGTGTATTGGAGAGCATCCCTCTGCCCTTTGGTGATATTTCATTATAGGGAATGCAACAATAAAATGAGGATAAGAGAGGCTCCCCTCCTCTCCCCATCCCACAACAGTCCCACAAGGTAGAGTCTCAGAATCTCTGAAAGGCCCATGTTGAACAGCATGCATGCTGGCCATCTGGCTTGCCAAATTGCCTCCCATAAGAGTGCAACCAGCAGTGAAATGTTAGCTGCCGGTCATGAGACATCACACAGGCTCGTGCGGTGCAATCAGTGTGCTTGTGGAAGGGCTCACTCTTCTCCACCATTTGTCATACCTAACAGTCCTCCTGGGTATCCCTGGACAATGCATGCGTGTGCACTGAAGAAATTCCCAAGTGCCAAGAAGCAATCCCTGACACGGTGAGGTTAGGGAGGATCCTACTCTCCAAACCAGGCAGGATCAGACAACCAAGGATTTGTCATACCCAGGGGCAGGAAAGGTGTGACTGGGATACAACAGGTCAGGCACAGTGGCTCATGCCTGTAATTTTACTATTTTGAGAGGCCAAGGCAGGCAGAACACTTGAGGCCAGGAGTCCGAGACCAGCTGGCCAACATGATGAAACCCCGCCTCTACTAAAAATACAAAAATTAGGCCGAACACAGTGGCTCAGGCCTGTGATCCCAGCACTTAGAGAGGCTGAGGTCAGTGGATCACCTGAGGTCAGGAGTTCAAGACCTGCCTGGCCAACATAGTGAAACCCCATCTCTACTAAAAAATACAAAAATTAGCCGGGCATGGTGGTGCATGCCTGTAGTCCCAGCTATTCGGGAGACTGAGACAGGAGATTTGCTTGAACCTGGGAGGCAGAAGTTGCAGTGAGCTGAGATCGTGCCACTGTACTCCAGCCTGGGCAACAGAGTGAGACTCTGTCTCAAAAAAATAAAGCTGGTGGTGGTGGCAGGTGCCTGTAATCCCAGCTATTTGTGAGGCTGAGGTGGGAGAATTGCTTGAACCCAGGAGGCAGAGGTTGCAGTGAGCAGAGATTGTACCACTGCCCTCCAGCCTCGGTAACAGAGTGAGACCCTGTCTCCAGAAGAAAAGAAAACAGGGATACAATACTTTTGTGTTTTACAGGGTAACTCTCTGCTGTGTATGCCCAACGTGCTCAAGCTATACTTGGAGAATGGACAGACCAAAGCTTTCAAGTTTGAAGCAAACACAACCGTGAAGGTATTAAGAATAAACTTGAACCTCTTTTCCCAGGAGAATGTTCTGGCTGCTAGGACCCTCCAGGCTTCTTGCCCTGCATCTGCCTTGGTGGTCCCACAAGCACCATGGTCCCTGTAATATGAGCTCCTATAGTAATAAGCCAAGTACCATGTTATCTCATTTAGTTGCACAACCACCCAGAAAGATGGTATTTTTACCATCATCTTAACTGGGTGGGGGTTAGAGGGTGGGAATCAGGAATTAGGGAGATTAAGTGACTTGCCAAAAGGTCAGATTAGAACTCCTAAACCTTCACCCATAACCACCAGGCTTGCCTGCTATTTGTCTGCTACTCTACCTGCTACCCCAAACACTAGAGCAGCTGAAAACCCAGGTGAGATGTCAGAAAAGTCCAGGCTCTGCCTCTTCTGTTCTTGTTAAAGTCAATTGGCTGGGCACAACGGCTCACACCTATAATCCCAGCACTTTGGGAGGCTGAGATGGGCGGATCACCTAAGGTTGGGAGTTTGAGATCATCCTGGCCAACATGGTGAAACCCTGTCTCTATTAAAAATACAAAAATTAGCCAGCACAGTGGCGTACGCCTGTAATCCCAGCTGCTCAGGAGGCTGAGGCAGGAGAATCATGTGAACCCAGGAGGTGGAGGTTACAGTGAGCTGAGATCATACCACTGCATTCCAGCCTGGGTGACAGAGCGAGATTCCGTTTCAAAAATAAATAAAAAATAAAAGTCAATTGAACTTATCCTTTACAAGTTTCCCCATATGAGATTCTGAGAGGGGTTACTGAGCTTAGTCAAGGGTGGTCTCTGTCTTCAGAAGTTCACAGTCTAGTTTAGGGAGGGTGGACATTCAGGGAATGCCCAATAGTCCACGGCAGGATGAAGTAAGGGCTGCGTGCAAGGTGAAGAGTACCATCTGTTCCAGCCTGTCCGGACATCAGACAAGGCTTGGGAAAGAAGCTGGACCTGCACTGAGCTTTGGAGGACAACTAAGATTTCAACAAGAGCCAGTAGGGACAGGGCAGTTGAGGGTAGGGTACATATCAATCAGAGAGTTACATGAACTAACGCAGAGAGCCAGAAAAATGGGCAATGCCCAGGAAATAGCAAACTATGTAGCAGGACTGGGGCACAGGCTGTATTCTTGTGGGAGGAGTGGCTGGGAAGGGCCTCAAATGCCAGGTAACAACAGAGCTTGACTTTTATCCATAGATAATAATGTACGGTGTCGACAGTTGTTGAACAAGGGAGTAAATAGTGTTAGAGTGAGGCTGCAGTGAAGAAGCAAAGTTGTTTGAACATAAAAACCGTGTAGGAGGAAACATTGAGCCCAGCTCTTCTGGTACAAGGTGGAGAGCAGGTTCAGGTAGGCCAGTGCCACTGCAGGTGATCAACAGTAGCCAAGACACACATGCACACACAGACATTCACACAGTACACTCACACACATGTACAATATACATACACCTACACGCACACATCTAGTGTTTCTCTCTGGCACCTTCATTTGGCAATTCCTACAGCTGCTCCAAATGCTCTATTCTATTTCGTCCTAAATGTGACTTAGAAGAAGCTGGAGAAGGGCTTTCTGAACCAGGGGAACTTCAAGCCTGGAGGAGGAAGGCGAGAGAGGAATAGACTTTAAGTGTTAACTACACACCAGGCACTCTTCCTGGGCACTTCCTTATATACAATCTCATTTAAGGCCCTAGCAACCTTGTGAAGTAACTAGTTATCCCCACTTTGCACATGAGAATACAGGCCCAAGAGGTCCAGAAGTTGTCAAGGTCAGCTAGCTCAGAACTGGCTTCAAACTTGGTCTGTTTTTGAACTCTGTGCTGGATCTTGTCACTCTGCCATTCTGCATAAAAGGGAAGTTTTGCAAATGAATTAGACAAGAGTTCTACTTTCGTCACCTTTGATCAAAGGGGTTACTGATTGGATTGGAATGGAAGAGTTCTTTAAAGCAAGTCTTCCTTTGGTGGTCAAAAGGACTTTGAGGTAATTTACAATAAAGGCCCACATTACAGGGAAATTAAACTTAAGATGTTAGAGAGAGTTGGGGAAATGAACAAGGACTTAGCCAGTATAGTACTGGTTAATCTTACTTATCTGTAGTAGCCAAATTTTTTTAAAGCAAAGCCTTTAGCTGTTTATGACACAGAGAGTAGTAGATATAAATAAATCTTAGGAGTGAAAAAAGGAAAAATTACGGTCAGTTCATCAGTGACTTCTCTTCCCCTTTCCCTTACCAAGGGAAGAAAAGTTATTGTATTAGAAAACCCTCTTTCTCTAAATCAGGAAAAAGAATATGTCATTTGACTGGTAAACATTTGTTGACACTTTGTGTGTGCCAGGCATTTCCGTATCATCAACAACTTGGCAATAAATTACCCAGGAGCCGGGTTCAGTGACTCACACCTGTAATCCCAGCATTTTGGGAGGCTGAGGCAGTTGGATCACCTGAGGTCAAGAGTTTGAGACCAGCCTGGCCAACATGGTGAAACCCTCTTTCTACTAATAATACAAAAATTAGCCAGGCATGGTGGTACATGCCTGTAGTCCCAGCTACTTGGGAGGCTAAGGCAGGAGAACTGCTTGAACCCAGGAGGCAAAGGTTGTAGTGAGCCGAGATTGCACCACTGCATTCCAGCCTGGACGACGAGAGCGAAACTCTGTCTCAAAAAATTAAATTAAATTAATAAACAAATGAATAAATAACCCAGGGTTATACTCTTAGGAAGCCTGGAGTCTTGGGGTGGGGCTAGGGTGAGGAGATGAGACCTGGACACAACCCACAGTGAAATGAGGTACAGTGTGCTTCAGATCATGAAAGGGGGACAGAAGCCATGTGGTACCAGCTCAGGGGAGAGCAACTTACAGCTGAGTGTCAAGAAAAGGCCTCTGGGGGAGTGGAGTGGTAGCCTGCATGGCAGACTCAGAAAGATAGATGGGCTTTTGACTGGAGTGGGCCAGGAGTGATGTGTGAAGGCAACATCCAGGCACGGGGAGCAGTGCCAACAAAGATCCAGAAATGGGCAAGTTTGACAAGTGCGTGGGGCTTGTGGGCAGAGTGCATTGGGATAAGCAGCAGAACGTAAAGTGGGAGAAGTGGGTTGGCACCTGATACCTTGAGAGCCTTGAATATTAAGCTGAGGAGTTTGTATTTTGGCCAGTGGGCCATCAAGAGCCACTGAACGTTCTTGAGCAAGGGAGAGCATGCTTAGTACAAGGCTTAGACAAATTCCTTAGATCAAAAGTCAGCAAACCTTCTGCAGTGGGCCAGACAGTGAATATTTTAGGTTTTGCAGGCCACAGGATCTCTGTCATAGTTATGCAACTCTGTCATTGTAGCAAATGCGCATGGCTATATTCCCACAAAACCTTAATTACAAAAATAGGCAGTGGGCTGGATTTGCTCCACAGGCTACGGTTTGCCAACCTTTGCTCTACATGCAAAGTGGGGAACAGCTGGGTGGCAGGAGAGTTCACAGGACATCCCTCTACAAAGCCCAGTGGAATGCATGAGCCCAAGCCGAGGTAGACGTGGGAGAATGGAGAAGAAGGGACAGAGTCAAGAGACAGGCTTTCCATCAGGGCCAGCACAATGCTGGGCACATGGTCAGCACTGAATTAATGGTATGGAGCTGCAGAAGTAAACAGCCCCTTCAGGACTAGTCACGGGGTAGTTATGGGGGGTGATGAACAAGTAGAGAGAGGATTCCGAATCGGGAGTCGTGAGAAGGAAGTAGCACCTAATGGTGCGGGACTTACTATGTTTGAGGTTCTGGCAGGACATTTATGATTTTTGTTTATTCACCAAGTGAAAGTTTGTGTGCATCTACTAAGTGCCAGGCACTGAATATACTGCTTAACAGAGCACAGCACAGGCAAGGCGCGCATTCTCAGAGAGTTTACCGTCTAGTGCGATGAAAGACAATAGGCAGGAGAACAGAGATTAGCAGTTGGCATGCATTGAATACTTACCATCTGCCAGGTACTGTTCTGAGTGCCTTCTATGGGGAAATCAATTCAATGTACACAACAACTCCCTATGAGATAGGTGTTAATATTTTTACCATTCTACAGATGGAAACACTGAGGCATGGAGAGAAGGAGCAATTATAGCTGGGAATTGGGAGCGTAGGTCTCAAACCCCATTCAATTAACTTTACCATGCTGTTAATTGAAGAAAATGATATTAAATAATGGTGAAGGAAATAAACAGGACACCGGGACACGGAATAACAGGGATGATTACATTTATGTACACTGGCCAGAGAAGGCCTCTCTAAGAGGTGACATTTGGGCTGAGACCCGAAGGAAGAGAAAGAAACAGACCTGGAAAGAGTAATTGGGAAAGTATACCAGGCAGAGGGAACAGCATGTGTGAATGCTCCGAGGCAGCAAAGACTTTGTGGTCACAGAGGGCTGTTCTAGTGAGCAAGAAGAGTGTGGCGTGGCAACCAGGATGTGTCAGCACAGCATTCACGACCATTCTGTCCCATCAGCCACTCTCAAAAGTAGGCATTATTGTCCTCTATTTTGAAGAAGAAGTGACTGAGGTTCAGAAGTGTCCCTCAGTTGTAGGCAGATGTGATGGCTCACGCCTGTAATCCCAGCACTTTGGAAGGCTGAGTTGGGCAGATCACCTGAGGTTGGGAGTTTGAGACCAGCCTGGCCAATATGGTGAAACCCCGTCTCTACTAAAAATACAAAAATTAGCTGGGCATGGCAGCGCACACCTGTAATCCCAGCTACTTGGGTGGCTGAGGCACGAGAATTGCTTGAACCAGGGAGGCAGTGGCTGCAGTGAGCTGAGATTGTGCCATTGCACTCCAGCCTGGGTGACAGAGCGAGATTCTGTCTCAAAAAAAAAAAAAAAAAAAAAGAGACGTTTCCCTCAGTTGCATAGTGAGTGGGTAGTGGGAATCTATCTAGTAAGCAGTCAAAGATACAGACTGGGAGCCTGGCCAACATGGTGAAACCCCATCTCTAATAAAATACAAAAATATTAGTCTGGTATGGTGGCACACACCTGTAATTCTAGCCCTCTTGGAGGCCAGATCACTTGAGGTCAGGATCACTTGAGATCAGGAGTTAGAGACCAGCTTGGGCAACATGGCAAAACCCCATCTCTACTAAAAATAGAAAAATTATCTGGGCATGGTGGCACATGCCTGTCATCCGAGCTACCCAGGAAGCCGAAGCAGGAGAACTGCTTGAACCCAGGAGGCAAATGTTGCAGTGAGCCAAGATTGCACCACTGCACTCCAGCCTGGGAGACAGAGCAAGGCCCTGTCTCAAAAAACAAAACAAAAACAACAACAACAAAAAACACCAGACTGGGAACTCCAGAGAGAGAATAAGTCTAGAGACATAGGAGAGAGGCAGAAGCCTCCACTGGATGGGTTCAGCTTTCCAAGTAAAGCAAGACAGGGTGGCTATATGGGTGGCAATGGAGCTTAAGAAGAGGGGAGCTGCAGCTGCAGGTTCATTAGGGGCCTGATGAGTGGGGCCAGATTCCTACCTAAGTCGGCAGTGGGCCCATCAGTGCAGACTTTTCTCTCCCTAGCTGCACTGAGGAATGGCAGGAAGGTCAGGGAAGTCCTCCCTGTTCCTTGAGTA
Source organism: Sapajus apella (assembly GCF_009761245.1). Classification (NCBI taxonomy): domain Eukaryota; kingdom Metazoa; phylum Chordata; class Mammalia; order Primates; family Cebidae; genus Sapajus; species Sapajus apella. The sequence continues at coordinate 3,050,082 of NW_022436986.1, forward strand.
ACCCCTGTACCTCTCTGCCTGCTAGGACATCATCCTCACTGTGAAGGAGAAGCTGTCCATCCGAAGTATCGAGTACTTTGCACTGGTCCTGGAAGAGCAGTACAGCATCTCCCGGCTGCACCTGCTGCATGAAGAGGAACTCATCCAGCAGGTAGGAAGGACTGGCCGCTTGCTCCGGGGAGGCATGGGCTGGACTGCACAGCTCAGCCAGAACCTCTGGGGACAGGGCTCAGCCTGTCTGCATGTTTGATGCACTTTCTCTTGCCCCAGAAGGTACAGAGCTCACTCAGCCTGGGGGTTATGGGACAAGAATCGGCCTGATTTTCATCTACTAGTATGAGGTAGGCAGGACACAGGTTTAAGGTTCCCATTTTGCAGATGTGGAGACAAAGGCTTAGAGAGGGAAGGTGATGTCCCCAAGGTAACACAGCTGATAGAACCCTGATCTTCTGCTTCTAGCTCTGATGATCTTCCCTTGCACCTGCTGCCTTTGAGGTGTTAGGGAAGCATTTGTTGCTGCATCTAAGCCCTTCCTGTGGGACTTACCTCCCTGATATGGTTCCTGATGGTAGAACAGGGCAAACACAGCCAAACGGCCTATACCACTCAATCTCCCAACTTTTTAAAGCTAAACACAAGTTAATTCAACAAATCTTTGTTGAGTCTGTTACAAAGATGAGGAGGATTTTAGCAGTTGAAAATGAGTAAGATGTAACCTCATAAAAGCCACCCTGAGCATTCCTCTTTGTAGATGAATTCTTACCCAATGCACTCACCTATTAGAAGGTTAACTGCTTGCAGGCATTTTAATGGCTTTTATTCCATTTGCACTGGGAAAGAAAATAAAATTAAATCCCTAAGATAGTTTAAGTGAAATAAAGTAAGGTGCAGGATGGTATGTATACTATATTACTATTTGTGGAAGAGAAAAGAATAGACACATATTGAAACACGATAATGCTCTCTGGAAGGGGCACACAAGAAAGTGGAAACAGGAGTTTCCCTGGGAAAGGGAAATTGAGGGTGGGTGAGTGGGAAATGGTGGCCTTTTGAACCTTTTACATTTTATACCCATGAGAAAGAAAGTCAAAGTAGGAGCAAAGGTCTCTGTCTGTCTTGGGAAGCACTAGAATTGACTTCTCTGGGGACTGTCTTTCACTGTCTGTGTTTTACAGAGTAGTTTTGTGGAATGGCTGCAAGGACAAAGGTGGTTAGAAGATTAACAGTGTCTCCCTTACCCAACGCAGGTGGTAGAAAGGGAGGAGTCACATGACTACCGCTGCCTCTTCAGGGTATGCTTTGTTCCCAAGGACCCCCTGGACCTCCTGAAAGAAGACCCCGTGGCCTTTGAATACCTCTATCTGCAGGTGACTGGGTCTGTGCTTCCCAAAATAACAGTGTTTGTGCTCAAAGATGGCGCACTGGGTTATTTTGAACGTAAGCTCAAGGCAATTAAACAACTCCTTGGTAGGGATTATCTTTATCTGAAGGAGAATGGGCCTGACCATTGCTCAGCATTCCCTTTCTCATCACTGAATTGCTGTGTTAGCAGATTTGCAATGTAAGAATGAAATTCATGCTCAGTCCTCAGTGTAGACGATACATTTTCTAATACTATTTTAGGATCTTTAGAATTACAGTTTTTATTGCTAAAAGAGGCCTTAGTGCTTCAAAGCCTCATTTTAGAATGATGACACTGAGTCTTGGAAAGGTCATGTGATTTGCCTGGGTCACCCACTTAGTGGCAGAACCAAAACCTGGCTCTTGATCTGTGGCCTGGTGCTCTGTCTATTCTGCCTCCTTAGATGAGAGTTATTATGTCATTTTTATTCTGATGAAAAAGAATCATTTGGAGCCGAGCACGACGGCTCACACCTGTAATGTCAGCACTTTGGGAGGCCAAGGCAGGTGGACCACTTGAGTTTGAGACCAGCCTGGCCAACATGGTGAAACCCTGCCTCTATCAGGCATGCAAAAAATGAGCCAGGCTTGGAGGCATGCACCTATAGTTCCAGCTACTCAAGAGGCTGAGGTGGGAGAATCATTTGAACCCAGAGGTGATGGTTGCAGTGAGCTGAGATCATACCACTGCACTCCAGCCTGGGTGACAGAGTGACATTCTGTCTCCAAAAAAAAAAAAAGAAAAAAAAGAAAAAGATTCATTTGGCAGATATCACCATTTTACAGATGAGATGACTGAGACTAGGTGGGTGGGCCTGCCTCAAGTCTTACAGAAATGATGGCAGAAAATAATAATAACAGTAACAGCAACCACAATGCCATCTTGTGGTTGCTATTATAAACCACAATACTTTATGTTTGTATAATACTGTGTGCCTTATACCTGCTTTCATATGCATTATCTAATTTGAGCCTCACAGAAACCATGTAAGGTAGATTTTACTATCCTCATCTACCAATGGAAGACACCAAATGCTCAGAGAGTCTTAGTAACTTAACCAAGGTCACACAGCCAAGAACTGTGAGACCCAGCTCTCAAAGCTGAGCCCCTGGTCCTGCTGCCTTTCACCTGAGACAATGAGGGGACACAATGTGTCTTCTTCTGTTTCCCATCTGCTCTGTCCCATCTCTTCTAGAGCTGCAGCGATGTGCTCCAGGAACGCTTTGCTGTAGAAATGAAATGTAGCTCTGCACTCCGACTCGCGGCCCTGCACATCCAGGAGCGGATCTACGCCTGTGCCCAGCCACAGAAGATCTCTTTAAAGTATATAGAGTGAGTGGCAGGGGATGGTAGCTGCATTGCATTTATAACTTGCTGGCCCCTAGCCAGGAGGGCCAGATGCCACAGAAAGCAGATAGTCACCCACCTACCCATCTATCTGTCTGTTGTCTTTCCATCCATTTCCCTCTGCATCCTCTCTAATTGGACCTGGCTTCCCCAGATGTCTGAACCTGGTTGCTCTCTCTTGTACAGAAGCCAACTCCAGATGGAACAACACAGGATCCCCTTGCAAATTCCAAGTTCCTGGGAGGATGTCTTGGGAAATCAGTTGCCAGCATCAGTGTTAAGCTTTTCTAAGGGTGGGAATGCTTTGGAAATCAGTTTTTCCCATGGATATGAACCAGTTCCTATTGCATTATGTCTCCACAAGGGCAGTTTCAAATCCTAGGATTCCAGCACCTTCTGATTCGTAGCTTAGAATTGTTCTGGACAGCATCAATCAGGTTTGCTAAGCCCCTTCCCAGATCTCAGCCCTGTCCTGCCTGAGCATCAAAATCAGATGGGGAATCATTTTTTAAAATACAGCAGATCCTTGGCTCTACCCCTTATGTACTGAGTCCAATCTCTAGAAGTGGGGCCTGAGAGTCTGTATTTTTAGCAAGTTTCTGGGGGATTTTGAGGCTGCTAGGCTGGCACCATTCTGAAGCTCGGCTTAGGGCATTCACAGGAGCTCTGTGTTGCCCCACGAGAGTGTGTTGTACATATGCTGTCATTATTTGCGACGCATTTTATAGTGAAAAAAATTGAGAACTCCTGCTCTGATTGGTAGAGTGTCACATCACACCAAGAGTAATGTGCTTTCGGAATGATCAATGGGGTTTAATTCCTGAATGCCTGCGGCGATTTTTGTGGAGAGTGTGTGTATGTGTGTGTGTGTGAGAAAAAGAGGAGGAGAAAGTGGCTTGTAATTGCTGTATTATGGGAATGCTAAGTACTGAATCAAATGTAATTATGCTCTTTATTAGAGCCAAGTACACTGTAGAAATGGGCCTCCTTGTCTCCAATGTCTCATGGCAGGAAAGACTGGGGAATAGAGAACTTTATATCTCCAACTTTACTCCGAAACATGAAAGGCAAAGACATCAAGAAAGCCATTAGCTTCCACATGAAGAGGAACCAGAATTTGCTGGAACCCCGACAGAAGGTAATGAAGGTGCCTCTGCCGACCCACCCAGCTAACTGCTGTGAAACCTTGGGGAAAATATTTTCTTTATATATATATATATGTATGTGTGTGTGTGTGTACATGTGTGTGTGTATATATGTGTATGCATGTGTATATATACGTGTGTGTGTATATATATATATATATTTAAGTTCTTGATTACATGGGTAGAATGTGTAGGTTTGTTACAAAGGTATACACATGTCATGGTGGTTTGCTGCATCCATCTCCTTGTCATCTACACTAGGTATTTCTCCTAATGTTATCCCTTCCCAATCCCCCTACGCTCTGCTATCCCTCCCCTAGCCTCCCCCCACCCCCAAACAGGCCCCCGTGTGTGATGTTCCCCCTCCCTGTGTCCATGTGTTCTCATTGTTCAGTACCCACTTATGAGTGAGAACATGTGGCGTTTGGTGTTCTGTTCTTGTGAAAAACATTTTCAACATTACCTGGATTTTAGGCCAATGTAAAGCCCTGACTTCGAGTTTTTTGTTTTTTTTTTGTTGTTGTTGTCGTTGTTTTTAAGCAACTTATTTCTGCTGCCCAGCTACGTTTAAATTATCTACAGATCCTCGGAGAACTCAAGACATATGGTGGAAGAATCTTTAATGCTACTTTAATGGTGTGTATTAGAGAACTGTGAAATCCTACTGACGTAAGGGACCTTAGAGATCCTCAGAAAATCAATGTATCTTTTAGCCTAAAATTCCTAAGGATTCTGTCATGTACTAGAATTTGTTTGGGAAACTAAATAGTACCCTACTGGAAAATATTCATCATGCCATTGCTTGGTGCTACCCCTATGATACTAGGGGAAGCCAGGCTGAATAAGACGAGATTTCCATCCTTGAAGGATGAAGCAACCTACAAAGCCAGGAGACAGGTTTAGGCCTATTGCTGAGGAATTTGGAGACAGAAGGCAGCACTGCTTGCTTCAGGGTAAGTATAGGAAGGAGAAGGGATTGAGGAAAGAGGCAAGAGGAAGCCTGAATTTGGCCAGACTTCAGTAGAGAGGAAAAGGCATTCTGGGTTGGAAGGGAACAGTAAGCAGTTCACTCTGGAGCTTTGGGTGTATGAGGGTGAAGAGGAAAGTTGGAAATCATGAAAGAAAACTAAGAGTGTTCAACTGCCAAGCTGAGGCTCTGATTGTTCAGAAGAAGGGAGGAATGAAGGGTGGGGCTGAGAAGGGAGAGGAGAAGCGGAAAAGCCCTCTGCTCCCTTCCCATTCTTCCGCCTGCCTCTTTTTTTGGAGCCTAGGCCTAACGCGTGTGCTGTGAAGCAGTCAGTGTCTAGGGGGCGTGGTTTAAGAGCACTTTCCTTCGGCACTGTCAGCCCCAGAACTCTGCAGCACAAAACCAATTTACCAATTAGAGTGGGGTTTTAACAAAAGGACTTTTAACCAAAGTCCTTTCAAAAGATTTGGTGTGCTTCTGTCATTTACAGTGATGGACCAATGTAATCAGATTGCTAACCTAACAATGTAGATGAGAATCAGTACTTTGAAAGAAAGGAAGAGCATCAGATAGTTAGGCAAAAGGGAAACATAGATGGATTCTTTGTTTAAGTAGAAGACCCAAAAGGTGGAAAAGCAACTAGATCACAGAAATGAAATTTTGAAGGTACCAGACAAACTTCCCAATTTTTCCAAGGGCTAATTCTGCCCTCTCCCAGCTGTCCAGTTCCAGTCCCCAATCTCCCTTTACCTTTCTTGTCTAAGGAAAGAACTGGCAGTGGGAGAAGCAACCAACTACATTGAACTGGTTCAGGGTGCTTGCTGGGCACTGCGGGTTACAAATAAAGATAAAGGCAGACTCTGTTGTCAAGGAACTTAACGTGGAAAATGAGACTTGGATACAAATAATTAAAATAAGAAGTCATAAGTGCTCAGTGCTAGTAGAGAAGTAAGAGGAAGTGGGACAGGAACAACAGAGAGAAAAGGGACATTGGCTTCAGGAGGCTGAGATCAGGCAGATGCTTTCCACAGGCAGTAGGTTTTGATGTAAGCTTTTAAAGAAGGATCAGGATTTAAATAGGAAAAGATGGCAGGGAAGGGATTCAAAGAGCAGGAAGATAGATATATAGATGTGAAAATACAGATGTGTTTATGGCTGTGGCTTAGGGCTGTATTGGAAAGAGTTTTGGGGGAGATAAATTTACACTTAGATTTAGCTGTTGACGGGGCCCAAGCTAGCAATAGTCGAGGGGAGTAGTGGTTAGGAGCTGAAGTAGGAATCAAGGAGCTTGCAGAGGGAGGTATTATCTCTTACATGTGAAATGTATTTTCACTAGCTTGTGAATGGAAAGTAATTCCCCTTCCACCCTCTGCAGTTACAGGATAGAGAATCCTACATTGCCCTTCTAGTTGGAGCCAAGTATGGGATTAGCCAGATTATCAACAGCAAACTTAACATCATGTCCACATTGGCAGAGTTTGCAAGCATCAGCCGCGTAGAGCTGACAGAAGAGTCTGAGAAAGTGGGCATGGTCAAAGTGTATCTTCAGGATGTCAAGGTAACACAATGGGGAGAGATTCTGAATTCAACTGCTGGAATTTGGGGCCAAATAGGAGCCAGGCTAATTTATCTGAGTTTAAAATAATAATAAAGTCTAATGTTCAATATCTGCTTAAGAGTATGAATTGTCCCTCCTGTTCTATCAAAGGGAAAGTGGTAAATGGTACATTTTTCTGAAGAGGTCCTAAAAGGTTTTTTTGTATAAACTGAGATGGACCATGTGCTTTCCTGTTGGGTTTAAAAACGTAGATGGAGAACACTAGAGGATTTTGTCACATGCATGGGACCAGATGGCTGCCCAAAAGCTTTGAGTGGTGGGCATTAAAATAGGTAAATAGTGGGCTGGTCGTGGTGGCTTATGCCTGTAATCCCAACTACTTGGGAGGCTGAGGCAGGAGAATTGCTTAAACCCAGGAGGCAGAGGTTTCAGTGAGCAAAGATCATACCACTGCACTCCAGCCTGGGCAACAAGAGCAAAACTCTATCTCAAAACAATAAAAAATAAAAATAAGGGTAAATAGTGCAGGGTACCTCCTAAGCCTCTCTGGAAGGTCTTACTTTTATCCTGCCCGCCTTTGATTTAGTCCCAACATACTCAAGAGTGGTGCTTTATTCTTCTTATCCCTCTCTCCCTCATTCTCCACTTGTTCTTGCTCCTTTTTCTTTTTTAAGTCAAGTCTTGAAAAGTCCCCATTGAAGTTTGGGGATGGGGGCGATGGGGCAGTTTGGATATAGGGCTGGGGTAGAGGATGAGGAGGCAGAAGACACATGTAGATTGGGTGGGAAGAACCTACTGCATGTGTGAGTGTGTGTGTATGTGCAGGTGCACACACGTGATGGTGTCTGTGTATGAGTACATGAATATCCTCATTTAAAGCCTTGCAAGTGAGAATATGGGGCACGGGGAGACCTGCCTGTGGACCATGGCCAGATTTACGTGGAATCTCTCGTTGGTCCCACGTGGCTTTGTTGTCAGTCTTCAGACTGTCCCTTGGTCCTTAATAAACATGAGACTTCTCTTTGCTTTCAAAGGTTCTGACTTTGCTGCTGGAATCCAACAGTGCAAAAGACTTAGCCTGCCTGATTGCTGGGTACTACAGGCTGCTGGTTGACCCAGTTACCTCAATTTTCCTCTGGCCTGGAAACAAACAAGTGCACCGGGTATCTGCAGAAGAAGGTGAGGCACTGAGACTTGTCCCAGTAAGGACAGGCCCCTTTCACTGGCCTTGTAGGTAAGGGCGGCCTAAAGGGAGGTGGTGAATTGAATTAAGCCGAGACTTCAGCTCAAGTGGATGGGAGCTATTTCTCTGCTTATTTCCTAGTAAACAGTTGATCTTTCATAAATACTAAACCAAGAAGGTTTCTTTGTATCTGAAATTTCCCTGAAACCAAGGAATGCTGTGGAAGAGCTCTAGTTCCCTGCAGTACTTCCTAAGATCATCCCTCAGATTCACTGTTTTACTATTATTTCTCAGCCAGGCATCGTGGCTCATGCCTGTAATCCCAGCACTTTGTGAAGCCTAGGTAGGTGGATCGCCTGAGATCAGGAGTTCGAGACCAGCCTGGCCAACATGGTGAAATTCCATCTCTACTAAAAATACAAAATTAGGCTGGGTGTAGTGGCTCACACCTTTAATCCCAGCACTCTGGGAGGCCAAGGTGCACGGATCACGAGGTCAGGAGTTCTATGCCAGCCTGACCAACATGGTGAAACCCTGTCTCTACTAAAAATACAAAAATTAGCCTGGCATGATGACACATGCCTGTGGTGTGTGCCACCAAAAAAAAAAAAAAAAAATAGCCAGATGCGGTGGCTCAAACCTGTAATCCCAGCTACTTGGGAGGCTGAGGCAGGAGAATCGCTTGAACGCAGGAGGTGGAGGTTGCAGTGAGCCAAGGTCACGCCATTGCACTCCAGCCTGGGCAACAATAGTGAAATTCCATCTCAAAGATCACAATTATTTCTCATCAAAAAGAGATGTCACTTATTTCTCATCAAAAAGAGATGTCATTTAAGTAGATGACCTGGCTTCTCTTCTATACCCATGCACTCTTTTGTAATCTCTTGAAGTATAAAATAACTTCTCTGCAAGGGAGGTAAGACAGTTTCCCAGGCCAGCTCCCAGTTTCTGTCAGACTTTTGCTTCAGCACCATTGGTGTAGCATGTCCCCAGGGCTATGCTGATAAATGTTTAACAGCTCCCTGCACGGGGAAAAAGGATTTGAAGGAATTGCCCAATTCCATGGTGTCAACACTCTCACCATGAGTAATTTCAGGCTACCACGATGTGTTGTCACCACATGTGGAGATGAGAAGAGGTGATTAGTAACACACCATTGTAACATGTTTCCTCTATATGGATAAAGTAGAAATCATCTTAAGAGACTAGGTATTCATAAAATAAAGTAAAACAGTTAGAAAGTGACAAATTTGGAGTATCTCTTACCTTAGTTTTATTTTTTTTTTTAATTTTTTTTTTTTAGAGGAAGTCTCTCTCTGTCACCCAGGCTGGAGTATGGTGGTATAATCTTAGCTCACTGCAACCTCTACCTCCTGGGTTCAAGTATTCTGCTGCCTCAGGCTCCCAAGTATCTGAGATTACAAACACATGCCACCAGGCCCGGCTAATTTTTGTGTTTTAGTAGAGACGGGGTTTTGCCATGTTGGTCAGGCTGGTCTCGAACGCCTGACCTCAAATGATCTGCCCACCTTGGCCTCTCAAAGTGCTGGGGTTACAGGTGTGAGCCACTGCGCCTGGCCTGTTACCTTTGTTTTTACACAATGTACTCAGGGAGACAAGATGGAGTGGGAACAGGGCTGTTGTGGAGGGGCTGGGGAGACCACTGCTGCCTGTCAGAGAAAGAGCTCTAGATGAAGAGGTATTGCAAATCAATCTTGAAGAACATGGTGGAGTTAACCAGGCATGGAAAGGAACACAGATCATTCAAGGCCAAGGGGGCCTGGAGGAATGACACAGGAAAAGGCCGTGACCTGAAAGAAACTCTCCCTATGTGTGGCTGGAGCATGGCGAGGAAGGCTGCCATGGGGGACTGGGTGCCTGAGGAGGGGCTGGACCATATTGCAAGAAGGGAAAAGGGAGGTGGTGAAAAGAGAGAGGAGCCCCACCATGAAAAGGGCAGCTAGACTGCAGAGGAGGCCTCGGGGCCATTCTGTGAGGGGGACACTGGACTGAAGAGGAGGGGTCAAGACCATCCTGTTGGGTGGCACTAAGCTGCAGAGGAGGGTCCAGGGCCATCCTGGGAGGCGGGAAAGAGCCTGCGGAGGAGGCCTTAGGGCCAATCTTTGAGGGAAGGGAGGACTAACTGCGGGTGAGGGGCCAGGGCCGTCCTGTGAGAAGGGCAACAAGGCCAAATAGCGAGAGTCTGTAACTTGTGGGAGAGGTCAGGCTTGTCCCCGTAGGCAGGGGTAGCCATCAGAGGGTTTAAGCAGGGTGTGATGAGGTCAGAGAGAAGTCTGAGAAAGATCACTCTGGAGGCTAACAGGGAAAAAGAGATTGCAACCTGCCTCAGGACTCCCCACCCTCCTACCATCAGTCCTTCCTGGGAACCTGCCACTGGATGAGTTTTCACTGTCCTACAAGGCCCATAGCACCCGGGGATCCAGAAGGCCAGGCTTTAGAATGGTGCCAGCCTAGCAGACTCATACTCCCCATAAAATTGCTAAAAATACAGATTCTCAGGCCCTACTTCTAGAGATTTGACTCAGTACATCACGGGCAGGGCCAAGGATCTGTGGTATTTTAAAAATATGATTCCCCATCTGACTTGGATGCCCAGACAGGACAGAGCTGAGGTCTGGGGAGGGGCTTACCAAACCTGGGCAGCGCTGCCCACGCAAAGAGGAATCAAAGTAAATACCACATTTCCATGAACAGACAGGTCTCCCCGGAGGTGGGGATGGAGTTAATCCAGCCTCCTCTAGCTCAGAGCGATGTGGGACAGGTGGTCTGATAGCGTGGAGGGAACAGGGAAGCGGGAGTCCCTCGGATCCTATGTTCATCAGTATAGCACGATCTTAGGTTGGCCACCCCGTGGCCCTCCGTTTTCTCGTCTGTCAGGGTTGGGTGGGGGTCGAGGGGCTGGAAGGACACAGGCCGGAGAACTCTGTTTTGTAACCCTTGGTGTGCCCTGTGTTGCAGGCTATGAGTCCAGGGCCTGCAGTGACTCAGAGGAGTCCTCTGAGGTGGACTGCGTTCTTGAGCCTCTCTCCGACAGGCGCCTGGTGAAGCTGGGACCCTGCAGATCGCTCATAAAGGAGGAGCAGCCTCCTGGGAACAGCCCCACACCTGAGGTGGCGAGGAAGGGCCCAAGCACCTGCGGGGCCAGCAGCATGACAGACAGTGCCGAGTCCGAGGCATCCGACTCAGCTAACACCGAGAGCCGCGGCTACAGGACCAGTGGCTCGAGCGAGTCCATGGACGCTCTGGAAGAGGATGACTTAGACACCTGCTCCTCTAGCCGGTCCGCCTTCTTCCACTTCGGCTCACCAGGCCTCCCGGAGAGCATTGATTCTGACAGCCAGGAGCAGAGGAGCAGGACTGAAACCAGTGGCTTCCTCTGCCTCCTGGACCTGGCCCAGAGAGCCAACCCCCAGTGCCAGAAGACAGAGCTTTCTGAGAGTGCCACTCCGGAGACATTTGGCTGGGCAGCAGAACTGAGCACAGTCAGGCTGGACCCCAGGCTGTATGAAGGCAGCCACGCCGACTACTACAGCCTGTGCTCCAGCGTCTCCCCGGCCAGCCACCCGAGCGACAGTTCTGAGAGCACAGCTTCCCGGCAAGGGGGCGCCCTGCCAGCCTGGGGTCAGCAGTGCTGGACCGAGGCCCAGTCCAGCTCCATGCTGGAATCCCTGGCCTTGCACCCACCACTAGCCTTTGAGGATGGCAGCTCAGATGAGGAATACTATGATGCTGCTGATAAGCTTACTCCCCCAGGCCCGCCCTCAGGTGAGCCCTCCCGTGCAGGTCTGCAGACCCGGCAGGCAGCCCCTGAGTACCTCCCAGGGGCCAAGGCCCAGAGCCAAGCTTAAGAGGAAGACTCACGAGTAAAATAGGATCCCTGTCCACTTCTGAGGAAGTAGATCCAGATTCTGTGGACCAAATTTTAGGCATTATGGCAGCGCTGCAAGGGAGGTTCAGAGAACTGTGGCAAGCAGAGATGGGAGGGCATCATCCAACAGTGGGAGTCAGGGAAGCCTTCCCAGAAGAGGGGGTCAATGGACTGGGTCTCATGGGAGGGAAAGAATTTACAGAAAAGAAAAGGGCTTGACAGGAGTGCCCAGCAGAGCAAAGTGGCTATTGCCATCACTGATCCTGAGGCTGTATTAAAGGAGGTCTTCAAGCAAGAAGAACCTGGTGGACAGGCCATCTGTGGCCCCACAAGGCCTTCTGGGGTCCAAGGGACCCTGATATCAGAAGGTAGGGGATCTGGTGTCTGTGTTTCTATCAGGTTCCTCATACAGACATGTGGGATGTCTATCACAGCTGGGTGCAGTGGCTCAAGCTTATGATCCAAGCACCTTGGGAGGCTGAGGTGGAAGGATGGCTTGAGCTCAGGAGTACAAGCCTGTCGTAAGCTGTGATTACACCACTGCCCTACAGCCTACAGGGGACAGAGTAAGACCCTGTCTCAAAAAAAAAAAAAATGTCGGACAGGCAAGGTGGCTCACGCCTGTAATCCCAGGCCAAGGCAGGTGGATCATTTGAGGTCAGGAGTTTGAGGCCAGCCTGACCAACATGGTGAAATCCCATCTCTACTAAAAATACAAAAATTAGCCAGGCATGGTGGCAGATGCCTGTAGTTCCAGGTCCTCGGGGGGCTGAGGCAGGAGAATTGTTTAAACCTGGGAGACAGAGGTTGCAGTGAGCGGAGATCCTGCCACTGAACTCCAGCCTGGGCAACCAAGCGAGACTGCATCTCAAAAAATAAAATAAAAAAAAGTTTATCACAGTTATTATCCCCATCTTTCAGATAAGGAAACTGAGGACATGAGGATTGAACTTGCTCAAGTTTACAGAGCCCAGCCAGAATTTGAACACAGGCAAGCCCAAGGCCTGAGCCCAAGCTCTATAAACCTCTTTTTCTGCTTTCTTATGTATTTTTTCTTTCCTGACTTACAGGACCCAGAGCTGTTTCTGCTGCAGAACCCAGTGCCACAAGCTTGCAGAACAAAGCCAGTGCTTGTAGTCCTGAGAACAGCCAGCCTTCTGGGCCAGATGGAAGAGAGACAAGCAGGAGGGGAGGGGTGAAGAAGTATGCCAAGACCCTGAGGAAAAGAAGGTCTTTCCTACAGACCGACTATACCTCTCAGGTCTCATTTCCCCTGGTACCATCAGCCTCCCTGGAGAGTATAGATGACGTGTGCTACTATGACAGGGAGCCCTACCTGGCCCTTGGTGCACCCTCCCCAACTGTGTCCTCTCTGCAAGACATGCAGGGTGAGCCTGGCCTTCTGGAGACCAAGGCCTTGGGGCTGCTGGCTCCCCTGAGGGAGACCAAGAGCTCAAACCCAGCTTCCAGGGTCATGGAGATGGAGCCCGAAACCATGGAAACCAAATCAGTCATCGACTCTCGAGTGTCCTCTATTTCTGCCATTCGCTTCCGGATTGAACCCAGCAGTAAAGAGAATTCTGTTGCCAGCTCCTCAGCAAGCACTCCTCACTGTTCTAACCCAGGTTCATCTGGCCCAGATACTGCTCGGGCCAGCCCTTCCCAAATACGATCTCTATCTCAAGACCCGGATAGCAGTGACCCCAAAGAACTTACCATAGAGCACGGGGACCCTAACCCAGACAGAGTCTGCTTGGCCATCAACCCGGGGTTACTTAATGTCTCTCAAGGAGACACACTAGAGCTGGGACAAGTCCAGCTGGAAATGGGATTGGAATCTTTTTGTACAAATCATATACAAGAAACTGCCCCCAAATACACAGAGCCCTTGTTGTCTCCTGGAGATGAGCCTAGAAGTGATGAATGTGGAATAAATCCAGGAGAGAAGATAGCTTCTATCCCTACAAAGGAAGAGCAACAAGGACAACTATCTTTGGAAAGAGACAGAGAAGTTACAAACAAAAATGGCACCGACATATTTCAGGAAGAATCTAGAAAGGATTCAGGTGACTCCCCAGCTGATGTGTCAAATAATATTTCACAGACTCTTGATGTTAGTTCTCCAGCTGGTAAAATAGTAACCTCCCTTTCTTTAGATGCTCCTGTAACAGGTACTAAGCAGATCCCACCACATCCCCCTAGAGACCCTCAAGGACAAAGCAGTGAAACCCAAGGGCAAGCCTGCCAGGCTCAAGAACAAAAACTATTAGTAGAGTTGGATTTAGACCCTGATTTCTTTCTTGGGAAGCAGACCATGTCATCAGCCCTCCCTACAGAGGGGATCAAAGTAGGGGAGATCACACCTAACCATGTGACAGGGGAAGATACAGCCCCTAGGGACACTCCTGAGTGGGTCTGTTTTAATCCCAGGCCTTCCCTGCCAGAGCCAATACCATGTCTGCAAGAGGACCCTCACTTAGAAACTTCAAACCATTGCTTACTCTCAGAAAGCAAAAGTGACAGCTCTAGCATCTGCCTTCCTACTGAGAAGTCTTTTCTGTGCTTTGCCCCAGAAAGCCATCCTGAAGTCTCTGCCATCAGGATGGCCACATCTTTGGGTTTTGCAGGCATGAATGAGATGGTGGCTCCCAGGATAGGGATGGAGCAGTGCAGCTGTCAGTTCTCCTATGCCACGTGCTTCCGTGGCCCACAGCCTGAGACAGAGGAAGAAGACAGGGACTTGGAAACACACCCCACAGCCCCCCTTACCTCACCACCCTCTGCAGGAAGCCCGATGGTTCTGCCCTGGAGGCCTGCCCGAGCCCACAGCTGCAGCACCACACCCCTGTCGAGGAAGAGCCACATCTGGCCAGAGTACTGCTCCAGGGCACTGAGACAGCTGAAAGCCACCCCTGCCAGCACCCCTGAGGGTTTCATCCAACTCATGGAGAGCTTGCTGGAGCTACAAGACATTTTAGAAACTTCCTGGGGGGTTGGAAACAAACATCCCCCAGAGAAGTGCACCTGGTACTTTACCGAAAGCCGGAGCCGCCTCTGCATGGGCTCTCAGAAGCTCCTGTCGAGCTGTCAGCATGTGATCAGAATGGACCAGTCCCCTGAAGAGATGCAGGGGGCTGTGCGTGATACCTTCCAGCACCTGGTCCAGCTGGCTGGCCTGTGCTTTCAGTTCACGGACTGTAGCCGCTGCTCTACCCGGCACAGGGAGGCAGCGGGGAACCTGAGGGACGTGGTATATACCTACCATCAGTTTGTAGAGGCCGCTAAATCCACCTGCGAGAGAGGCTACCACGACCTGAGTGTGAAACTCTTGGCCCGTCAGTGCACAGCCCTCACAGCCGCTGTGTTCTGTTTGACCCAGAAGTTCCGGGCATCCACGGCCTTGTAAGCAGGTCAACGGCCCAAGGGCCTCCTGCCTTGTTCTGCCTTGGACACTTCCCTGAGAAGCCCCTTCCACTCTCCCGCCACCCTCTTCAAATGTTTACTATATAGAATATTCAAATAAACTGCTGCTTAATCTTGGCCTGAGTCATAGAGTTTGGTCAAAAGCATTCACTTATATTCATTCAACAAACATTCACTGGATACTTCCTTTGTGCCAGGCCTTGGGATTTACAGATAAGTAAGACAAGTCTCTACCCCTGGTCAGGACACTTATAAAGTCTCTAGGGCACAGATTCATTAGATCACCATCAGCAAAGTGCTTTTCATTAAAGGAGCATACTCAAGGGGTGTGGAAGCAAAAGGAATACTCAAGAATGCAGGGGTGAGGGAGAAAGGGGGGGGTCACTGAAAAACAGTCTTGACCTCTCAGATCACAATTATTTGGCAATAACCTTTGCAAATAGGAGTGAATACCCATGATATTTGATAGATTTCGACCTTCACAAGTTATGGTTTGCAGCGCCTGCACCAGGAGGCCTGGGATTCTCGGCTGCCCCGCTGCAGCAAGCATTGATTGCCACTAGGTGGCAGGAAGTCCCTTAGTTGTAAGGCCACACGTGCTTTATCTGAAATTGATTGCATCCCTGAATCTTACACCTTATTCCTGTTTTGTTTTGTTTTGTTTTTGAGACGGAGTCTCACTCTGTCACCAGACTAGAGTGCAGTGGTGCAATCTCGGCTCACTGCAACCTCTGCTCCTGGGTTCAAGTGATTCTCCTGCCTCAGCATCCCGAGTAGCTGGGACTACAGACACATCTATGATATGCCAGATGCCTTATTTAGATACCTTGAATGCATTTTTCTAATACAACCAACACTCTGGAGATTGTTATATAATGTATGTTCAGCATTATTGTAAAAAATAAATAATCATGGAAGGCAGAAAGAAGACTGAATCTTCCAGCTCAGCATTCAATAAATGTTTGTTTCCTTTTTCTTTGCTTCTCCTCCCTTAAATTCATTAACTGTCTTGAGTTGCTGCTATATGGAGCTGCTGTTTTTCTTTGCAGTTCCCATGAGGAGGACTAAGTTCCAGAAGTGCTGGGAAACCCTTCATTGCTTGTTAAAAAGCTAAAGACCAGGGGAAGTTGCACTGTTTAGCACTTTCTTTGAGTCACACAGCCTCCAACATGAGATAGGCAGAATGGGGCTTGGTACCCTGAAATGCAAGAGTCAATTGTTTAGCGACTTGGCTGGGCACACGCCTGTAATCCCAGCACTTTGGGAGGCTGAGGCTGGCGGATTGCCTGAGTTCAGGAGTTTGAGACCAGCTTGCCCAATGTGGCGAAACCTCATCCCTACTAAAAATACAAAAAAATTAGCTGGGCGTGGTGGCAGGCTCCTGTAATCCCAGTTACTCAGGAGGCTGAGGCAGGAGAATTGCTTGAACCCAGGAGGCGGAGGTTGCAGTGAGCTGAGATGGCGCCACTGCACTCCAGCCTGGGCGACAGAGCAAAACTCCATCTCAAAAAAAAATTGTTTAACCATAGGACATTTACACCCTTCCTTCTTTTTCACACCCACCATCACATTGGCTGATTCATTTCTTTCACAAACATTCATGGGATGCCCATGGCAGGTGATGCTTGATGCAGCATTATGAATGTAAATAGTTGGGTAAGAATATTTTGAAAAGCTCCTGATAGAGATTAGGTGACATGTGGAGATAGAGGCTTACAACGTAAGGTGCAGTTCACTCAGGGCCCCCAAAGAGAACAGCTAAAGTGCTGTAAGAGCTCTAAGGAGAGAGAAGTCACTTTGGGGTGAGTGGCAGAGTAGTAATCAGGAAAGGCTTCCTGCAGAAGGCAGCATTAATTATAACTAGCATCTCAAGAAGTATTTATTGAGTACTGTGTGTCAGGTCCTGGATTTGATAGAATTTGGGTATGTCAAGAAAGTAGAAAAAAAATCATTTATCTGTCAACAAATATTTTCTACGCAGTGGTACTGGGAATACAACCATGAACTTGGTACACATAGTCTCCTCAAGGAACTTATGATTAGTAGGAAAGTCACAGAAAAAAAATCCATTACTGACTGAGAGGTAATATAAAGCAAATCAAAAAGATGATAAAACAAGGATAGAAAACAAAACAATCTTGCCAGAGTGGTCGTCGGGAAAGGCCTTTCTGATGAGGGAATGTTGAAGCTGGGGCCTAAAGTATAAGAAGCCAGCCATGGAAAATGTGAGAGGAAAGGGAATAAATAGTATTTGCAAAGGCTCATGGTGCATTTGAAGCATTTCAGGATCAGTGCAACTGGAATATAGCAAGCTAGAGGAAGAGTGATAGGAGATGAAGCTGGGAGGGGCAGGCAGGAGCTGGGTTGTATAATACAAGACCTTGAGAAGGGGGTTAGATTTTACATCAGGAGAGATGCACAATCACATGGCAAACGGATGGAGTGGGGGTTAGAGGAAGCAGTGAGACCAGCTAAAGGTTTTTTTCTTCCCCTGGAAAGTGGCCATGAACTTATTCAGAGGCAAAGGACACAAGAGCAGTGGTAGGGAGTTGGTGGGGGAAGTGTTCAGTATGGCTCAGTGTGAGGTGCAGGGACTGGTAGGTGTGGTGTGAGCTAAAACCTGAAGGTGTCATTGAAAATCATTTAAGCCATGTGCAAGCCCCACTGTGGCATTTCAACAGACAGTGGAGAGCCAGGGCCATCTCTGAGCAGAGCAGAGATGTTAAAGCTAGGCTTTAGAAAAAACCTTATGGGGAGGGAAATGAATGTTTAGTGTTAGTATTTAAAAATCGCAGCTGAGCATGGTGGCTCACACCTGTAATCTCAGCAATTTGGGAGGCTGAAGCAAGTGGATTGCTTGAGCACAGGAGTTCAAGACCAGCCTGGGCAACATGGCAAAACCCTATCTCTATTTTTTTAAAAATTGTAAAAAATTTTTACATGGACATGCGTAATATCCCATCCCTTTCAGAGTTTAGACCCACGTGAAATTGACAGAACAGAATCTTTGTAACAACAAGATACCAAATTC
Organism: Sapajus apella; assembly: GCF_009761245.1. Classification (NCBI taxonomy): domain Eukaryota; kingdom Metazoa; phylum Chordata; class Mammalia; order Primates; family Cebidae; genus Sapajus; species Sapajus apella. Next base: position 3,068,027 of record NW_022436986.1, read on the forward strand.
CAACCTGACATTATGTGACAGAAAAAGAAATAAAAAACTTTTACCCCAAAATACGTTTCTTTGCCATAGTTTGAAATGGCCCTGCAAAGCTATCTTGTGTTGGGGGTGGAGGAAGGATTTGCATCTGTGAAGAATCTCTATTAAGTACCTAGAGCTTTCCCATTCCAGGTCCTCCCAATTCTGGAAGCTGATGAAGGATGGATGGTAGGTGCTGGAGGAGCTGTGGAAGGAAAAGTCCAGAGGGGGAAACTGTGGGGCCAACGAGGAATCCAACCAGGCTGTAGTTTCTTGACTGGGAGATATTTTGGGCTCATTCAGGTTGGAATCTCTCTGAATGGGTGAGACCCCAGGACTGTAGGAGTGAAGGAAGAGTGGCTAATTAGGCCAAGGCTTGGGCAAACCGCTTCGTGTCTTTGGTGGAGGAAGAAGAGTGCCCAGGGGCTAGAATCATCCTTGTCAAAGCCCTGACATCTCTGCTGTGGGCTCAGAAAAGGGCTGTGTCAGCTCGTGGGCTCTGCTGACTGTGGAAAAGCCGGGGGGAGGGCAAGGCTGTGGATGATGGGTGGCCCAAATTTGGTTTCACCTGTTAAGGAAGGGGAAAAAAGCTGCTAGACACAGTTAATCTTTTCAGAATTGGGAGGGCCTGGAAGGGCCTGGAAGGGAAAAGCTGTACTTACGTTAACAGGGATTCTTTACGGATGCAAATCCCTCTCCTATACCCCAAACACAAGACAGCTTTGCAGGGCCATTTCAAGTTATGGCAAAGAAATGTATTTTGAGGTAAGATTTTTATTTCTTTTTCTGTCATGTGATATCAGGTTGGAATTTGGTATCTTACTGCTACAAAGATTCTGTTCTGTCAGTCCCACCTGAGTCTAAACTCCGAAAGGGACGGGGTATAACAGTAGGCATGTCCGACCGTCGACCCGGCTCTCCCCGCTCCACTCCCGCTTCCTATCATGGCCTTAATTAGTTTTAAGGTTTCTTTGGAATCCCCTTGGCCGAGAGGGAGGTCCATTCAGTAGGCTGCGGGGCTTTGAATTTTGTTTTATTTTCACACACCCCAGTTTCGCAATGTTCAGCCCTTAACAACCAACAAAGCCCCTGGTCAGCTGCAGGAGCCCTGTAAAGTTGGTAAGGGGTTGGGGTTGTAATCGCCGTCTAACAGACGCGGAAACTGAGGCTCAGAGAAACTTGACAACCCCCACGTCGGGACGCAGCTCCCCAGCGCCAAGGCTAGGAGCCTCCCCCCGGGAACCGCAGCCTCCCCTCCGCCCCGGTCCCACGAGCTGCCAGCAGGTGAAAAACTACAATTCCCAGGATGCCATTCGGAGCGGGGTTAGGAAGCGGAAGCGAGACCGGAGGCGGAATCCGACGCGCGCCGCCGTAGCTGCGTGGGGTGAAGGGATCAGGTACGCCGTCGGCTGGTTTCGGGAGCGGGCAGGGGACTGCGGGGTCCGGCCTGGGACAGCTCCTTCCCTCGAGGGCGGAGCGGACGCTGGGAAAGCAGCATTTAGCAGTCATGGGGCCTGTGGTAGTCCACCTTCCTGGTGCTTTCCCTTCCTGCCTCCACTCGCAAGCGCAGCCTGTGGGCCGGGAGAGACCCGCACGCGGGGTGCTCTCAGGCTGGAGTCGATGTCCCATTATTTAGCCGCAGCCTAGGTGCCCATCCGGTGGCACTTGGGCTGGCAAAGGTCTGAAGCTTCTGCCAACCTAGGGTGGGAGTGCGGAGTGGAGGATTTATGAACTCGGCAAGTATTTATTGAACATCTATAAGCAAACAACACTTACCTACATTGTAGGAATGAAGAAGGTTCCGACAAAAAATAAGCAAAATAGGTTATGTTGGACAGTACACATCTGAATGAGGGGAGGAAGGTAGTCTAAGTATCTAAGGGAAGAAGAGCATTGAGGGTAAACAGAACGGTGAATGCAAAGGCCCTCAAGGGGGAAAGTCTTCGGTGTGTTTGAGGAACAGCAAACAGACCAGAGTCCAGAGGAAACTAAAAGGTAGACCTTAATGATCTGCTTAGGTCATTGTATGGATTTGGGCTATTTACCCTAAGTGAAACGGAGAGTGGAGAACGGCAGGGTTCTAAGCAGAAGAGCCTGATTATCAAACACTTAGGATGCTCATAGGCTCGGTATTAAGGGTGTACAGGTGAATTCTTCCCTGGGTTTATAATCTAATGGGGAAACAGACCAGCTGTCATGCAAGGCTGGGTCAGATAATTGGAGCTCCATGAAAACAGAATAAATGTCATTCCCAAGTCCCCAGGATGTACTATTAGGTGCTTAGTAACTTTGTTGGATGAAGGTAATGAACAGTCCCAATACTCAGCACCGGACCCATAATGGAGGCTCAGAAAAGATTTTGAATGAAGAAATGAGAAATAAAATAAATGAAATCTCACTTCTCAATACTGTTACTATGGCAATTAAGTTTCGACCTGAATGTGAGAGGGGGACAAACATTCAAACCAGGGCAGTGGTCAGATTCATACAGATGGGAAATAGAAAGGTGCTGCCAGGATTGGGGAACGGAGAGTTATATATAAAGGTCGCAGAGATTCACTTTAGGAAGATGAACAAGCTCCGGAGATAGACGGTGGTGATGGTGGCAAACAGTGTGGATGCCCTTCATGTGTTTTTTTGTTTTGTTCTGTTTTGAGATGGAGTCTTGCTCTGTAGCCTAGGCTGGAGTGCAGTGGCGCGACCTTGGCTCACTGCAACCTCCACCTCCTGGGTCCCGCTTCAAGCAATTCTCCTGCCTCAGCCTCCCGAGTAGCTGGGATTACAGGAATGCACCACCATGCCCAGCTAATTTTTGTATTTTTAGTAGAGACAGGGTTTCACCACGTTGTTTAGGCTGGTCTTGAACTCCTGACCTTGCGATCCGCCCGCCTCGGCCTCGGAAAGTGCCTTCATGTGTTTTTAACTGCACATTTACAAATGGTTAAAATGGTAATTCCTGTGTCAAAAAAAAAAAAAAAAATGAAATGCTAAGTCTGGGCATAGATAATGTCCTACACATATTGAGCAGATCTCTGCTTCTGTGATGTCCAACTTCACCTTTGCTTTCTGAGGATCCCTAGGTGGAAAGCACCTAATCAGCATTTACTGAGCTTCCGCTCTGTGCCAAGTCTTATGCCGGTCACTAGAGATACAAAAAAGGTGGGCCCCGCCTTCAGGAGTGTTAGCTTATTATATTACTTTTCTGGTAGTAGTTGGAGTTATTTTTATTTGATTTTCAAGATTATTGAATCCCAGTTTCCTGGTCTAAAAAACATTCTCAGGGACTATACAGATTTGGAGAAGCACGAGGTAAGAGGAGGGGAGAAGAAAGGAAGGGAGTGGGAGTGGTGGCAGTAAAATTCAGTTCAATTCAACGAACATAAACACTGCTGTTTTCAAGGTTCTATTCTGTGAACTCTTCAGTGTTTAGATAAATGTAGGTATAAGCCCTCCTACAAAGGAAATCAGTTTGATGGGAGAGAAAATACCAGCACAGACTTTCCAGTTTTTAAAAACAACAGCAGTGGAAGTCTGTAGCTCCTAGGATCTCCTATCTTAGATCTCTTTTCTCCTCCTCAGCCAGGCTACCTCCAAAGAGAGCTTTATGTCCACCGCCTCCCAGTTATTCCCTCACAAGCGTGGCATACAGGAGGAGCTCAGTGGAATGTTTATTAATTAAATGAATGGTCAACACGAGTAAAATACAAAATGCTGTGAAGTTTAAAGGAGGAAGAGATCACATGGCTGTTAACAAACTAGCATTTAGTAATTGGTGGTGTTTTTTTTCTCACTCTAATAAAATGAAGTTGTCAGTTATAGATTAATTTATCTTAATGCTTTCATTTATTCTTCTCTGAATGCCTATATGCAGAAAACTGCAGGTGACTCTGATGGTTGGTATAGCAAAGTCTGATCTAAAAGAACTGTCGTAACAGGGGTCTAGATATCTGTTGTTAAAAAATATATTTATGGGCCAGGCGAGGTGCCTCGCGCCTATTATCCCAGCACTTTAGAAGGCTGATGTGGGCAGATCTCTTGAGGTCAGGAGTTCGAGACCAGCTTGGCCAACTTGGTGAGACCCGGTCTCTACTAACAATACCAAAAAATTAGCCCAGTGTGGTGGTGCGTGCCTGTAGTCCCAGCTACTCAGAAGGCTGAGGCATGAGAATTGCTTGAACCTGGGTGGCGGAGGTTGCAGTGAGTCGAGATCACACCACTGCACTTCAGCCTGGGTGACAGAGTAAGATCTATCTCAAAAAAAAAAAAAATATATATATATATATATATATATATATATATATATATATATATTTGTGCATGCCAGTGCAGTGGTTCACACCTCTACCCAGTGACTGGGAAGCTGAGGTGGGAGGATGGCCTGAGACCAGGAGTTTGATACTGGCTTGGACAACATAACACGACCTATCTTTATTTAAAAAAAAAAAAAAAAAGATATTTATAGTCAGCTTCACTGTTCACTCATGTGGAGTGCTTCTGAAGTGTTTAAGGATAGTTTGGATTTTTTGTTTTGTTTTTGAAACAGAGTTTGCTCTGTCACCCAGGTTGGAGTGCAGTGGTGCAATCATAGTTGATGCAGCCTCAATTTCCTAGGCTCAGTGATGTTCTGGCTTCAGCCTCCCAAGTAGCTGGGACTACAGGTGTGTGTCACCATGCCCATCTAATTATTTTTTGTAGAGATGGATCGTACTTTGGTCCCCAGGTTGGTCTTGAACCCATAGGGTCATGTGATCCTCCCGCCTCAGCCTCCCAAAGTGCTGGGATTACAGGCATGAGCTTCTGTGTCCAACCAACTTAGTATTTTCCTCATTTCTCTGGAAATATTATATACATTATGAAATTTTATACATGCCACTAATTCTTTTTGATAGAGTCTATATGTAAATACACTTAAAAATTAATTTGTACTGGGTTTTAAAGGATTTCTAAGCAGAAATAAACTTTAGCCTAGACAGACAAATGGACACAAATTTCAAATCTTTAATTTTAAAAATCTAGAAGGTAATTTACTTGGTCATTTTCAGGAATATATCTGGTAGTCACGTGTTCACATGATGTGTGATGAATAACCAAAACTGCTGAGAAGATTTACCTTTTAAGAACAACTATAAGAACAACACTGAAGGGGTTTTGAATAGTAGTTAACAACGGCAAGTACTTCATGAATACTTGTTTTATATCAGTAAATGAAAGGTATCTAATCCTTGCAACAATCCTGTGAGGTGGTTTTATCCTGTTTAGTGGAGATACTTTATGGGAAAGACTTAAATCTTCTATCTATTGTCCCATCACTCACAAGTGGCAAGATGGGAAATGTGTCTGAATTCTAAGATTGCTATTTTTTCCACTTAAACCTATTTAAGTTGTGTCTAAACTGAAAACTGAAATTTGGCCCAATTGTGAGCATTTGATGGAGTTCAAGAAAAAGGCAATATGAACTCAACACTAGAAATATTTTCCAAGCACAGGTGTCAGACTGAAAAAGAAAATATAATTCTAGGACACTAGCCATCTCTACAGTGAATGACATTTATGGAGTTATAATATAAATGCAGTTTACAGCCAGGTGCAGTGGCTCACACCTGTAATCCCAGCACTTTGGGAGGCTGAGGCAGGTGGATTGCCTGGCTTGTCTGAATTCCAGACCAGCTTGGATAACATGGCGAAACCATGTCTCCATTAAGAACACAAAGGTTAGCTGGGCATGGTAGTGCACACCTGTAGTCCCAGCTACTCATGAGGGTGAGGCAAGAGGATCACCTGAGCATAGGAGGTCAAGGCTGCAGAGAGTAATGATGGCATCACTGCACCCCAGCCTGGGCAACAGAGTGAGACCCTGCCTCAGAAAATAATAATCAGTTTACAAAATGGTTTACAAATTTTAGAAAATACCACGGAGGTAGACCTTTGTCTATGCCACTTATTTATGATGACAGAACAAAATGTAAAACCTACCTTGACCACATAAAATTCAAGGCTCAGTTGGAAAATTAAAGGAGGAACAGAGATAGAAATATAAGGGCGTTTATGTTCACAGCATAAAGATACTGGGGAGTAAAAAATACTATGTAACTTGAACAAGAAATAGAAGTTTAAAATATTCTTAAAAGCAATGAAGACTTCTGGTAATTGTCATGACAGAAGGAATGGGTATTGGACTTATCCTCCTACAATAGACTATAAAACCAGACAAAGTATATGAAGAAATTGTTTTCAGGTATTGGGCCATAGTCAGGGATTACGAGGATTACAAGACTAATCCTTGAGGGAAAAGCAACTCACAAGCTAAGCCCCACAGTCACCCCAGCCTTCTGCCTGAGGGTGCATAGTGACACAGAGTCCATACAGAGTGCATTGGTGTCACTGTGTGGAAGAAACAGTTGAATTTAGGGCTGCTGAGATGGCTGGAATTTGTGGAGCAGGGTACTGGCAAGGAGGGAGCTGTGTAGCAAAGGAGCTCCAGAAATCTGAGTAGGGGTCCCCAGATGTTGGTGATGCTGTGGAACATTTGGAATGCTCATACATTGCTGACAGGCAGTGTAAAATGGTGTAATACTTTGGGCAATGGATGGCAGTTTCTTATGAGTTAAATACACACCTATCCTATGACCTGGCAATTCTACTCTTAAAACTTAGTCAATGGGTGTGAAAACATATGTCCACAGAAACACATGTATTAGAATGTTTGTAGCAGATTTATTTCCTAAGCTGTAAAAATCTCAACCCATGAACAGAATTGTGATATATTCATACAATGGAATGCTACTCAGCAATAAAGAGAAACTACTGATACATGCAGCAACATGTATTAAGTCTCAAATATTTTGAGGGGAAAAAAGTCAAGTGCTAAAGAGTACATACTGTTTGCATCTATTTATATGAAGTTGCATAATAGATATAGCTAATCTATGGTTATAGTAAATAGAACAGTGGTTGCCTTTGGCAAGTTGTGGGAATGGGATGAAGACTGATACGGAAAATGGAGAAAAAAGTTAAACTTTCTGGGGTGAGGCCAGGCATGGTGGGTCATGCCTGTAATCCCAGCACTTTGGGAGGCTGAAGCGGGCAGATCACTTGACGTCATGAGTTCGAGACCAGCCTGGACAACATAGCAAAACTCCATTTCTACTAAAAATACAAAAAATTAGCTGGGCATGGTGGTACGTGCCTGTAGTCCCAGCAACTTAAGAGGCTGTGGCAGGTGAATCACTTGAACCCAGGAGGCGGAGGTTGCAGTGACCTGAGATTGAGTTACTGCACTCCAGCCTAGGCACAGACAGGGTTTCAAAAACAAAAAAATACGGCAAACAAAAAAACTTTTCTGGGGTGATGGAAAGGTTCCATTTCTTGATGGGATTGTCAGTAACACAGGCCCTATACATTTGTTAAAGCTCATTGAGCTAGCGTATTTTACCATACACACAAATTCATTAAACTGTACCCTTAAAATCTTTGCCAAACAAATTTAAAGATCAAGATAACTTGATCTCAAAAAATTTCAAGATCAAGGTAACTAATAAAGAATTAAAAATAATGGGCTGAGCACAGTGGCTCACACCTGTAATCTCAGCACTTTGGGAGGCCGAGGTGGACAGATCATCTGAGGACAGGAATTTGAGACCAGCCTGGCCAACATGGTGAAACTCCAACTCTACTAAAAATACAAAAATCAGCCAGGTATGTTGGCACACACCTGTAATCCCAGCTTCACAGGAGGCAGCGGCAGGAGAATCGCTTGAACCTGGGAGGCAGAGGTTGCAGTGAGCTGAGATTGCACCACTGCCCCCCAGCCTGGGTGACAAAGTGGGACTCCATCTCAAAGTAAATAAAATAGTAGGGGTTGGTTGGGTGCAGTGATTCATGCCTATAATACCAGCAGTTTGGGAGGCTGAGGTGGAAGCCCAGGAGTTGGAGACCAGCCTAGGCAACAAATGGAGACCACCGTCTCTACAGAAAATTTAAAAATTAGCCAGGCATGGTGATGCATGCCTATAGTCCTAGCTATATGGGAGTCTGAGGCGGGAGGATTGTTTGAGCCTGGCAGAATGAGGCTGTAGTGAACCATGATTGTGCCACTGCACTCCAGCTTGGGTAACAGACCCTGTCTCAAAAATAGTAATAACAATAAGGATTGACTTTAGCAATTTGAATTCTTATGTTTCATAGGGAGTCAATACATTCAAAGCTGATGAATCATGAAATGATGTAAGCATATATTTCAGGTTAAGGAGTTAATTACCAAAAGAATGAAAAACAATTGGTTAACAAGGGTTGCCACTAGAGGTGGAAGGGAGAGGAGTGTGGATCATTACTTTTCATTATAAATATGCCTTTTTGCCATATACATGACTCATACTACATAGACTTACACTTTTTAAGATACAGTTTTAATAAAATAGTGGTTGTGTGACTAGACTCAGAGGACCAGCCATAGGTGATGGTCACACCGCTCTTGGTCTACAGTACTTGACCACTGACTAAAGCATTTCTGACTGGCAACTTTCTCAGATTTTGAACCTCACTTTGAAATTAGGACATCATCTGTTAAGTGTTCTGGAACAGTGCTTGTCCATAGTTTTCAACCTCAGCACTTCTGAGGAATATTAAACATTTTCAGTGGTGACTGTGGCTTTCTGCTGCAGTGATACTCAACTGAGTTGGAGGGAACACATAGTTTAAAAAAACTAATTTTGATACATACCCACAACCTAAAAGAATTTTTGGTTTCATATCACTCTACCATATATTTAGCTTCATCCTCCCAGGAAGCCTCTAGTACAGTACCTTACTTATAGTAGGTGTTCAGTAAATACTTGCTAAAGGAACCATTTTGAAAATAAATTCGTTGAAACATAATGGGGGAGTGAAGTGGCTTTTGCAATCTCCGTCCTACCCTCAAATCATATAATGCATTTTAAAGTACACAAATAAAGAACTTGATTTTCTGTGTCACTGCAGCAATGGATGATCATTGATTGCTTGGAGATGTCAGGTGTTGTGCATGTGCTCTAAGAAGCGTATCTAGGGCTGGGTGTGGTGGCTCATGCTTGTAATCCCAGCGCTTTGGGAGGCCGAGGCTGGCAGATCACTTGAGGTCAGGAGTGAGTTTGAGACCAGCCTGGCTAACATGGTGAAACCCTTCTCTGCTAAAAATACAAAAATTAACTGGGCGTAGTGGCAGATGCCTGTAATCCCAGCTACTCAGGAGGCTGGGGCAGGAGAATCACTTGAACCTGGGAGGTGGAGGTTGCAGTGAGCTGAAATCATGCCATTATACTCCAGCCTAGGCAACAAGAGTGAAACTCTGTCTCAAAAAAACAAAAAGTGTATTTGGCTTCCTTAATACTGAACTGTTTCTCTGCTGAATCATTTCTCTGGAAGACACATGCTTTTCTCAGTTCAGTAAATCTGGGTATGTTACACACTTCTGATCTTTCAGGAACACAATAACACTTTGTCATTTGGATGTAGGGAGATACCTATGTTGGTGAAATAATGGAAGAGCTCACATAATTGTGCCTTTTTCCAGTCTGGTTGAAGGGCCAGAGGACTAAGCACATGGACTGGAAATTGGAAGGGAGTACTCAGAAAGCAGAGTCACCTGTGCAGCAGGGACAAGACGGCATCCTAGAGGAGACAGGTGAAGATGGACTTCCTGAAGGCTTCCACCTTCTGCAGATTGATGCAGAAGGCGAGTGCCAGGAGGGAGAGACCCTGGCTGCAGGCAGGACAGCATGGTGCTCGGTGAGTGCATTCTGGCCATAGGCCTTGCATGATGGAATGTCTCAGAAACCCCTGTTTTAAGGGTGGGTACTGGTAATGAAAAGAGAGACTGGGAATGAGTTTTGTGTATTTTAAGTGATGAATTAACTTTCTGCCAACTGGTTTAATGTTTTAGTTTCATTTGAGTCATAGGAAAAGTAAAGTTCAAAAGGAATTTTTTATATACCTCTGAAGTGTCAGGAAATCTAAACCCTATCACTAATGAATTTTCTGTGACCTTGAGCAGGTCACATCTCTTTTTCTGGGGCTCTGTTTTCTCTAAACACAATCCAGTCTAGGTTTGTTTTTACGAGTAATTTCCTTTTTGTCTCCAAACTTTATATATAAATGAGAAAAATCAGTAACTGTGTCTAATGTTCGTTTTCCTTTTTGGAGCTTACGAAATTCTCAAACAATTTTGTTTTCTGGATAAGAAAAATGTACAGAGAAAACAGAGACACTGGGAAAAGATAGTTGCAGCAAAGAAGAGCAAAAGAAAGCAAGAAAAAGAACGAAGAAAAGCCAATCGTGCAGAAAATCCAGGTGACAATAAATGAGACTGCTACCATAATCATATTTATTTTTTAGCAAACATGTCTGCATGTTCCAAGGAGAGTAGGCATTTTGTTTAAGTAAAAGAAACATCTGGGATGTAGGACCCACTGTCCTATTTTCTTGGGAATCAAAGCATCAAAGAAAGCAAAATTTAAGGCTGCTTTTCAAATATAAGCTGTCTAATTAACATATGTGTTTATAAGCTCAGAATAGAAGGAATGATGCCAGCAACAGCTAATATTTATTCAGTGCTATGTGCTAGGTTCAGTTTTAAGAATTTTACATGGATTACTTCAACGGAGACGAACTGTTATTCCCATTTTGTAGGTGAAGTGACTGACGCTTAGAGAAATTAAGTAACATAATTATGCCCAAGATAATTCAGCTAATCAATGAACAAACTGAACTTGGATTTAAACCCTGCAGTGTGCTCCAAAGCCCATATTCCTCACGAATCTGCTTTGTGTAAATCTAATGAATGAGTATCTTACACCAGTATCAAGTTTCTCTTTATATGAAAACAAAAACAAAAAACCTCACCTGGCTAGGGAGATTTGTTTCTTACAGAATATTATTCCTCTGGTTTTCCACTTTTATTTCTTTCTGATATTTCTGCTTTAGGCATCTGTCCTCAGCACAGCAAACGTTTCCTGAGAGCTTTAACCAAAGAAAAACTTTTGGAAGCCAAACACTCAGGACCAAGACTATGTATCGATTTGAGTATGAGCCACCACATGTCAAAGAAGGTAGAACATCCACTGAGCCTGGAATTTTTGCTCTCATGAGGGAGGTCCAGAAGGGTGCAGCTTTCACGAAGAACATGGCCAACACTGGCTTCTGGGATTCCTCAGTAAATTAGCAAAGTGTTTGATTTTCTACACTGGGTTACTAAGTTCCAGGGTGGCTGTCGTAAAGAACCTGGAAGAGAATGTACATAGCTTGGTTTAGTTTGAAAATGTTTACCTTGTCTTCTGTTTTAAGCCCAGCATCTTTGCCTCTCTGTTCACAGTGCCCTCAGTTTGGATGCAACCTTTCACGTTCAGTTTTCCAGACACTAAACCTTTGGGAAGAGGAATATTTGCTTGATAGCATGTTGTGGGAAGATTGCCTGGTAGAAGAACTTCTTGCATTGTATATGTTTTTTGTTTTTGCTTTTGCGATGGAGTCTTGATCTTGTCACCCAGGCTGGAGTTCAGTGGCAGCTCACTGTCTCAGCTCACTGCAAGCTCCGCCTCCCGGGTTCAAGTGATTCTCTGCCTCAGCTTCCCAAGCAGCTGGGATTACAGGCACCTGCTGCCACACTCTGCTAATTTTTTTTTTTTGTATTTTTAGTAGTGATGGGGTTTTGCCACGTTGGCCAGGCTGATCTTTAAACTCCTGAGCTCAGGTGATCTGCCCACCTTGGCCTCCCAAAGTGCTGGAATTACAGGTGTGAGCCACTGTGCCTGACCTCAATGTCTGTGTTTTAATTGATGCTCATTCACCCCATTGATGAGGGAAGGATTCCCACACTAGAGTTCTGGGAGTGGCAGAATGCATGACATCTGACACTGGACAGATGAGAGTCAATAGCAGCTCATTCATCTCATAAACTTACAACCCAGGGGAGGAAGATACTGTGCACCATACAGGGCCTCATAGAGATTGTAAATCAAGAATAGAATGAACAACAAAGGGTTGTCCGAGGTGGGCTTTGTAGTATCCAGGAGGTGAGGTGTCCCCTTGTTACTATAGGAGGATGTGATTCACTTGTTTGGAGAATTCCATGGGCTGGCAGGGAACCAAAACTCACTGCTTAGGGATAAACAGAGACTATGCCTTGGACCTTTGATAAAAAGGGTTTCTTGAAGCCCGGAGACCTTATCTATGGGAGCAGAATTGGGAAGGGAACTATTAGGCTATCTGAAGTATTCCCAGTTTCAACAGATGTCAAGGCAGAGCATAATATTGGGCCTTGATTTTAGGCTTTATATCACAGTATGTAAATTTTAAACTCTCTTTTCAGACATCTATTGTATGTGCTAGTGTTTACATATTTTTCAGAGAAGTTAGGAAAACTGTAGATCTGAGGTTCTTACCTGAAACCTTTAACTCTAGCCCTCTGAAAATGTTAACCAAGAATTCCCTACTATTATGCTGGGCACAGTGGCTCCTGCCTATAATCCCAGCACCTTGGGAGGCCAAGGCAAGAGGATCACTTGAGGCCAGGAGTTTTGAGACTAGCCTAGGCAACATAGCAAGACCCTGTCTCTGAAAAATTACAAATTAGCTAGGCATGCTGGCCTGTACCTGTAGTCGCAGCTATTCAGGAGGCTGAGGTAGGACGATCACTTGAGCCCAGGAATTTGAGGCTGCAGCGAGTTATGATTGTACCACTGCACTTGAGCCTGGGTAACAGAGCCAGACCCTGTCTTAAAAAAAAAAAAATCCATACTGTTTAAGACAGCAGACTAAATCAAACCCAGAGTCTTTTTCTCCTACCTGACAAATCGAGCTAAATTGCTCTTTTTATATAAGAGCATTGTTTATGATTCAGGGTAGAAAGTTAAAACTTCTAACCCTATTGTACTGCCTGAAGTTAGGAAGAAGGTACCAAATTTATCTGATGTTCTATAAAAACTTCTGTATATTAATCAAACCTCCTTAATATCTTAAATAGTATTACACCATAAGATTTTAGATTAAAGCTAAAATAAGAATTTCATATATTAAACATTTAACAGGGCCAGCAGGAGGGTAGATTCTCAGTTTTCTACTGCCTCACTGTTTCTGGACTAGTATCATTATCTTTTGTCTGTTAGGTGTGATGCCATAGCGTGTACCACACACACACATGTACTCCTAGTTCCCGGGGTTTTCTGGAGGAGCATTCAGTGAACTTATCGTAGCAATTTGTTGATAACTAATTTAGAGTGAGTTGGCATGTTTTCGCCCTGAGTTGTTCTTATTTCTTTGAAGGAATTAAGTAGACTGGCTGGACAGATTCGAAGGTTGTATGGTTCAAACAAAAAAGCTGACAGGCCATTTTGGATCTGCCTCACTGGATTCACAACAGACAGTCCCATTTATGAAGAGTGTTTGAGGATGAATGATGGATTTTCTAGTTACCTGGTAAGTCTTTTTACATTGTATTTGAATTGTCATCTGAAAAGTAATTAGGGAGTTATAGTAATTTTTTTTTTTTTACTTTTTCATATATATATATATATATATATATATATAATGATATAGTTTCAGTATTGAAATCTAAAAAATACTCAGAATCTCTCATTAGTTTTTACATTTAAAATTTTTTCTCATCCTCCTTCTGCATTTGGCAAAGTAATATTACCAGTGTCTAGGATTATATTTTGTATCCTGTATGTTTTATGCTAGACTGTATACTCCAGGAATATTTTTAGGAAATGCTATGACTTCTTTCTTGTTCCCATTAATGGTCAATTGGGGAACCATGAGTTTTGGGGGAAGAGTAGGAATCCTTTCAGAAGTAATGGAAATTTAAGATAAGTTTTAGGGAGTACTAAGGTACTTTTCACCTCTCTCTGGATCTCAAATGTAGTGATACATATATGTGCCAGAATCCAGATCAGTTTCTAAGAAATGTCACTGAAAATGCCCGGTGTGTTTGCATTGTGTAGCTGAGATAGAGCACTTGTGGCCTTCTCCAGGAAGGTCCCAGAAGTGATGAATGTGAAAGGTGCACTGTGCGGGGCTGCACAGCCAGCTGTTTTGCTGTTACTGTCTTAACAGTCTCTCTTGTAGTGCAGCTATTTCCAGCTTTCTTCTGTGTACTTTTTTTTTTCATGATTCCTTTCATAAGCCGAACAGTCCCCCGTAGTTCCCTTACTTTCCTGCCTTTTTTAGGTGATTCCCTCAGCTTTGAATTCTTCTCCTTTAGTATATGTCAATATTAATCTCTTTTGCAGCCGGACATGGTGGCTCACGCCTGTAATCCTAACACTTTAGGAGGCTGAGGCAGGTGAGTTATTTGAGCTCAGGAGTTCGAGACTAGCCTAAGCAATATGGGGAAACCCTATGTCTATTAAAAATACAAATATTAGCTGGGTGCAGAGGTATGCGCCTGTAGTCCCAGTTACTCAGGAACTTCTCTCTTCAGTTCTGCAAGGATAACTGCCTCAGGAGCCTGAGAGTCGGAGGTTGCAGTGAGCCTAGACTGTGCCATGGCACTCCAGCCTGGGTAATAGCCAGACTCTGTCTTAAAAAAAGAATTCTCCTTTCAGAAACCCAGTTCTAGCATTTCCTTCACCAGAAGGTCATCCCTGATGTTGTTGCTCCCTCATCTGTAGTTCTGGGGCATACTCCCTATACTGCTGTCAGAACCCTGTATCACTACTTCACTTCATAGATTTCAATGTCTGTGTCTACTTTCCCTCTTAGGTACTTTCTGAGAAGAAGCTGTATGGAGTTCCTTGATCCACACCTAGAGCCGTGCCTGTTAGACACTTTAAGCCCAGTAACTAGTTGTTGAATTTTGAGCGGTTTTTTATTTTTATTTTATTTTTTTGAGACAGGCTGGAGTGCAGTGACACAATCTTGGCTCTCTGCAACCTCCTCCTCCTGGGCTCAAGCCATTCTCCCACTTCACCCTTTTAAGTATTATAGCTGGGACTACAGGTGCATGCCACCATGCCTGGCTAATTTTTTTGTATTTTTAGTAGAGACGGGGTTTCACCATGTTGCCCAGGCTGGTCTCAAACTTCTGAGCTCAAGTGATCTGCCCACTTTGGCCTCCTAAAGTGCTAGGATTACAGGCATGAGCTACCCCACCTGGCTGTGAGCTGTTTTAACATGGGACTGTTTGTATTTTTCAGCTAGACATAACAGAAGAAGACTGCTTTAGTTTATTTCCTCTGGAAACCCTTGTGTACCTGACTCCTGACTCGGAACACGGTATGTACTTGAATACATGGATTCATAAAGCCCATTGTTCCTAACACTGTGTTTCATAATTCTGTGGCAGAATTTATTAAAGCCCCTCAAGGACATCCCCACACACAGAAAAAGTAATGCACATGAGCTGTGCTCCTCTTATGGGCAGGTGCCTCGCTGGATGCTTTGATGTGTCTTACCATGGCTCTCAGCTGCACAGACTTAGGGTTTCCATCCTCATCTGGACCATGTGTGCTGCCTGCCAGTTCTTCCCAGTGTCCTTGGTCAGCTGCCCCACTGGCCCTTCTTGGATCAATGTTAGACATATTTTTTTCAAGAAAATCATTCATTTCACATAATTTTCAAATGTATTCATATTCAGCTGATCATAGTATTCTCATCTAATTATTTCACATTCTTCTGCAGTTTTAATTTTGTTTCTTTCTGAATCTAATGTTGATTTGATTAGATATGCTACAGTTTGTTTTATTTGCCATTTTAGAAAATTAGCTTTTGGTTTTATTGAGCAAGTTTTTTTTGTTTTCTATTTACTGAATTTCTACTGTTATTGTTAATAATTCTTTCCTTTTGCTTTCTTTGGATTTAGAAATTATAAAACAGATTTTATCTCACTGGCCTTCCTTTTTTCATTAGCTCTTGAAGATGTTGATCTAAACAAAGTTTACATCCTCGGTGGACTTGTGGATGAAAGCATTCAGAAGGTAAGTATACATTTCAGCCCCAACATCTGTGTTTTCAAAAGTAGTGCTTACTTTTAGAGGCATGTGCCCTGTCATAATCTCACCTAGAGGGTCTGAGAACTCAGGGCATGGGAGGCTGGGCACGGTGGCTCATGCCAGTAATCCCAGCACTTTGGGAGGCCAAGGCGGGCAGATCACAGGGTCAGGAGTTCAAGACCAGCCTGGTCAACATGGTGAAATCCTGTCTCTACTAAAAATACAAAAATTAGCTGGGCACAGTACTGCATGCCTGTAATCCCAGCTACTCAGGAGGCTGAGGCAGAATTCCTTGAACCAGGACCCAGGAAGAGGAGGTTGCAGTGAGCCAAGATCACGCCACTGCACTCCAACCTGGGCTACAGAGCAAGACTCCGTCTCAAAAAAAAAAAAAAAAAAACCTCAGGGGACAGGAAGAAAGAGCCATTCCCACCTGGTTGGCCCTCTGGCTGGTGAAGCTCCCTCTGTCCTCATGAGCAATGTCAGCACAGTCAAGAGTCAGGAACTGGACTGGGCGCTGTTTGGTAATTATATAAATAGCCATGGTTGAGCTTCTCTCCTCTCTTCAGTTCTGCAAGGATAGCTCTGATCTTGACCAAGTGAGCGTGGACTCAACATTCTTACCAGCTGTTTGTTCTTTGAGAGGATAGTTTGCTCCTTCTCGAGTTGACCTCTCTGCTGAAATAGTCTTATTCCAAAACCAAAAACTCCTAGGATGGTCTGGATTTTTTTTGTTGTTGTTGGAGTTTTAGAGGAATAACTGGGGTGTCACTGAAATTCTGAAATATGTTTGTTATACAGGTATTTATTAAGATAATTTTGTTTATATTTACTAATTAACATATCACATAGATAAGAAATATATATAGAAAAAAAGAGTAGTCAAAAATAAGTCTCTTTCCTAACTTTGTCTCCCAGTTCCCCTCCCGAGAGTCAAGTTTTCTTGTCTATCCTTCTTGAGACATTATATGAACACAAAGCAAATGTGTGTGCTTGTATATTTTACATATATGTAGATGTGTTCTATCCCTGCATGTATGAGCTATACATATATTTAACACAGACGCTAGGTTAATTTAATTGCATTTATTTAAAAAACATTCATATTCCATGACTCCACAGTGATCATCTAGAAAATGAGTAGGGGGTACTTACAGAAGAGCATGAGCTAATAAATGAGGAATGCATAATAGAATTAGAAAATCATCATTTTGTCACTCCTAATATAATTATTGACTCAGACAATTGAAAGAAAAGTTGTGGAGGAACTGGCTATTTACATGGTCTCAAAGTATCACCCTACAGATAACAAAGGCAGAGATTTACAATTAAGAGTAAAGCATTCCAGTGGTCACCATCTTAATCAAACTTGATCAAACTTAGTATCACTCATAGAGGTACAATCTCTGCCTCCTGAGGTGAAGCATTCTTGCCAAAAAGTTTTTTCTTTTTCTTTTCTTTTTTTGAAGCAGGGCCTTGCTCTGTTGGCCAGGCCAGAGTGCACTGGAGTGATCATGGCTCACTGCAACCTCGAACTCCTGGGCTCAAGCAATCCTCCCACCACCTCAGCCTCCTGAGTGGTTGGGACTACAGGACCATGCCACCCGACTAGCTGTTTTTAATTTAATATATATATATTTTTTGAGACGTGGTCTCACTCTGTTGCCCAGGCTGGAGTGCAGTGGTACGATCATGGCTCACTACACCCTCAATTTCTCGGGCTCATTTGAACCGCCCATCTCAGCCTCCTGGGTAGGTGGGATAACAGGTATGTGCTACCACACCCAGCTAATTTTTATATTTTTTGTAGAGACAGGGTCTGACCATGTTTCTCAGGCTGGTCTTGAACTCCTGGACTCAAGCAATCTACCCACCTCAGCCTCCCAAAGTGCTGGGATTACAGGCATGAGTCACTGTGCCTGGCCTAGTTTTAGAATTTTTTTGTAGAAACAGAGTCTCAGTATGTTGCCTAGACTGGTCTGAAACTCCTGGGCTCAAGCAATCCTTCTGCCTCAGCCTCTCAAAGTGCTGGGATTACAAGTATGAGCCACTGAGTCCAGCCTAGTTTTTAAAATTTTTGTAGAGACAGGGTCTTACTGTGTACCCCAGGTTGGTCTGGAACTTTTGGACTCAAGCAATCCTCTCACCTCGGCCTCCCAGAGTGCTGGGATTATAGGTGTGAGTCAACTCACCTGGCTCAGAAAATGTTTAAACTGAATTTAATCATGAGGAAACAGACAAATCCAGAATGTGGATATTCTGCAAAACAACCGGACTAAGGCAAGAGGCTGTTTTAGATTGAAGAGGTTCAGCCAGGCACAGTGGCTCATGCCTATAATCCCAGCACTTAGGGAGGCCAAAGCACGCAGATCACTTGAGGCCAGGAGCTTGAGAAGCACTTAGGGAGGCCAAGGAAGGGGGATCACTTGAGGCCAGGAGTTTGAGATCAGCCTGGGCAACATAGTGAGAACCCATCTCTACAAAAAAATCAGGAAAAGAAAAAAAGGTTAAAAAACCATTATAACCAAATGTAGTATGTGAGCCTTGACTGAATTGTGTATTGAGAGGAAAGCTTTATAAAAGACAGTTTGGGGAGAGTTGAGGAGATTTTAATATAGATTATGTATTAAGTGAAATTACAGAATAATTTAAAAGTTTCTTTGAGGTGAAAATGACATGTGGTAAGGTAGGAGAATGTCATTGTTCTTAGATGCATGCTTAAGTATTTAGTGAAGAAGTATTTGAAGCTTACTTTCAAATGGTTCGGCAAATTATTTTTTATTGCGGCAAGGTCTTGCTCTGTCATCCGGGCTGAGTGAGGTGGTGCAATCATAGCCTGCTGCCGTCTTGAACTCCTGGTCTGAAGCAGTCCTCCCACCTCAGCCCCCTGAGTACCTAGAACTATAGGCTCATGCTACCACAGCCAGCTAATTTTTTTTTTTTTTTTGTATTTTTGTTAGAGACGAAGTCTTGCCATGTTGCTCAGGCTGGTTTTGAACTTCAGGCCTCAGGCAATCCTTCTGTCTCAGCCTCCAAAAACAGATTACAGTCATGAACCACCATGCCCAGCCCAAAATAAATATTTATATACCAAGAGAGAGAAGCAAAATATTAACTGGTGATTCTAGATTACAGGAATGAGTATTGACTGTATTATTATTTTTAACTTTTCTTAGGTTTGAAATATTTCCAAGTGAAAAATCTGGGGGGCTGGAGGACTGCTTGAACCCAGGAGTTAGAGGCTGCAGAGAACTGTGATCACCCCACTGCACTCCAGCCTGGGTGATGCGACATAGTGAGACCCTGTCTCTAAAAAAAATACAATAAATTAATTAAAAGTTTATTAGTCTTTCCTGCAGTGGGCTGACAGCCCCCCCCAACCCCCTTTGTTTTAAACAAGTCCTTGATCTGCTGCCCTGGCTGGAGGGCACTGGCACAATCACAGCTCACTGTAGCCTCAACCTCCCAGGCTCAAATGATATCCCCACTTCAGCTTCCCAAGTAGCTGGGAGCACAGGTGGGTGCCATAACGCCCAGCTAATTTTTTGTTGAGTTGAGGTTTCACCATATTGCTCACGCTGGTCTTGAACTCCTGGGCTCAAGTGACCCACCTGCCTCAACCTCCCAAAGTGCTGAGATTGCAGGCATGAACCATGGTGCCTAGCTGACCGTCTCTTTTCTGAGGTAGTAAAGTTCAGAGGGTCAGTGAGCAGTGCATGACTTATAGATGTTTAGTTTTAACACATTGTGTTCTTTTATCTGCCCACCAACATTTAAACTGAAACAACTGGAAGATTTGTGAGATGTTTATAACTTTTTGCTTGTTATTGGAGTTTGGCTTCTTCACAGAAATAAGCTAAGAACATTTCTTCAAGGAGAGCCATTTTATTATGAATTATTGTGCAAAGAACAGAAACTAGATTGTAAGCTCTTCTAGGGCAACACCCAAATATCCTACTCTAACTTTGAATTCTGCACTCTAGTTTGAAGTGATTAGAAGGAATGAGACTTGAAAAAAAAAAAAAAAAATAACTATCCTATATCATGTATAGAAAGGGTTTTTTTTTTTTTTTTTTTGAGATGCAGTCTTGCTCTGTCACTCAGGCTGGAGTGTAGTGGCGTGATCTCAGCTTACTGCAACCTCCACCTCCTGGGTTCAAGTGATCCTGCCTCAGCCTCCCAAGTAGCTGGGACTACAGGCACCCACCAGCATGCCCGGCTAATTTATGTATTTTTAGTAGAGACGGGGTTTCATCATATTGGCCAGGCTGGTCTCAAACTCCTGACTTTGTGATCTGCCCACCTTAGCCTCCCAAAGTGCTGGGATTACAGATGTGAGCCACTGCACCTGGCCTATGCAAAGGAGTTTTATCCTTTCAAATAAGTCCTCATCAGAGTTGTATCACTTAAAACATTTTTGGAAGTTCTCTTAAAATTGTGTTTCACGTGAGAGGCAGGTAATCCAGTGTCAGCACCAAAAAGGTACTAGGTCCGCTTCACACTATTCCACCTGGTTAGACCACATTAATGATGGCCAGTTATGGGACTGTAAACAAAAAGATATTGACTAGCTAGAACAAGTTCTAGCTGAATGATGAGGGGACTTGAAACTAAGTCATAGTCAAAGAAGAGCTGACAAAACAGAGGCTACAGTCTGGAAACCAGAGGATTCCTAGGGGCATGACCACTGTCTTCAAGTTAATGAATGGCCATCTTGTGGAAGAGCCATCTTGTATGATCTGGCCTTGGGGGAATAGACTAGGATGAATGAGTGGAAGTCTCAGAGGAAACAGAGAATTTGTCTCAAGATCAAAAAAGACTATCCTGTCAGCTGGTACTATCAAAGTTACAGTAGATTGTCCCAGGATGCATGAACTCCTTGTCACAGGAGCTGTCCATTGAGTGGCCACATGGCCACTTGGAGAAGTCTTAGAGAACAGACAAACATTGTTTGGAGTTAGATAGTTAGCACTACTGAGACCCCTTCCAAGCCTCTGTGTGCGGATTATCCCAGTAATCTGAAACTTTCTCTTTAATCCTGAAATTTTATGTAGAAAATTTTTTCTGTGCTTCTTACAAGGCAGCAAATGTAGTTTGACTGAGTCATGACTTAGTCTGAGGGACTTCATGACTGAGGGACATCTTATAAAGAGACATCAGTTTCTGTATTCTGACCCTAAATGGCCTCAAATTGATGGACTTCTTGAGTTATGACTCCTTTTTGCAGTTTTCAGAGCTCCCCCCCCCCTTTTTTTTTTGAGACAGGGTCTCACTCTGTCACTCAGGCTAGAGTGCAGTGGTGCAATCATGGCTCATTGCAGCCTTGACGTATGTCCCAGGCTCAAGTGATCATCCAACCTCTGTCTCCAGAGTAGCTGGGACTACAGGCACACCATTAACTTTTTTATTTGTAGAGACAGGGTCTCTCTATGTTGCCCAGGGTGGTCTTGAACTCCTGGGCTCGAGCAATCCTCTGGCCTCAGCCTCAAAGTGCAGTGAGCCACTGCACCTGGCCCATCTTTTAGTTGAGCTGTCTGTTCTCACACCTTAATGCCACTTGTGGTAGTGGTGTACCTATCTTGAATCTTGTCTACCTTTTTTCTAATTAATTTGATGCTGCCCGTTGGCAATGAGCTGGAAGTTCCAGACTTCGAGAACTGGGTCTTACCTAATTAGGGCCTGGAATGTGCTCCGATTGATTAGACTGCTTGGGCCTTTTGATGCCTACTGTAGCCGCAGATATGCCTCTTTTGCTTATTTCCTTCTTGGTTTTAAGTGGTAATGAGTGGAGGACTGTGGATAAGTGATCCCCCAAAAAGTGAGATGTCACATAAGCTCTTTCTTGAGACAGCTCATTATCTGCAGTTTCTTCCATCCCACAGTAAGCTACTTATTTTATTATTTTTTTTTTTTTAAGACGGAGTTTCGCTCTTGTTGCCCAGGCTGGAGTGCAATGGCGCGATCTCGGCTCACCGCAACCTCCGCCTCCTGGGTTCAGGCAATTCTCCTGCCTCAGCCTCCTGAGTAGCTGGGATTACAGGCACCCGCCACTATGCCCAGCTAATTTTTTGTATTTTTAGTAGAGACGGGGTTTCACCGTGTTGACCAGGATGGTCTCGATATCTTGACCTCGTGATCCACCCATCTCGGCCTCCCAAAGTGCTGGGATTACAGGCTTGAGCCACCGCGCCCGGCAAGCTACTTATTTTTAATGCTGTATGTATTACAATGAGAATATACTCATGTATAACTTTTATAAGAAAACTATTTAACTGTATATTTACAGAAGGTGACATTTCAAAAGGCCCGGGAATACTGTGTCAAGACTGCACGCTTGCCAATCCAGGAATACATGGTCAGAAACCATAATGGGAAAAACTATCATTCGGAGATATTAGCCATCAATCAAGGTAATTCTTACACGGCCCACATCCAGTGTGGTGAGTTCTGGTGCTGCTGCTTTACACTGTGTTTAAGTGGCGTTTGAGTCAAGTCTCCTCTGTGACTAATGTGTGTGGACTTTATTGCATGCACTTTGTGACATGTATTCTGGCCACTACGAGGTATTCTTTATTTTCTTCCTTGTCACTACGTTAAAGATAGTTTAAATTGTCCCCTTGGCTGGGTGTGGTGGCTCATGCCTGTAATCCCAGCACTTTGGGAGGCCAAGGTGGGCAGATCACCTGAGGTCAGGAGTTTGAAACCAGCCTGGCCAACATGGTGAAACCTCCTCTCTACTAAAATACAAAAATCAGCCGGGCCTGATGGTGCGCACCTGTAATCCCAGCTACTCCAGAGGCTGATGCATGAGGATTGCTTGAACCTGGGATGCAGAGGTAGCAGTGAGCTGAGATTGTGCCACTGCACTCCAGTCTGAACAACAGTGAGACTGTCTCCAAAAAAAGGAAATAGAAGTAGGGGTGGTGTGGTAGCTCATACTTGCATCCCAGCCCTAGAATATCCTGTTTTTAACCTCTCACTGACCAGTGAATTCCTGTTTGATCTTCAGCGTTCAGTTCAGGAGTTCAGGAGCATCTTGGCTGGCTTCTTTCCCCATCCCAGGCCATGACAGGCCCTTCTGTTCCCATTTTACCGTGTTCCTTTCTGTTACATGCTATCCATTCACAGGCCTATATCTTTCAGGGTATTTACCTGTTCTTTTTTTCCTCTGTGTTTTCTGTTTACTGCCAGTGTTTGATATCCTGTCCACTTACTTAGAGACTCACAACTGGCCTGAAGCATTGAAGAAAGGAGTTTCTTCAGGAAAAGGCTATATTCTTCGGAATTCAGTGGAATGATGGGCCTAAAGAGTGCAGCTGTGTGGCCAGGTGCAGTGGCTCATGCCTGTAATCCCAACGCTTTGAGAGATGGAGGCGGACAGATCACCTGAGGTCAGGAGCGCCAGACCAGTCTGGCCAACATGGTGAAACCCTGTCTCTAATGAAAATACAAAAATTAGCCTGGCATGGTGGCACACACCTGTTGTCCCAGCTACTCAGGAGGCTGAGGCAGGAGAATCACT
This sequence comes from Sapajus apella, assembly GCF_009761245.1. Taxonomy (NCBI): domain Eukaryota; kingdom Metazoa; phylum Chordata; class Mammalia; order Primates; family Cebidae; genus Sapajus; species Sapajus apella. The sequence goes on from NW_022436986.1 coordinate 3,091,526, forward strand.
TGAGCTCAGGAGGTAGAGATTGCAGTGAGCCAGGATTTCACCACTGCACTCCAGCCTGGGTGACAGGGCGAGACTCCATGTCAAAAAAAAAAAAAATTAAGATTGTAGTTTGGTTCAAGCAATTCCTCTGCCTCAGCCTCCTGAGTAGCTGAAAAAAAAAAAAAAAAAAAAAAGATTGTAGTTGGAGGAGTGAGGTGCTAGGGGTACCTTGACCAAACAGGAGGGCACATAATTGCCTTTACTTAATATCTTCTCAGAGACTGACAATAAGATAGTGGCAGGGACCACATTTAATGCTCTTTTAATCTCCCATAGTGCCTGGCTCACAGGAAGTGCCCAGATAAGTAATAAAAAATTTATGTAAAAAGGAATTAGCCTCATAACCACATGGCTTTGGATATGCTAATTCAACTTTTGTACATCTATTTGTGAGAGACCTATTCTAGAAATTGTTGAAATGGTTATATCAAGAGTTTAATATTCACTAAACTGGCATCATAAAATTGACTTGCTGCAGCCTTGTCTGACCATGCTCATTGTTTCTGAGCTCAGTAATAAGCTTTGCAGGAGCCAGCCTGTTCTGACCTATCGCTACTGAGTCCCCATAGGATTATGTTCCCTCCTGTGGCTCTTACCCTGTTCTCCCTTGCAGAGTATGGGCATGGAGGGCTTCTCTTCTTAATCCTTCCTCACGGTAGGGTCCTAACAGGACAAATCTTTGTCCTTAACTTTCTATCCTCTCTGAACCTGGTACCAACTAGACTATTCATATGTATTTGTAACTAACAGATTAAATTGTCAAGTAGAAACAGTATTGATAAAAGTCTGTCTTGGAAAATAGCCAGAAAGTGTTAACCTACTTCTTATTACACAAATCTCATGTTCCTTATGTCCCAGTTAGACGTATTTGCTTTAGTTACTCTTTGACAGTTTAGGTTAACTTGCTAGTTAAGTAGCTAGCAAACTGAGAAAAATGTATTCAATATCTCAAAAGACCAAAAGGTTACTTCTCTGCTCTGTCTTCTCCCCTTCACAATTTAATTCCCAAGGAACTGATAAATTTTATCAGTATCTATTATTTTAAAACTGGCCAGACAATTAATAATAAAAGATATGGGACCAACCTAAGTACCCATCAACCAATGAGTGGATAAAGAAAATGTGGTATATTTATCCCATGGAATATTACTCAGCCATAAAAAAAATAATGTATTTTGCAACAAAGATGCAGAAACTGGGTGGGGATAAAAAGAACTACGTACTGGGTATAATATATAGTACTAAGGTACTGATACACCAAAATCTCAAACTTCACTACTATATAATTCATCCATGTAGACTTCCACCAAGATGGCTGAATAGGAGCAGCTCCAGTCTGCAGTTCACAGTGACAGCAAGCCAGAAGATGAGTGATCTCCACATTGCCAACTGAGGTACCAGACTGATCTCATTGGAACTGGTTAGGCAGTGGACGTAGCCCAAGGAGGGCAAACCAAAGCAGGGTGTGGCACTGCCTCACCCTGGAAGAACAAGGGACCAGAAACCTCCCTCTCCTAGCCAAGGGAAGCCATTAGGGACTTTTCCAGACACTCTGGCTCACATACTATGCCTTTCCCATAGTCTTCATAACCTGCAGACCAGGAGAATCCTTCCGGTGCCTGTAACACCAGCGCCCCAGGTTTCCAGCATAATACTGACAGCCGTTTTAACTGCAGCATTTTTTTTCCCTCATACCCTAGTGGTGCCTGAACTCCAGAGAGACAGAATTGCTCATTCCCCTGAAAAAAAAGGGGCTTAAGCCAGGGAGCCAAGTGATCTTGCTCGGTGGGTCCCATCCCTATGAAGACCAGCAAGATAAGATCCACTGACTCGAAATTCTCGCAGCCAGCACAGCAATCTGAGCTCGACCTGGGATGTTCTACCTCAGTGGCAGAAGGATGTCTACCATTACTGAGGCTCAGGTATGTGGTTCTAACCTCGCCTGTGTAAACAGACACCAGGAAGTTTACACAGCAACTGGGCAGAGCCCATAGCAGCTCAGCAAGGCCTCTGCAGGCAGATTGTGACTAGACTCCTTTCTTGCTAGACAAGGCATCTCTGGAAAAAGGCAGCAGCCCATCAGGGACTTATAAATAAAGCCCCCACTTTCCTGGGTCATAGCACCTGGGAAAAGGGGTGGTTGTGGGTTCCACTTCACAGTTAAAACGTCCCTGCCCAGCAGCTCTGAAGGGAGCAATGGAGCTCCCAGCACAGCACTTGAGCTCTGATAAGAAAAAGACTGCCTCTTCATGTGGCTCCCTGACCCCTATTTATCCTAAGAGATATCTCATACAGGAGAGCTCTGGCTGACATCTGATGGGTACCCTTCTGGGACAAAGCTACCAGAGGAAGGAACAGGCAGCAATCTTTGCTGTTCTGCAGCCCCCACGGGTGATTCCCAGGCAAGCAGGGTCTGAAGTGGACCTCCAGCAGACCTGCAGCAGAGGGGCCTGTTAGAAAAACTAAAAAACAAAGAAATAGCTTCAACATCAACAGAATGGATGTCCACTCAGAGACCCTATCCAAAAGTCACCAATTTCAAAGACCAAAGATAGATAAATCCACAAAGATGAGAATAAACTAGTGCAAAAAGGCTGAAATTGCCAAAAACCAGAACGCCTCTTCCCCTCTAAGGGACCACAACTCCTCACCAGCAAGGGAACAAAACTTGAAAAAAGGTAAGATGAAATGCTAACTAGAATAACCAGCATACAGAAGAACAAAAACAACTTGATGGAGCTGAAAAACAGCACAAGAACTTCATGAAGCATACACAAGTTTCAATTGCCAAATTGATCAAGTGGAAGAAAGGGTATCAGAGATTGAAGATCAACTCAATGAAATAAAGTGAGAAGGCAAGATCAGACAAAGAGTGAAAAGAAATGAACAAAGCCTCCCAAGAAATATGGGATTACACAAAAAGACCAACTCTACTTTTGATCAGTGTACCTGAATGTGATGGGGTGAATGAAACCAACTTGGAAAACACTCTTCAGGATATTATCCAGGAGGACTTCCCCAACCTAGCAAGGCAGAGCAACATTCAAATTCAGGAAATACAGAGAACACCATACGATTGCTCAAGAAGAGAAACCCCAAGGCACATATTCATCAGATTCACTAGGGTTGAAATGAAGGAAAAAATGCTAAGGGCAGTCAGAAAAGCTGGGTTACCCACAAAGGGAAACCCATCAGACTCACAGCCAATCTCTTGGCAGAAACCCTAGAAGCCAGAAGAGAGTGGGGGCCAATATTCAACATCCTTAAAAAAATTTTCAACCCAGAATTTCGTATCCAAACTTAGCTTCATAAGTGAAGGCAAATAAAATGCTTTCCAGACAAGCAACTGCTGAGATTTTTGTCGCTCCCAGGCCTGCCTTACAAGAGCTCCTGAAGGAAGCAACTAAACATGGAAAGGAACAACCAGTACCAGCGACTACAAAAACACACCAAATTGTAAAAACCATCAACACTATGAAGAAACTGTATCAACTAACGGGCAAAACAACCAGCTAGCATCAAAATGGCAGGATCAAATTCACACATAATATTAACCTTAAACATAAATGGGCTAAATGCCCCAATCAAAAGACACAGACTGGAAAATTGGATACAGTCAAGAACCATCGGTATGCTGTATTCAGGAGACCCATCTCATGTGCAAAGACACACATAGGCTCGAAACAAAGGGACAGAGGAAGATTTACCAAACAAATGGAAAGGAAAAAAAAAAAAGCAGGGGTTGCAATCCTAGTCTCTGATAAAACAGCCTTAAAACCAATAAAGATCAGAAGAGACAAAGAAGGGCATTATATAATGGTACAGGGATCAATGCAACAAGAAGAGCTAAGTATCCTAAATATATATGCACCCAATACAGAAGCACCCAGATACATAAAGCAAGTTCTTAATGACCTACAAAGAGACTTAGACTCCCACACAGTAATAGTGGGAGACTTTAGCACACCACTGTCAATATTAGATCAACGAGACAGAAAATTAACAAGGATATCCAGGACCAGGACTTGAACTCAGATCTGGACCAAGCAAACCTAACAGACATTCTTCTCAGTACCACATCACACTCACTCTAAAATTGACCACATAATTGGAAGTAAATCACTTCTCAGCAAATGCAAAGGAATGGAAATCATAACAAACAGTATCTCAGACCACAGTACTATGAAATTAGAACTCAGGATTAATAAACTCACTCAAAACCGCACAACTACATGGAAACTGAACAACCTGCTCCTGAATGACTACTGGACAAAAAATGAAATGAAGGCAGAAGTATGTTTGTTCGTCAAAACCAATGAGGAAAAAAAACACAGCGTACCAGAATCTCTGGGACACATTTAAAGCAGTGTCTAGAGGAAAATTTATAGCACTAAGTGACCACATGAGACGTGAGGAAAGATCTAAAATCAACACCCTAATGTCATGATAAAAGAACTAGAGGAGCAAGATCAAACAAATTCAAAAGCTAGCAGAAGACAAGAAATAACTAAGGATCGCAGTAGACCTGAAGGAGATAGAGACACAAAAAACCCTTTAAAAAAAAAAATCCAGAGCTGGATTTTTGAAAAGATCAACAAAATAGACTACTAGCCAGACTAAAAAAGAGAGAAGAATCAAATAGATGGAATAAAAAATGATAAAGGGGATATGACCACAGATCCCACAGAAATACAGATTACCATCCGAGATTACTACAAACACCTCTATGCACAGAAACCAGTAAATCTAGAAGAAATGAATAAATTCTGGACACTTACACCCTCCCAAGAATAACCAGGAAGAAGTTGAATCTCTGAATAGACCTACAACAAGGTCTGAAATTGAGGCAGCAATTAATAGCCTATGAAAGTCCAGGACCAGGTAGGTTCACAGCTGAAATCTACCAGAGGTACAAAAAGGAGCTGGTACCATTCCTCCTGAAACTATTCCAAACAATACAAAAAAAGAGGCAATCCTCCCTAACTCATTTTATGAAACCAACATTATCCTGATACCAAAACCTGGCAGAGACACAACTAAATAAATTTCAGGCCAATATGCACGATTATTTGAAAATCCTCAATAAAATACTGGCAAACCGAATCCAACAGCACATCAAAAAGCTTATCCATCACAATCAAGTCAGCTTCATCCCTGCCTGGGATGAAAGGCTGGTTCAGCATACACAAATCTATAAACGTAATCTATCACATAAACAGAACCAAAGACAAAAACCACGATTATGTCAATAGATGCAGAGAAGGCCTTTGACAAAATTCAACAGCCCCTTATGCTAAAAACTGTCAATAAACTAGGTATTGGTGGAATGTATCTTAAAATAATAAGAGCAATTTATGACAAACACACAGCTAATATCATACTGAATGAGCAAAAACTGACGCATTCTCTTTTAAAACTGGCATGAGACAAGGATGCCCTCTCTCACCACTCCTATTCAACATAGCATTGGAAGTTCCGGCCAGGGTAATCAGGCAAGAAACAGAAATAAAGGATATTCAATTAGGAAAAAAGGAAGTCAAATTGTCTCTATTTGCAGATGACATGTTTGTATATTTAGAAGAGCCCATCACCTCAGCCCAAAATCTCCTTAAGATTATAAGCAACTTCAGCAAAGTCTCAGGATACAAAATCAATGTGCAGAAATTACAAACATTCCTATACACCAATAACAGAGAGCCAAATCATGAGTGAACTCCCATTCACAATTGCTACAAAAAGATAAAATACCTAGGAATACAACTAACAAGGGATGTGAAGGACCTCTTCCAGGAGAACTACAAACCACTGCTCAAGGAAGAGGACACAAACAGATGGAAAACATTCCATGCTTATGGTTAGGAAGAATCAATATCTTGAAAATGGCTATACTGCCCAAAGTAATTTATAGATTCAATGCTAACAAGGTACCATTGACTTTCTTCACAGAATTGGAAAAAAACTACCTTAAACTTCATACAGAACCAAAAAAGAGCCCACATAGCCAAGACAATCCTAAGCAAAAAAAAGCTGGAGGCATCACACTACCTGACTTCAAACTATACTACAAGGCTACAGTAATCAAAACAGCATTACTGTTACCAAAACAGATACAGACCAATGGAACAGAACAGAGGCCTCAGAAGTAATGCCACACATCTATAACCATCTGATCTTTGACAAACCTGACAAAAACAAGCAATGGGGAAAGGATTCTCTATTTAATAAATGGTGTTTGGAAAACTGGCTAGCCATATAAAAGCTGAAACTGGATCCCTTTTTTACATCTTCTACAAAAATTAACTCCAGATGGATTAAAGACTTAAAACCTAAGACATAACACCATAAAAATCCTGGAAGAAAACCTAGGCAATACCATTCAGAACACAGGCATAGGTAAGGACTTCAAAAACAATGGCAACAAAAGCCAAAACAGACAAATGGGATCTAATTAAGAGCTTCCACACAGCAAAAGAAACTACCATTAGAGTGAACTGGCAACCAACAGAATGGGGAAAAATTGTTTGCAATCTACCCATCTGACAAAGGACTAATTTCCAGAATCTACAAAGAACTTAATAAAATTTACAAGGAAAAAAAACCCATCAAAAAGTGGGCAAAGAATATAAACACGCTTTTCAAAAGAAGACATTTATGTAGCCAACAAACATGAAAAAAAGCTTATCACCACTAGTCATTAGAGAAATGCAAATCAAAACCACACTGAGATACCATCTCACAGCAGTTAAAATGCTGATCATTAAAAAATCAGGAGACAACACATGCTGGAGAGGATGTGGAGAAATAGGAATGCTTTTACACTGTTGGTGGGAGTGTAAATTAGTTCAACCATTGTGGAAGATGGTGTGGTGATTCCTCAAGGATCTAGAAATAGAAATACCATTTGACCCAGTAATCCCATTACTGGGTATATACCCAAAGGATTATAAATCATTCTGTTATAAAGACACATGCACACGTATGTTTACTGCAGCTCTGTTCACAATAGCAAAGACTTGGAACCAACCCAAATGCCCATCAATGATAGACTGGATAAAGAAAATGTGGCACATATACACCATGGAATACTATGCAGCCATTAAAAAAGGATGAGTTCCTATACTTTGCAGGGACCTAGATGAAGCTCGAAACCATCGTTCTCAGCAAGCTGATACAAGAACAGAAAACCAAACACCGCATGTTCTCACTCATAAGTGGGTGTTGAACAATGAGAGTACATGGACAAAGGGAGAGGAACATCACACACTGGGGCCTGTTAGGGGGTTGGGGGTCTGGGGGTAGAGATAGGGGGGGTGGGGGTTTGGGGAGGGCTAACATTAACAGAAATACGTAATGTGGATGACAGGGGGATGGATGCAGCAAAGCACCATGGCACATGTATACCTATATAACAAACCTGCACATTCTGCACCTGTACCCCAGAACTTAATTAAAAAATTCATCTGTGCAACCCAAAAGCACTTGTACCCCCAAAAGCTACTGAAATAAAAATAACCATTCAGTCCTCAGAAAACATCATTAGGAACACACCAAACTCCGTGGTCTATATCAACATATAGACATCAACAATGAGTTCTAAAATCTCTTTCATCCAAAAGGGACTTTCTATGCATAGGCTTCAGGGGATCCGTATCTCAGGTATTCTCAAAGAGGTCTACAAACCAAGAATTGCTGATGTAGATCACCAGGCAGTCTTTTTTTTTTTTTTTTTTACCCCTAAAGGTTTTGGTTAATATACTAAATAGCATAGAAGAGTTTTCTTTATAACTCTGTTACAAACCTTAACCATTTATCCAAACTGGAACAGGTAGTTTTTTGCTTAGCTCCTAGGAAATGATTTTAGTAAAATAAGACTTGGCCAGATATGGATTCAGAAATCCTCACAATGTTACTTATATAATAAACTATATCAAAAATATCCTATAACATGAAATATGTGACTAATGAATTTTTCATGGAAGTTGTGGAACGTATCATGCTATTTGAAGCAGACAAAAGTATATTACAAAGTGGCATATAAGCTATAAAACCATAATTTCAATTTGATAAACATACAGAGTAGAGAATGTAGGCCAAGTTAAATTCTGTGCCTCAGTTTCAATTTTCTTTGATGAATGTGGCTTACTATTATAATCAGAAAATTATTTTACTGCTGACTTCCAGTTAATTATGGAAGCTGTATTCTAGCAATACTAAGGGAGTTAACTCTGAATAAATCATAATACTAATGTTTTAGTGAACTTTATTGTACAGAACAAAAAAAATATATCCTGATTTTGCAATGATTTTCTCTCCCATGAAAGTGTGGGTGAAAACCAGTAACTTTTAAAAATACTTTAGGACTCTAATAAGATAATATGTACATTCACGCCTTATCTCTAAGATAATATGTACATTCACACCTTATCTTGCGAGTATTTAAATGGAGAGAGGTTCACCTAAAAAAAGTTTTCCCCAGGAAACCCATAGTTTTTTTTGCCTCAACTGACCTATTAAAAAAGCCCACCTGTATCAACTTTCTGCCAATCTGGAGAAGATTTGTTTTCTTTGATCTGATGTCATGTGTTCACAAGCTTCTAAAATGTTTGCCAAAATTAAAGTTTGTTGGATGGTTTTTGCCTTAACCCATATTCTTCCATTCATTCCAAACACTATCTCCAGTGGATAGAGTTTTCCCACTTCCTGTATGATTTCACAATCTGGAGCTAATAGCCTGGTGGGAAGAGAAAAGAAAATGAAATTTAATAAAGTGGCAAAGATGTGTCCATAGTCTCCTTTACAATGTGATTCCTTCTCTGAGCAGTTCTCCATAGTTGTTGAACAAGAACAAGGCACATGATGACATCTGCTGCCTCCTTTCTTCCAAGAAACTTTACACTTTTCAAAGGTATACTAGAGATGACAAAGTTGGGCTATCCCCTACAAAGAAATCAAACTCCCTAGGTTACCAACTTTGCAAAAAATGTAAATCATTCCTCTAGATTGTCAGAGCACCTTAATTCTAGACTGGGAAGCATAACTTTTTTGTTATCTACAGTGCTAAAAGACACTTTACACTTACTTTCCTGACCATGTTATGCTCTTGTGTTAAATTCAGTACTTGGAGAGGAACACTGGCTCTTTCAAACCACAAGGAAGCTGCTTGGTTAATAACACGCTTTTCTGATGTCCAAACTTAATTCTCCAGATCTTTAGGATATGTAGCAAGAAGAGGCATACAAGATAGCTCTGAACTTCACTGGTTATAGGAGTAAAGCCCCTGAATATGGCACAGCTTTGAATGGGTAAAGTTCTATACACCAAAGAGAATCTGCCTCAGTGGGAACTACTAAACTTACCAGGACCAAATGGCAGAAGCCTTCTGTGAATGTCTACATAGGCTTGAACATCATAAGCTTGAACATCACAATCTAAGCTGCGTGTGACCCCCATAATTAGAAAAATTTGATAATTTGATAACAACTACAGAGTACATCTGTATTCAATTGACTCAGAAGAGGGGAAAGGCCAGTTTTCACATTTGGGCTGAGTATATCAGCTGAGGAACAGGCCTGGGAGGGAAGACATGAATACAGAGTAAGAGCTTAAAGCATGAAGTATTAGCCCACCAGAAACTACACAGCCAAACACATCTAAATTTTATATGTTTACAAGAAGATAGGATTAAATTTATGAGTTTCCAAATGTGTTAAAATGGATATTGATTTTTATCTTTGAGGAGGAATTCAAATGTCACAAAGAATCTGAATCCTGAAGAGTAATCAACTTTTCAACAATGTATAATTATAAAAAAAGGCAGGGAAGCCAGCAGACATCAGGACTTACTTTCTAATTAAGCCCAAAGTCACTTTAAAAAGCAGACCATCCTGTCCAATGACACCCATTCCATTGGCTCGTCCACAGCTGTCAATACAGACCATCTCTGGTTCCATGTCTTTATTAGCAACCACAAATTGGCCATAGATGAGATCTCCAACCTATAATGATATTAAAAACCAGTTCATTTCCTCTCAGCAAACTACTCTACAGGTGCTGCTATTGGTTCTTTCCCACAGCCATCAATGCCAGCCACCTCCAGTTCTGTGGCTAAGGGACTGACTACACTACAGGATTTCTATAGTCACTTTGGAGTTGAGTCTTGTGAAAAAAAGGAATGCATATATCATTCCCTTTCACCAACCAGGAAATCACAAAGGAGGAGCCATCTCAAAGCCAGAGAACACCTCTAGGGTTTCACTGTCTAATATGGTAGGTAGCTAATTATTTGAACTCACATTTAATTAAAATTAGATACTTAATTTCCTGAGTTGCATTAGCCACATTTCAGGTGCTCAACAGCTAGTGGCTACCATACTAATCAGTGCAGATGTAAAACAGCATCACTGTAGAAAATTATATTAGGTGACACCACCCTAGAGAATTACAGATTTAGAGAGAGAGGAAGGAACTCACGGCATGCAAATTATTCAAAGCAAAACAAAATAATTGACTGACACTTCTCCCTGCAAGACTTACTTAAAAACCTCATGGAGCTAAACTTTAAAGTGATGAAACTGAGGAAATGGAGAGTGAACTCGTTCTGTTTACTCAACAAAATGTATTAAGTACCTACTGTTTGTTGGTGACTATGTAAACTATAGAGGAAGAAAACATTCTCCGCTTTTCAGAAGCATTTGGTCTTGGAGGGCAGTGGGGAGGTACATATACTAAATCCAGTAAGTGCTAGAGCAAAGATAGGAGACAAGTGACAACTGGGGATGGCTTTAGAGAGGTGGTTGTGTTTAGCCTAAGTCTAAAAAGATGAGAATGTGTTCCACAGGCTGAGAAGGAATAATGCAATCCAGAGGGAAATAAGGGCAGGAAATTGAGTTTAGTGGTTTTTGGTGTGATTCAAGTAGGGCTCTATGAAGGATATAATTAGGGATAAGGAAAGACACCTGCAGTGTAATGCCAAGGAATTCTGTAAATTTTGGACAATCTTATTTTTTTCTTTTCCAGAAAGTGACTGTATGAGGATGTCTGCTCTCAAAACCCTGGATGGTGAGGTAAAAGTGTGGAGGCAAGGATTAATGTGACTGAGTCCATTAAAGAGGGAGCTAAAGCCTGAACTTGCAAAGTGGAGATAAAGGGATGCCCATTATCAAAGATCAGAGATGGAATCAAATAGGATCAAAATAGGGTTAGGCAATTAAATATGCATGAGAAGTGAATGAGAAGCAGCAAAGACATCACTAAACGTCAGGCTGGGGTAGACAAGAAGAGTGTGGCTATGCTACCTGAAAAGCCCAAACTGAAAACCCAAGGCAATAATATCACTCCTCTCTCAGTTCCTAGGACCTACAGCCAGGATGGATGGATAGCTGATAATGTCAAAATGTGCACAACTTGTCCCTCCTCTAAGCCTACAGAAGACTTCCTTGTCCAGAGGATATGGACATAAATAATGGAGATGACAGATAAAACCTTTCAATTCAGTAGAAATGAAACATGCCAAGAACAAATGTAGTCAATGTAAAATAAGTATGTGGCTCTGGTCGTGGAGCATCTGAAGAAACTCTTGAAGCCTGGGGCACTTACATCCATGCACAGAGATCTAGGTCATGCTTTGGAGACAATTCAGGTAGCCTTCTGGATATTTGAGTGTTCTAGGGAATGGATGTTTTTCTTGCTTTGAAACCAAAGGCTCCCATCATTACCTGCACATTTGGTCTGTTTCTTTTAGTTGCACCTTCAAATGACAAGTAAGACAAAGAAGCTGGCTCACTCCCTCCAACATCAACTTTGAATATATCTCCAGATTTCGCTGTCACTATGCCAATCACATGGTCTCCTTTCACTGGAACATACTACAAGAGGAAACAGAATGAGAAAACAGCCATAAATAACAAGATACCATTGGAAGGTACCTTCAGCTAGTCCTTTGTGGTTACCTTATTGTCATTAAAGAAAGAAATCTGATCGTACGCCACTTTCGGTAAAAGAAAATCACATAAAGTGTCGGGTTTGCAGCTTCTGGTAGTCTGTTAATTGAGCCCAAACCCGTATTTCTTCAGCACCCCAAACAGTAAGTCCCTAGCTTTGTAGCATAAAAGTGGCAAGGGAATCCTTACAACCAAGGAAGCCCATTCCATAGTTAGACATTTTTTTCTGTATGAAAATTCTTACCTGTCCTAGGAGAAATTAACCCCCCTGGACATCCACTCATTGAGCATGGTCCTGCCCTCTGAGACTCCAAAGGGAAAGACTGCTGCTCCCTGACCTTTGGGGTTTTGAAGACTATAATCATGACTAACAGCCTCCAAAGGTTTTTTCTCTCCTGGTCGCCCTTCTCAGGGTATGTTCCTATTGTTCACGGACCCTCTAAAGGACATGAAAAGTGGGCACAAGACTACGGTGGTTCTAGGGGCTCTAGGTTAGCCTGAACAAGGAGGGCTTCAAAGTCCCATCCTTTCTTCTTTTGGGAGGTCTTCTTAAAGCAGGGCTACCACTCCGGAGTCCCAGCTTACCCGCTTCTGCTGAGAGTCCACCCAGTAAACGCCGCCGCCGCCACCGCCGGGCTCCTTGTGACGGAGGCGGCCGCACTTGGTGACCAGCAGGCGGTCCCCACAGCGCCGCAAGCCCGGGCCGCAAATAACGCGTACCCGCGAGCGCGCTCCAGCATTCAGGCTCAACGGTCGCTCCCCTGCACCGCCAGGGCCTTCCGCGTCCTCCTGTTCCGGCAGGAGCAGCTCCTCACCCGGGACCACCACCTGACCTAGTACTGAGCGCGCACCGCGCGCCCTGCAGCCAGCAAGACATTCAGCAGCTACAGATGCAGCTTCGGCCATTGCGGAAGCCCCCAAACACCGTTTCCGGTATCCGCCTTCCGCTTCCGCTCCGATTCCAACACCCGCCCTAGATGACTTTCCGGTTCCGGCAGTAGCGGTCGGTTGCATTGGATCAGCTTAGGAAGCTTCATTGCCGTCAGCTCACAGGTTCCCGTCCAAGGGGGCTGTGATTGTGTCTGTAGCCAGCTATCCGTCTTACCGGCGTGAGCCACCGCCCCCGGCCGAACTTTTATGTTTTTTAGGATGATTGAGACAGATCATCTTTAACACACCCTCCAAATTTGGCAAGCCATTTTCCCCGCTAGGTGTAATAAAAGGCCAACAAATAAAAGGGGCTCCCACTCCAGGCTACTTTCCCTGGCAAAAGTGGGAGCTCCTGTGGCAGGGACAGTATTAATTGTGCTTTTCTCTTCCCCACTCCAGAAGTTTTGGGTGACCCCGCCTGCCTCAGTGTTGGCAGGCTCAACGCCACGGCTGAAGGGCGCTCAACGACCTCACATTCGGGCCAGGCAAAGAAGCCGGTGGGGAAATGTTCTCTGGACTGTCCTTCATTCACCCCACGTTGGTAGTGAAGTCTTTGGAAGAAATTCGGATCAGATCTAGCAGAGGCCGCACGTGACAAGCGGTGTAGAGCTCTAGCAGGTCAACAGGTGAAACAGCTGAGGCCGGGACGGAAAGTTTTCTCGCGACCCGAGGGCCGGGGCTGGGCCACTTCTGAGCACCGCCCACCCTGACACGCCCAGAGCGGGCGGGGCGCAAGGGACCGCAGCCAGCACAACTTGCCGTGCGCAGCCGCGTCGGTGCTTCGCCGCCTCGGGGTCTTGAGCCCTGGCGAGAGCTAGAAGCCGGTGCTGGGCGGCCGGAATTCGTCCGCTGGCAGGTGGGAGTCCGAGGCCGCGAACGAGTGTCCGAAACCCGGCTTCAAGCCCTCGAGGGCTCGCGGGTTGGTCCTAGGGTCCCATGGGTCACGGTTCACGTTTTCGAGCAGCGCGTGCTTCCTCTCTGGTTATAAAAGTGGGAAAAGTGCAACGATTGGGGAATGAGGAAGAGGCTTTGCCCTCTGCCAGCGCGTGTGTTTCCCTGCTGATCACGAGGTGGATTACACCCGGTTCTCTGCCAGGCTTGCGGGTTTGGAGCCAAAGCAGTCGAGGCTGCTCCCCTTTCCAATGCCTCTGGCCTACTCCTCCCCATTCGGAGTGTAACCAGGCCCTTTGAGATTTAAGTACTCTGGCATTTTTAGTAACTGAAATGTTGAAAAGTCTGTTTGATGTTTTGGGTTTTTTTGAGGCAAAGTCTCGCTCTGCCACCCAGACTGAAGTGCAGTGGCGCGATCTTGGCTCACTGCAACCTCTGCCTCCCAAGTTCAAGCGATTCTCCTGCCTCAGCCTCCCGAGTAGCTGGAATTACAGGCATGCACCACCACAACTGGCTAATTTTTGTATTTTTAGTGGAGACGGGGTTTCACCATGTTGGCCGGGCTGGTCTCGAACTCCTGACCCCAAATGATCGCCCGCCTCGGCCACCCAAAGTGCTGGGATTACAGACGTGAACCACTGCACCTGGCCATAGTGAAAATTCTGATCAGGCCCTTGCTTGCTTGCACATAGTAAGCGCTCGCGTTTTGCCCAATATCTCTTGTTCCCACAATATAATTATAAACTGCTGATGTCCTGTTTCTTTGTCTAGCAGGAGAGATAACTTCAAGGTCATGAAAAGATTTTGCAGAAACAATGAATGCCATTAAGGACTTTTTGACCAGCTGCTGACGCCCATAAGTCTGGTTGCTCAAAGTTTTATCTGAGACTGTAGAGGCACAGACTTTCCTCTTCTATTCCCAGAAGCTCTTCCTCCCTTACACCCTAGCCCCATAGAAACACTTGCAGTCATCTCTTTGTTAAGCCACATTTGAGAGATCTTGCTCTTCCACCTTCTTGCTTTGGCCAAATTGAGCAAACCTTTATCTCCAGGCACCTGTGTCTTAGCATTTGGCTTCAGCTCTGCATCAGGCACATGAGCCTGAATTTGGGATTACACAACATTAGTATGACTCTTGGGGAAAGTGCCAAATTTACCTTTAGAAAGGTTGGACCAGACTGCAGCTTTCTGGACTCCTTCCAGAACTTCCTCTTTATAACTAGTCTTTGCTAGTTTAGAAGTTGGAAAGGTGGGATCTCACGGTTGCTTTTCATTTACAGGCTTGTGAGGTTGGGCATTTTTTCCTTTAACCACCACCACCACTAGTTGAGCTTTTGCTTTCAGCCAGGAATTGAGCTGGGGAGGCAGTTGAGTCCTAGTCCCTGCCGTTGGGGGAGTTCACTTTCTCCACATGAAGATACCAAGTGTTAAGGTGGCTGCAACAACTGGAATAGAGCGTCAGCCCTGATGGTACAGAGGATGAAAGTTATCTCTACATGGAAGGAAGGCAGTGGTCAAGACAGGTGTTACAAAGGAAGTGATAATTTGAGTGAACTTTTAATACTTTTTAGTTTACTAGTTCCTAAAATTATAAATGAACTATATGCTAATTTACATACTGAAATTAACCGTAAAAGTCCATGAAGGTATTGTTAACATCTTTATTCAAATACAGGATTTAATCTAAAAACATAAATGCCCACAATTATGGCACAAATGAGAGACAACTTGCTACAGATGTTTTTACACAAGGATCATAACTTCTCAAACAGGATTTATTGTAAAAAGTAAAAGAACACACTTCTTTTTTTTTTTTTTTTTTGGAGATGAGTCTTGATCTGTTGTCCAGGCTGGAGTGCAGTGGTGCGTTCTCAGCTCACTGCAACCTCTGCCTCCTGGGTTCAAGTGATTCTCCTGCCTCAGATTACAGGTAAGTGTTACCACACACTATTGATTTTTGTATTTTTAGTAGAGACAGGGTTTCACCATGTTGGCCAGGCTGGTCTCAAACTCCTGACCTCAGGTGATCTGCCCACCTTGGCCTCCCAAAGTGCTGGGATTACAGGCGTGAACTGCCATGCCCGACCCAGAACACACTTTTTTCTTATCAACTACTGTTTTAAATGTGTTAGCAATTCCATAAAATACAGTTTCCTCACCATCATTCCCCAAATCTGAACTACATTCTGTTGGCTAGATTCCTATGTGGAATGACATTCAAGTTTGGTCTTGGTGTATCACAATACAGAACCAATTTTAAATACTCAAAATTACATGGTTTTCTGGTTTCCAACAGCTTTGCCAGTTATCTACATTTCTCAAATAAGGAAACATCTTTCATGTTTATTCTCATTTTGCAGTGTGTGTGTGCCTGTGTCATGGCATCTTTTGTTAGAGAAGAGCCCCAGACTCCAAAGGAGATGACTAAGCAAGAAAGCAGGTTCACCTGCCACAACTCCATTGGTACCAATGTAGATGAGATTTGGTGGATCAGATGAAATTTGTTTTTCAACACGGCATACAGTAGGAGTATCAGCATGGTAGCACTGGTTGGTCTGTCCCCTAGTCCTATGGAGTAAATGCAATGGGCCGAGACAGTGGCTGTACATGCAGCAGTTTGCACCATGACTGAGGGATCCAGGGCCAAGGGCCTAGCATCTTTTGTGGCAAGTAGCAAACAAACCAGCCTCCTTCCCTAAGGGAGTGAGCTGTTGCATGGTAGTTATGCTGTGGTCATCTTAACCTACTTAAATACCAATGTGACTAGCTAGAAATGGTTCAGTATTAGGGAAAAGTTAGGCCTTGTGTTGGCATACTTAGCAAGCATGTGCAGAGATGCTCAAGGCCACAGCAGACTGCCTTTCCCAGTCGAACTCAAGGCCTGTCATCATCTGACTCTAGGTTATCTCTGCAGTGTCATCTTACTCAATTTTTTTTAGTGCTCTAAGTTTTTATCATTCTGGACTATTCACCAAGGCCACTTTTGCTGTTGTATTCTTATAGCTACCGATTCTCTCCTCTTACCTCCTGCCACACAGCAAGATACCTGAGCACAGACAGTAACTGCTAAAGAAATATGAGAAGGATGAAAGTGCCTGAAGTTGTGACAACTACGTAAGAAAACTGTATGCTGTGATGCTACTAAGGAACTGTTTTCATATTGAATGCCTTCTATATACAAGGTCGAGGCATAGATGGATCCATAGAAAAGCTTAAGATATCTTTATCAGTCAGGGTCTAATCAGGAGACAAACCACATTCATTTGAATAAGGAAAGTTTAATATATAAAGAATTATTAGCTATAACAGGGTGTTGGAATAATGAAGCAGTGGCTAATAAGAACTAGGGAGCTGGCCGAGTGCGGTGGCTCACACCTGTAATCCCAGCAGTTTGGGAGGTGAGGTGGGCGGATCACGAAGTCAGGAATTCGAGACTAGCCTGGTTAACATGGCGAAACCCCGTCTCTACTAAAAATATGAAAATTAGCCAGGTGTGGTGGCATGTGCCTGTAGTCCAAGCTACTCAGGAGGCTGAGACAGAAGAATCAGGAGGTAGAGATTGCAGTGAGCCAAGATCGTGCCACTGCATTCCAGCCTGGGTGACAGTGAGACTCCCTCCATCTCAAACACCACCACCAACAAAATAACTAGAGAGCTTTAAAGAGAATAGCAATAGCAGATATAAGAAAACAGCTGCTATCCTAATGCTGCGATAGAGTTCCCAAGGAGAAGCCTCTCCCCTCCAGCCAGGGCTGATTGAGACCCTTTTGAAGAGAGTATGGCTATGGCTCATTAAATGGCAAGAAGTCATTGGGAATCTGCCAGTGAAACTTACCATAAATCTACCCTCTAAAATTTTCTGACACTTCTAGGGTCCTGAGGAAACATATTAATGGGGAGGGGTCTCCTAGAAGCCGTTGCTATAAAACTGCCCAATAGGGTGCCAAGGAATACTGCTGGCTGCTGAGTGTTTCTGGCCACCAATCACAGCAGGAACAGATGTGGAGAAGCTGCTGTGCTGCAGAAGTGTGCCAGTGAGCACAATGGGACCAGGAAGCAAAACCCATTCCTCCTGAAATGCCTCTTCAGGGCCTTTTACCTATAAAGCATATCGTCATGATAGAGAACAAAGGAAAAAAAATTTAAGGCTCAGACCCTTTTTCTCAGAGTAGACATTGAAGGATGAATTTGGTGTCAAGACCAGCTCGGTTGTGGAGACCCCAACTCAGGCGGCACTGAAGGAATGAAGGAACAGACACAGAGATAGAAAAAGGTGTGGGACAACGGGGCCTCAGCAGTCCCAGGTGAGAGCCTCGAACAGTTTGACCTCCACATTTACTGTCAGCAAGCAAGTGATAGTAATCATTTAACTAAAAGCATTCTTCACAGGGAACAAAGCATTCTTTACTAGTGGCAAGAAACGGGCTCTGGCGTGTTTATCTATTGCAGCTGGAACATGTCATTAAGGCACAGGTCGCTCATGCTATTGTTTGTGGTTCAGAAGTGCCCTGAGCGGTCTTCCTCCCAAGAGCGGGTTAGGTATTTCTTTCCCTCGCTCCAGTAAACCAACAACCTCTAGTAATGTGCGTCACTGCCATTCCGAGGATGCCACAGTGTTACAGATATCCTGTTTATGGCCAGTTTCTCAGTTTCTTTAAGGCCTGTTTTTCTTTTTTTTTTTTTTGAGGTAGAGTGTTGTTTTGTTGCCAGGCGCCAGGCTGGAGTGCAGTGGCACAATCTCAGCTCACTCCAACTTCTGCCTCCTGGGTTCAAGCATTTCTCCTGCCTCAGTCTCCTGAATAGCTGGGACTACAGGTGTGTGCCACCACGCCCAGCTAATTTTTGTATTTTAGTAGGGACGGGGTTTCACCATGTTGGCCACAATGGTCTCAATCTCTTGACCTCGTGATTCTCCCGCCTCAGCCTCCCAAAGTGCTAGGATGACAGGTGTGAGCCACTGCGCCCAGCCTAAGTCCTGTTTATGCCAGGCTTAGGGCCTGCTCCCAGCTGAACCTGAGAGACAATACATTGATAACTGACACAAGGTCTCAGGAGGTTGTGTATTAGTCCCTTTTCATGCTGCTGATAAAGACATATCCAAGACTGGAAAGAAAATGGTTTAATGGAATTACAGTTCCACATGGCTGGGGAGGCCCCACAATCATGGCAGAAGGCAAGGAGGAGCAAATCATATCTTACGTGGATGGTGGCAGGCAAAGGGAGAGCTTGTGCAGGGAAACTCCCGTTTTTGAAACCATCTGATGTTGTGAGACTTATTCACTATCCTGAGAACAGCACAGGAAAGATCCACCCCATAATTCAATCACCTCCCACGACCCATGGGAGCTGTGGGAGTTACAATTCAAGATGAGATTCGCATGGGGACACAGCCAAACCATATCAGGTGGTAATAACAAACTCATCAGTAATAGCAATAAGGTAGAGTCTGCCCATTCCCAGATGGCTTCACTGATGAATTATACCAAACATTTAAATAAGAATCAATACCAGTTATCACAAACTCTTACAAAAAACAGAAGAGGAGGGAACACATCCTGACTCATTTGATGAGGCCAGTATCACCTTAATATCAAAACTAAAGACATCACAGGAAAAGGAAACTACAGATCAATATTCCTTATGAATACAGACACAGAAATCTTCAATAAAACATAAGCAAACTGAATCCAGCAAAATATAGAAAGGATTGTATACTGTGACCAAATGGAATTAATCCCAAGTATGCAAGGCCTTTTAACATCTGAAATCAATTAATGTTTTGTGCCATCTCAATACATGCAGAAAAAGCATTTGAGAAAGTCTAACACCCTGTCATAATTTAAAAACAAAAACAAAACAAAACCTCAATAACTAGGATTAGAAAGGAACCACCTCCATTTGATAAAAGACATCTATGAAAAACCTGCAGATAACATACTTAACAGTGAAAGACTGAAAGCTTTGCACTTAAGATAGGGAATCAGACAAGGAAGTCTGCTCTTGCCATTTCCAGTCAACATTATACTGGGGGTTCTGTCCAGGGTAATTTGGTAGGTAAAAGCAATAAAGATATCTAAGGCCGGGTGCAGTGGCTCACGCCTGTAATCCCGGCACTTTGGGAGGCCAACGTTAGTGGATCACCTGAGGTCAGGAGGTTGAGACCAGTCTGGCCAACATGATGAAACCCCGCCTCTACTAAAAATACAATAGCTGGGTGTGGTGGTGGGCACCTGTAATACCAGCTACTCAGGAGGCTGAAGCAGGAGAATCACTTGACCCCAAGAGGCAGAGGTTGCAGTGAGCCAAGATGGCACCATTGCACTCCAGCCTGGGCAACAAGAGCGAAACACCATCTCAAAAAAAAAAAAAGATACCTAGGTAGGAAAGGAAAAATTAAAACCATCTATATTTGCACATGATGTGATCTGGTATATAGAAAATCCTAAGGCACCCCCACATACAAAAAAAAAACCCATTAGAATTAATACAAGATCAGCAAGTTTGTAGGATATACAAAAATTAATTGTATTTCTATACCCTTGAAATGAACAACCCAGGGCGCAGTAGCTCACACCTATAATCCCAGCACTTTGGGAGGCCGAGGCGGATCACAAGGTCAAGAGATCGAGACTATCCTGGCTCAACATGGTGAAACCCCGTCTCTACTAAAAATACAAAAATTAGTTGGGCATGGTGGCGCATACCTGTAGTCCCAGCTACTCGGCAGGCTGAGGCAGGAGAATTGCTTGAACCCAGGAGGCGGAGGTTGCAGTGAGCTGAGATCGCGCCCTTGCACTCCAGCCTGGATAAGAAGAAGGAAACTCCGTCTCAAAAAAAAAAAAAAAGAAATGAACAACTCAAAAATAAAACTTTAAAAATAAAAATAATGCCACTATATAGCATCAAAGAAAAGAAAATATTTAGAATTAATTTAACAAAATGTCAAACTTTTTTTTTTAACTTGTAGAGATGGGGGGGTCGGTCTCACTATGTTGTTCAACCTGATGTTGAACTCCTGGGCTCAAGCAATCCTCACACTCAGCCTCCCAAAATGTTAGGATTCCAGGCGTGAGCCATTGTACCCGGTCAGAAGTCTCAAACTTAAACTCTGAAAACTACAAAACATTGTTGAAATTCTTTTTTTTTTTTTTTGAGACCGAGTCTTGCTCTGTCGCCGGGCCCCAGGCTGGAGTGAAGTGGCACAACCTCAGCTCACTGCAATCTCCGCCTCCTGGGTTCAAGCAATTCTCCTGCCTCAGCCTCCTGAGTAGCTGGGACTACAGGCACACGCCACCACACCCAGCTAATTTTTGTATTTTTTAGTAGAGACGGGGTTTCACCATGTTGGCCCGGATGGTCTCAATATGTTGACCTCGTGATCCGCCTGCCTAAAGAATTGAAATGGCACCCCACCTCATTTTCATGGTTCAGATGATTTAATATTGTTAATGGGAGGTCATGGCAGGAGGACTGCTTGAGCAGGAGTTCCTGACCACCCTGGGCAACAAAGTGAGACCTCATCTCTACAAATAATAGTAATTTTAAAAAAAATTGCTAAGATAACACTATTCCCAAAATTGAAATACAGATTCAATTCAATTTTTCTTAAAATCCCAACTGACTTCGTTGCAAAAAATGACAAATTGCTCCTAAAGTCTGCATGGAAATTCAAGAGACTCAGAATAGCCAAAACAATCTTGAAGAACAAAGTTCTTCTTTGGTGAGAACAAAAGAACTTACGTGTCTGATTGCAAAACTTACTACAAGGCTATAGTAATCAAGACAATGCTGTATAGGCATAAGAATAGACAAAGATTAGTGGAATAGAATTAAGCACAGAAATTAATCATTATCTTCAGCTAAAAGTTGAGAGATGGGAAAAAACATTTTTAAAAAACCCTTCATGCACAGACACTTTTCAAATGAAGACATTTATGTAGCCAACAAACATATGAAAAAAAGCTCATCATCGCTGGTCATTAGAGAAATGCAAATCAAAACCACATTGAGATGGTAATCTCACACCAGTTAGAATGGCGATCATTAAAAAATCAGGAGACAATAGATGCTGGAGAGGATGTGGAGAACCAGGAACACTTTTACACTGTTGGTGGGAGTGTAAATTAAAACCATAGTGGAAGACAGTGTGGCAATTCCTCAAGGATCTAGAAACAGAAATACCATTTGACTCAGCAATCCCATTACTGGGTATATACCCAAAGGATTATAAATCATTCTGTTATAAAGACACATGCACACATGTTTATTTCGGCACTGTTTATAATAGCAAAGACTTGGAACCAACTCAAATGCCCATCAACAATAGAGTGGATAAAGAAAATGTGGCATATATATATATATATATATATATATATACCATGGAATACTATGCAGCCATAAATAAGGATGGGTTCCTGTTCTTTGCAGAGACATAGATGAAGCTGGAAACCATCATTCTCAGCAAACTGAAAAAGAACATAAAACCAAACACTGCATGTTCTCATAAGTGGGTGTTGAACAATGAGAACACATGGACACAGGGAGGGGACCATCACACAAAGGGGCCTGTTGTAGGGGTGAGGGGGGTAGGGGAGGGATAACAGAGGGTGGGGGGATTGGGGAGGGATAACATTAGAAGAAATACCTAAAGTAGATGACGTGGGCACGGATGTAGCAAATCACCATGGCACATGTATACCTATGTAACAAACCTGCAGGTTCTGCACATGTACCTCAGAACTTAAACGTATAATAAAAAAAATTTTTTTAAACTCTTCATGCTTATGATCAGCTAATTTTTGACAAGGATGCCAAGACTATTCAATGGGGAAAGAATAATCTTTTCAACAAATGGTGTTGGCACAACTGGATATACACATGCAGAAGAATGAAGTTGGACCCCATCTTAAACTATATACAAAAATTAAATAAGTAAAAGACCTAAATGTCAGAACTAAAATTATAAAACTCTTAGAAGAAAATACAGAGGCAAATATTTGTGACCCTGGATAGTGGTTTCTAAGATACTATACCACCAAAAATACAAACATTCAGGAAAAAATTGAAAAAATCAATTTCATCAAAGCTAGAACTGATAACTTACTGAATGGGAGAAAATATTTAAAAATTATATGTCTGATAAGGGACAAGTATCTAGAATATATAAATACCTTTACAACTCAATAATAAAAAGACAGATGACCCAATTTAAAGATGGGCCAAGGAGCCAAACAGACATTTATTCACAGAAGATATATGAGCAGTCAATAAGCATATAAAAAGATACTATCATTAGTCATCTGGGAAATTCAAATTAAATCACAATGAGATATCACTTCACCTCCACTAGGATGGCTATAATCAAAAAGATAATAACCAGTGTTATTGTGGATATAGAAATTTTGGAACACTCATCTTGCTAGTAGAATTGTAAAATGGTATAGCCACTTTGAAAACTGTTTGAAAAACAGTTTGGCAGCTTCTTAAAAAGTTAAACATAAAGTTACCAGATAACATGACAATTCCAGCCGGGGGTGTGGCGGCTCATGCCTGTAATCCCAGCACTGTAGAAGGGCTGGGCGGGATGTTCACCTGAGCCCATGAGTTTGAGACCAGCCTGAGTAACAGAGACCCCATCTTAGAAAAGAGAGAAGAGAAGAGAAGAGAAAGAAAGGAAGGAAGGAAGACAGAGAAGAGAGAAAAAAGAAAGGAAAGAAAGAAAGGAAAGCAAGGAAGAAATGAAGGAAGGAAGGAAGGAGGGTAGGAAGGAAAGAAAGAAAGGAAAGAAAGAGAAAGAGAAAATAAATTCCACTTCTAGGATGTACTCAAGAAAATTGAAAGCTTATGTTTACACAAAAACTTGCATATGAATATTCATAGCATAATGATTAATAATAGCCAAAAGTATAAATAATGCAAATCCCCAGCAACTGATGAGTGAATAAAGTATGGTATATCATACAATAGAATATTATTTAGGCCTAAAAGGAACTAAATGCTAATATGTGCTACAATGTAAAATTAACCTAGAAAATATTATGCTAAGTAAAAGGCCATATATTGTATTACTCCATTTATATGAAATGCCTTCAAACCCATGGAGATACAAAGTAGATAGATAGTTGCCCGAGGCTGGAGAGAGGGGACAATGGGAGTTACTGTGTTTCATGGGTAGAGTTTCAGTTTGGGAAGATGAAAAAGGTCTGGCTATGAGATTGTGGTGATGGATGCACAACAATGTGATGTACTTGGTATCACTGAACTATATACCTAAAAATGGTTAAAATGGTAAATTTTATGTTTATATATATTTTCCCACAATAAAGAATTATTTTCACAGAAAAAGGAGAGAAAGAGAGAGATGAATTGAATGTGGCAAAATCCTAATAATGGAAGCTGGATGATGGGCACATAGTTAATTTTTTAAAATATTCTTCTCTCTAATTTTGTTTGAAAATTTTTCATAACTAAAAACATAATATGGAGACAGGCAAAAATAGATGTCTTCTTGATGACAATTCAGCCTGATGGGGCAAATACACGGAAAAACTTGTTGCAAAACAAATAACAAACACAGCTTTGACCATGCCTTTCTCCTGCCTGAAAGCCCTCCGAGAGCATCTTATCACCTACAGGGAAAAAACTAAGACTCTCTGTGACCCTCTCCTCTGCTCACCTTGCTACCCTCATCCTGCTTTTCCCTGACTTCCATTTCTTGAGCAACACCAAATCCCTTGTAAATTCCGCAAACAAGTCCTGATCTGTGCCATTCTTCATGTCATATAACAATGCAGTCTCCCTCCCTCTGCTTAACCTCTCCTTAAAAACTGCCTTGATCACCACCTCCTCCAGAGAGTATCTTCTGACCCCAGGTTGAACTGTCCCTCATCTGTGTTTCCATAGCTCACTGTTCATACCTTATCATAGCATCAAACACACCAGATTGAAACTACCGAATTTGTACACATGCACATACACATTCAGATCCCAAGAACCTAGAAACTGGTATATCAAAGACATTCTGTAAAGTCTGTGAAGGAGTTTCTGTGCCAGGGAAAGCTCCACTAACTGTTAAACTTGTTAGGTATTTCTCCAGCTTTATGAACATTTTATGTCAGATATACCTGCAGAGACCACTTCAAGTTTACTTTTGCTCTAGGCTGAAAACAGTATACCTGAGGAAAAACAGCAACATGACTTACACCTTTAAAAATCTCCACTTTTAGTTTTCACCTAAACAGTGCAGATAATTTTGAGTCTGCAAGGCTTCTGAAAAAGAGCAGTGGATGCCACGTGCTTGGGGGTGGGGGTTGGAGAGGCGGAAATGGGCCTTAGTGTGACTTAATGTCTAAGGATACAAAGTTTCAGTTTGGGAAGATGAAAAAAAAAATTCCTACCCATTGCCACCCTCCAGTTCCCATCTGAAAAGACAACACTTTCATGGACAGCTCTATTCTCTGTGTTTTGTTTTTTTTTTAACCTCAACATTTAAATATACTACACTGATATTGCCTTATTTCTTAATCTCAAGAGAATGTGTTGACTTCCTGACAAGGTAAATGAAGTTTTGGCTCTTCCTATTTCCACATCCTTCACCCTCTCCACGCTTTGCCAACACAGCGTAGTTACAGCACAATTTTTGGTGAAATCAGAAGCCATTTTTTTACATTACCAGTACAAATATTATTATCTGCCTTGATAGACTGTACATTTTACACAATCCTTTATTTTTCTTGGAGTTGGTGATTGCCTTATTTCAGTCAGTTGCTTGTTATTCTATACAATTTGTTAATTTTTTTCCACTAAGGGACTCTCTGGCATCAGAGTCTTTTGCCTCATTTTAATAGATTCCAACATTCCATTTCCATTTTTCTCCTAGAGACTTCCCACTCTGTCCTCCTCCCACTTTGGGTGGGCTGCTTTTCAGGCCTGCTGCACAGCTGCCTTTTTGTTAATTGTGGTAAAATATGCATAACAAAATGTATCATCTTAACCATTTTGACATGTACATTCAGTACATACCTAAGTGTTAAGTACATTCACACTGTTGTGCAACCATCACCACCATCCATCTCTGGAACTCTTCTCATCTTGCAAAACTGAAATTCTGTACCTATGAAACAATAACTCCCCATCCCCACCTCACCCTAGTTCCCAGCATCCATCATTCTCCTTTCTGTCTCTGTGAATTTGACTACTCTAGGTACTGCATGTAAGTGGAACCATACAGTATATGACCTTTTGTGACTGGCTGATTTCACTTGGCATGTTCTCAAGGTTGATACACATTGTAACATTTATCATATTTCCTTCCTTTTTTGTACACCTGTCTTTTGTACCTTTCTGCACTGCTCTCCTTCTTAGATCCACTTAGATCACTTTTGTTCCACTTTCTTGCTTTACCTGTCCATTTTGCTAGAGGTCCATAACCTCCATTATCTTCTTAAATAAAGCGAATATGAGGCTGGGTGCGGTGGCTCATGCCTGTAAAACAGAGACTGTCTTTTCTCAAAGATCTACTCACAGCCACACAAGGCGTCTCCTTGCTGTGTGAGGTATATTGTCCTATGTATGGCCTATTTCTTGCAGCATCATTGAGCTGACAACAGACCTCATTTTGAACTTCCACATGTGGCATCTCTTGAAAAATCTGTAGCTGTGGCAATACTGAGCTTGCATTTCCTCATGGTAGCCAAGTTATGGCTGCCACCAGTAAAGGGAATTTAGAGACAATGCTTGCAAAGCTCCTACCCATAAGCCTGGTAAAACACTTACTCAACAAATAGAAGTTGTTCTTTTTCATGGTATTACAGTTACTCAAAGGTTCAGAATTTAAAAGGGTTCAGGCAAAAGGGGGAGCCAGACTTCATATTTGTAGATTGGCTTTGATTTAGGGGTTTTGAAAAAATACCGTTGAGTTGCCATTCTTGGCAATGAGCTTGTATGTACAGTAACAGCTGTTGATCCAAGCCA
This sequence comes from Sapajus apella, assembly GCF_009761245.1. Taxonomy (NCBI): domain Eukaryota; kingdom Metazoa; phylum Chordata; class Mammalia; order Primates; family Cebidae; genus Sapajus; species Sapajus apella. The sequence goes on from NW_022436986.1 coordinate 3,118,297, forward strand.
ATCTACAAATGTATATATGGCACCTGGCTATGAGTATGGAACCTGGAGCTGGATTGCCTGGATTTGAATCCTGGCTTTACCACTCTCAGGCTGACTTTTCTTTTTTATGTCTGTGTTTTCTCATCTCTAAAATGGGGATGATAATGGTACCAACATACCTTGAATTTTGAGTTAACATATATGAACCAGCTTAGCGTATTAGGCACATACTAAACATTACATAAATGTTTGCTTTTATTTTTTCAATACGCTTATATGATAGGCTCACTTTACTCAGCATAATATTAAGCACATACTAAACATTATATGAATGTTTGCTTTTTATTTTTCAGTAAGCTCATCCTTGAGTACATTGTTTTCTTTGGGCTACAGAAGGCTCACTGGTTGAAAAGATACATTTGTTTTCTTGGTTGTCATTCCGGTTCCTTTTTTTTTTGAGATGGGTCTTACTCTGTTGCCCGGGCTGAAGTGCCATAGGGTGATCATAGCTCACTGTAACCTTGAACTCCTGGGCTCAAGGGATCCTCCTGGTTCAGCCTTCCAAGCAGCTGGACTACAAGCGTGCATCACACTAGAATGATTTTATTATTTTTTCATAGAGAAACAGAGTTTCATGATGTTGCCCAGGCTGGTCTCAAACTCCTTGCCTCAAAAGATCTTCCTGCCACTTGAGCCTGGGAAGTTGAGGCTGCAGTGAGCCACGACTGTATCACTCCATTCCACTCTGGTCAACAGAGTGAAACCCTGAAAAAAAAAAAAAAAAGATCCTCCTACCTTGGCCTCCCAAAGCACTGAGATTACAGGTGTGAGCCACTGTGCCTGGCCCCTGATTCTTCTTGTTAATGCATAAGTCCTGTTTCAGGTATTATGAAATCAAGTGACCATCCCACAGGAAACTGACACTGAAATTTAGCCACCATTCTGATACAAGGGACTCTCTGCAGGAGGACGGTAGGGGACTCTGCCAAGAACAAGTCTAACCTGTTTAAGTTTGTCTCTTTTTTCTATCTGTATCTCCTCCTACCATCAACTTTCTTCTTCGGCCTCCAATCCAGATCTTTTCTCTTTCTCTTGGCTGCTGCTTTCTCATGATTCCTCTTATTCCTTTGGCTTGCCCAGGACTCCAGTGGCCTCACTCTGCCTTATGACTTTTCAATCCCAATCATCATGGCCAACTGCTTCACTTCTGATTTCCCAATTCAGATTCCCAAGAGCATGAGTCTGTAAGAGCAAAGATTTTTGGTCTGGCAGCCTCCTGGACCAGTGGCTAATCTATAGCCTGGTTACTCAAATAGTTGTCCTACCCTGGCTAGTATGCAGGGAAAGCTAGGTAACAGGGCTACAAAATCCCACAGCCTAGGCCTTCTAGGATGGCTTCCATAGGATGTACCTGCTGGCATACACATGAAGAGTCAGGTGTGAATGCCAGGCAAGTAGATAGGCCCTATCCAGGGGGTCTCCAGAGAAGAACCAATAGGAGATAGAGATATAAGAGAACATTTAGTATGAGAATTGGTTCATATGATTAGAGAGGAGTCCCACGATCTGCAGTCTGCAAGCTGGAGAACCAGGAAATCTGGTGGTGTAATTCAGTCTGAGTTTGAAGGTGTGAGAATCAGGGGAGCTAATGGCATAACTCCCAGTCCAAGACTGAAGACCTGAAAACTGACGATGAGTGCCCAAGTCCAAAGCCAGAAGAACAAGAGTTTTGATGTGGTGTAAGGGTAGAAGATGGATGTCCCAACTTGAGAGAGTAAAATCCCCTTCTTCTGCCTTTTTGTTCCTTTTCAGTCTTCAATGAATACGATGATGCCTGTCCACATTGGTGAGACCAGATCTTCTATTGATTCAAATCCTAATCTGTCCTGGAAACACACAGACACACCCAGAAATAATGTTTTTCCAAGCTATCTGGGTGTCCCTTAGCCCAATCAAGTTGAGTCATAAAAGTAACCATCACCTGTTTGCCATCTTTCATTTAAGCCCAGATACACACACTGGCTATCTCAGCCATTCCTTGGGTAGCACATCCAAACCTGTCTGTTTCCTCTCAGTCTCTCCTTTGCCTTGTGACAAATAGGTTTTGGAAGCAGTTGCCTGTGGTCACCCTGAACTTGTGCTTTTAAGAGTGGCATGCCACTTACTCTGTGTGGCCTAATGCACTAATTCCTAATCCCTCCCTGATCCCAGTGTAAAGTGTGGACACCAGTACATACTCAGCCTCACAGAACTGACTGGTCAGGTGCACTCATCCCCAGGTACGCGGCCACCGGTCACTGACAACTACAGACCGACTCTCTGCCACCCAGATCAAGTGCCCGGATGCTAATGCCCCATACAGCCCGGCATCCCACCCCCAACCCCCGCATCCTCAGTCACTCACACCGGTGAGAGACTACCTCGCTTCCTACCTCCGTTCCCGGGGCTGTGGCGCCCCCAGCCCGGCGGTGTCTCAGCTTTCACTGTCCCCGGCGGACGGTGGCCGGGGGACGGAGCGGGTTTCCAGCCGGCGGAGTTAGGCCGCTACACGCCGGAAGTGGCAGCTGAGTGGGGGCGCTGAGGTGTCTGCCGGCGGGGCAGAGGCCCGGAGCAGTGGGCGGGGGCGTTGGTCATGTTTCCTTTCGGGCCCCATAGTCCTGGAGGGGACAGGTCGGCCGGAGCCTGGGCTGAGGAGCCAGCGCCCTATGAGGGGCAGGCAGCAGCCGCCAGGCCGCCCTCACCTCTACAGCCAGGGGCGGATGTGACCCCTCCTCATCCACCCGCCCGGAGCCCTCGCCGCCCCGGTGCCCCATCGCTGTCCCCGGCCCCACGCGCCGGAGAGCTCGAGCCGCCCGGAGTCCCGGAGTCCTCGGCTGCCTCCGCCCAGGGAGAGCCGTCACCTCCCTCCCCTCCGCGCCGGCGGCCCGGGCCAGACTGCAAGGCCGAGAGTCGGGGCCAGCACCGCCTCAGCGCGGGCATGGGCGGCCCTGGCGCCAGGCTGTTCGGGTGGCTGAAAGAGCGCAGCCTGGGGCGCGGGCTGTTCGTGGACCCAGCGCGGGACAATTTCCGCACCATGACTAGCCTCTATGGTTCCATCCACCCCGCGGACTCGGTGTACCTCAGCACCCGCACCCATGGCGCCGTCTTCAACCTCGAGTACTCGCCCGACGGGTAAGCGCGGCCCCTCGGAGGGCGGGCGCCCGCCTCCGCCTGGCTCTGCTGCCCGCGGATCGCCGCCCTGGCTCGCTCCTCTGGCTCGAGCTGAGGTTAGCGATGCCGCTTGGGGCCGCTGGCCTTCGTGCCGCCTGGCACTTTCTGAAGCGCATTCTCGCTCTCGGAACCCCCAGCCCAGCTTTCTGAGGCAGGCAGGCGGGACCCCACTTGCTCGCCTTCAGGACTTGGGCTCTGTGAAGGAGAAATGCCCGAAGCCACACAGCGGACCTGTCAGAGCCGGCCCACAACTAGGGCTTTCTGGTACACAGTAGGTGCTCAGTAAATACGTTTTGAATAAATGCCCACTTTCTCCCCATCATCCTAGGCTCGCGTTTTCCCACCTAAACCTGTGTTGGGGACAGGAAAGCTGTAGATTCCTTGCATTCTGTGCCTGAACTTGCCATGATGGGACAAGTGCATTCCTTTGCTCAAGGAAGATAGAGTACTAAGACCTTAGAGATGTGACTCTTATGATTTGGGCCATTTGTGAAGTCCCCAGACTAGACTACAGCCTTTTTCTTGGCTGATTAAATATTTCTTGTATGGCTTTGGTTTAATGGGAACTTTCCAAAATCATATCTATTTAAAACTTTGTCTTGTCAGTACACAAGTCAGCCATCAAAGAAAAAAAATTGCACAGTTCCACCATGAGGTGACATAGTTAATATAATTCTTACCCCATCAAAGGCGCTGGGTTCCTGGTTATTTACTCAGTTGTTCAGTCATTCATTCCCTCATTCCGCGTATATTTGTTGAGCACTTGCTATGTTCCAAATGCAGGAGTAACTGTGCCGAGCAAACCCTGCTAATGGCACTGTTTTCATTGAGCTTGGGACTTAGTGGTTCAACTAGATAGTAGATAGCCTTACTAAATAATGCGTAAAGTATATTGATAAATTGAGATAAAGTCTTTAAGGAACCTGTTATGGACTGTGGTATTCACGGATTCCCTGAGGAAGTGACATTTAAACCAAAATTTAAAAAATGAGTAGGAAATAAATTAGTCAAGATAGGACTGGGAAAGGGATAGAAGTATTTCAGAGGGGGATGATTGATATGTCAAAGGTCATATATCCATGGTAGTAGAAGGGCAGGATGTCACGTTAGAGAAGGTGAAAAAGAATAGGTTTACAAAGAAAAAAAAATTTTTTTTTTTTGAGATGGAGTCTCGCTCTTATTGCCCAGTCTGGAGTGCAGTGGCGTGATCTCGGCTCACTGCAATCTCCGCCTCCCAGGTTCAAGCCATTCTCCTGCCTCAGCCTCCTGAGTAGCTGGGATTACAGGCATCCGCCACCACTCCTGGATAATTTTGTATTTTTAGTAGAGATGGAGTTTCTCCGTGTTGGTAAGGCTGGTCTTGAACTCCCGACCTCAGGTGATTGGCCCTTCTCTGCCTCCCAGAGTGCTGGGATTACAGGTGTGAGCCACTGTGCCCGACCAGCAAAAAATTTTTACTAAAGAAAGACCTAAAGTTGCTAAGGAAGGAGCAAAGGAATAGAAGCAGGAATTACTGTGAGCAAATAGACGTATTCCATTTCACTGATGCAAGTGCTTCCTAATCACACGTGGTGCTGGCGTTTCTGGGGTTTCTTCTTAACAGCAATTGGTTGGAGCATGTAGCAGTGAATGCGCACCTCAGTAAGGTGGAAAACTGGTGAGAGGAGTAACTATTTTGCTGAAGCTTACTCATGGAACCTCGCCGCCTCCTTCCTTCAGCCAAGCCCTACTCCTAAAGTTTCCCTCAAAACACCAATAGTCTGTTCTCAAATATTCAGTTTCTCTCTTCATATCTTGGCCTCTCTCCTCCCAACCTCCCACCCATACAGGAATTCAGAAGTAGCTATTTCTACTTTTTGGATGTGGGATTTTAGGTAGAGGGTGGGAGGGGTAGAATGAGAAGAACAGATTTTAGAGCTGTTAGAATGAGGGACAGATTGCTTAAAGTTTGTGTTTGAATCTAGAATTCATTTTCTCATAACAGTGTTGTAAAAAGTAGTTAGATACTCTTGCACTTAAAACAGTTCAGGCTGGGCACGGTGGCTCATGCCTGTAATCCCAGCACTTTAGGAGGCCAAGGAGGGAGAATCACCTGAGTTCAAGACCAGCCTGGCCCAATATGGTGAAACCTCATCTTTAAAAAAAAAAAAAACAGTTCAATAATTTTAAATTGCACAATTAACGTATATGCTCATTGTGTAAAATCTAGGCAATAAATGAGCAAAAAATACCTAAACATCACTATGATCCCAGAGATTAAATGGATATCTAAGGAAATTTTTTCTTTGTGTATGTTAATTTTAATATAAACATGGAATCACTGTTTTGTAGCTTGCTTTTTTTCTTACAGTATATTGTGAACTGCTTATGCTAATAAATATATTTCTACAACATTATTTAACATTTTTTCATTAGTTTAAATAAACCCTCTTTGAACAAATATTTTGTATTTATATCTTTAGGATAAATCCCTAGAATGAGTTATTGTTATAAGATTTTTATACCTATTGTTAAATTGCCCTCTGCAAAGATTTGCTCTCTGCAAAGATAAGTAATTCTTATTACTATATTCTGATTCCTACATTCCAGACACATACAGAAGTGCCTGTCTCCTCATACCATTGGCAACACTGCATACTGCCATTCTATTTCATCTTTGTCAGGGTGATGAGTGAAAATACTTCAGTGTTTTAAGTTTTCAGTCTTCTTACTTCATCTAGTATGCCCTACATTTGTGTAGGACTTAAAGCAATTTTAGAGATAGATGACATATCTGTGTTAAAAGAGATAACTTCTCATATCCTTCTGTTAAATATGAGTTAAATCAGCTTACCAGGTAGCATAACCACTGTCACCTACAAGGACTTCTCAATACAGAAAAGGAGGGGTGACACTGAACGTAAGAATTAAAGTTGTGAATTTAATAGAGACCAGAATACAAGGAATTTGGTACTAAAAAATGATAAATGGACTAGAAGGTATTTTCTAAAGAATTCAGAAAATGTTTTAAGTGATAGAAACATTGCCAAAACAAGTGTATCACCTTCTAAAATGACATTTTGGAAAAGTAAAATTGATAACGTTTAGATTATAGCATGTCAGACCTTGTCAACCTGTTCTCCATGATAACACGTTAGGCACAGCTAGAGAGATAATTCACATATTGGAAAAAAGAAGCAAAGAAACTAACTAGAATACAGACCTGGAAAACACAGAGATTGGAAATATGAAAAGGAGATTTACTAACATAGAGCATAGAGAGAAAAAGCATACCATATTAGCCAGAGTTCCTGAATAGTCTCAGTTTCTTCAGGAACTCTGGCTAACTATATGGTACACTTATGCCATATAAGTGTATCATATGGTATAAGGGGGACTGTTTGAAGACATAATAGCTGAGAACTTTCCAGAATTGAAGGCACCAAGCCATGATTTAAGAAGCCTAACAAACCCAAGCAGGAATTCTTTCTAAACATATTGTAGTGAAACCTTGGGCCAATAAATATAAAATCTTAAAAGATAGAGAAAAAAGGCTTCAAGGGAGTAACTGTAAGAGTGATAGCCAATTAGTCATCAACCATAATATAAATCTAGAGACAGTGGTAATTCTTTTCAATATGCCAGGACAAAAACCTCAGTCTAGATTTATACCCAACAAAGATGGGTTATTTGTCCTTGCCAAGAACAAAGATGAAATAAATACATATTCAGGTAAGCAAAACTGATTAAGTTTGCAAGCAGACCTTCAACAAAGAAATTCTAAGTTTAGAGAGAAGGAAACTGTTTTCAAACGGAAGGTCTGAGATGCTAGGAAGAACAAAAAGTGTTAAATATGTATGTACATGTTAATCTGATAATGTCTTTTGAGATTAACAGAGATGGAACAAAAATAGAAGATAATAATAGCATATAAATTATGAGGTGAGATATGCCTGTAATCCCAAGCACTTTGGGAGGCCGTGGTGGCTGGATCACCTGAGGTTAGGAGTTTGAGACCAGCCTGACCAATGTGAAACCCCGTCTCTACTAAAAATAAAAAAATTAGCTGGGCGTGGTAGCTGGTGCCTGTAATCCCAGCTACTCGGGAGGCTGAGGCAGGAGAATCCCTTGAACCTGGGAGGCAGAGGTTGCAGTGAGCAGAGATCACATCACTGTACTCTAGCCTAGGCGACAGTGAGACTCCATTTCAAAATAAAAATAAATTATGAGGTGATATTCTAAGTTTTTGTATTTTTGGGGGGATATTTACATGTTAACTTTTGGTTTTAATAGGTATTTAAAAATTTCAAGGAACCAAAAGGCAAGAAAGATTATAATTTCCAGACTAGTACAAGAAAGAGTATGGAATGAGAAAAAAATTCCAAAAGAAGGCAAGAAAGAGAAATAAAAAAAGACAAGGTATGATAAATAAAAAGCACAAAGAATAGCTGAAAATAAATCAAAATATTACTAGTTACAATAACTGTAAGCTACTAAATATTCTAATTAAAAGACAAAGAGTAGCTCAGCAGAGTGGTTCATGCTTATAATCCCAGCATTTTGGGAGGCCAAGGCAGGCAGATTGCTTGAGCCCAGGAGTTTGAGACCAGCCTGGGCAACATAGGGAGACCCTGTCTCTACAAAAAAATACAAAAATTAGCCGGTTGTGGTGATGTGCCTCCTGAGGAGGATCATTTGAGCTCGGAAGGTGGAGGCTGCAGTGAGCCAGGATTGTGACACTGCATTCTAGCCTGAGCAACCGAGTGAGACCCTTCTTTCAAAAAATTAATTAAATAAAGAAAAGAACAGTACTTCTTTTTTTTTTTTGAGACGGAGTTTCACTCATGTTACCCAGGCTGGAGTGCAATGGGGCCATCTCGGCTCACCGCAACCTCCGCCTCCTGGGTTCAGGCAATTCTCCTGCCTCAGCCTCCTGAGTAGCTGGGATTACAGGCACACGCCACCATGCCCAGCTAATTTTTTGTATTTTTAGTAGAGACGGGGTTTCACCGTGGTGACCAGGATGGTCTTGATCTCTTGACCTCGTGATCCACCCGCCTCGGCCTCCCAAAGTGCTGGGATTACAGGCTTGAGCCACCGCGCCCGGCCTTTTTTTTTTTTTTTTTAGAACAGTACGTCTTAAAATCTTACTCTTAATGGCATTTATAGACTACATTCAGGCCTGATATTCAGCTGATACACACTGAATATATATTCGGCTATACCAGTTGTTAAAAAATTGGTATGTCTCTAGTAGTTGAATAGTTATTGACCCAACCCTGTTAAGTGCATCTTAATGCTTCATTGCTTTCCTTGGTCTCCTATAGTAACCAGTTATACTGCAACTAAAGAGTTAAGAACTGGCACAGCAAGAGGCTGTCAACCAACAACTCAGTGGACAACTATAGGGTGGGTAGGACCCATTCTAATTGCTCCTCACCCATGCCTGTTACCCTCCAACACACAAAAAAATCTATAGGCATATGGCCAGTGACCATCTGGCTTCTCTAAGAGTAGGGCTACCTACCTTTCTCATGTCACATTCACATGACCCCTTTGGGAACTGCAGCCTCTCGAGATCCAGAGAGAAAAGAGCAGTCAAATGAGAGTAATAGTGTTGTGCTACTGCTGTTATCATCCAGATATATTAATTCTCTTGGCACAGTGCACACTTCCATGGTGGGATAGAATCCACAGCAGACGACTGAGGCCTATGGGGATGGCTCATGGATGAATAACTTCTGGGATGCACGTCCTTAGTTTTATCATTCTTGTTTAATTTCACCGTTATTTAGATAGGACAAGTGTGCCAAAACTCAATGAATACCTGCCTACAGTGTGCATTAATGACGTTCTTTTTTTTTTTTTTTTTTTTTTTTGAGACAGAGTCTTGCTCTGTCACCAGGCTGGAGTGCAGTGGTGCTATCTCTGCTCACTACAACCTCTGCCTCCCAGGTTCAAGCAATTCTATTGCCTCAGCTTCCTGAGTAGCTGGGACTATAGGCATGTGCCACCATGCCCAGTTGATTTTTTATATTTTTAGTCAACATGAGGTTTCACCCTATTAGCCAGGTTGGTCTCAATCTCTTGACCTCGTGATCAGCCCACTTTGGCCTCCCCAAGTGCTGGAATTACAGGCATGAGCCACTGTACCCACCCTAATGACACCGTTTTATAAATGAAAATGACTACCAAAATAAATCTTTTTCTCTGTACTAGACATTTAGTTGAGGGAATTAAGAAGCAGAAAGGTTATTAAATGAAGGTTCTGTACCCTGGTGTATGCTCTTAACTGCTGTATTACATTACCTCTCATTTGGACTGAGTGATTAGGTTTAATATAATTAAACATATCAAATTATTTTTGTGATTAATATCAAGTTATTAATACATTGAAACAAATATTGAATATATTAAACTAAGGGCAAACATTCAAAGGGCTAAAAACATTTTTAAATACACATTATTACTTCAGCAAAAGCCAAAGAGGATTCAGCTCCCATGAACAATTCTGTTGATGTTAAGAGTGATTTCTCTTTTTTTAGGTCAGGTATGGCAGCTCACACCTGTAATCCTAGCACTCTGGGAGGTTGAAGGTGGAGGATTGCTTGAGCTCAGGAGTTCAAGACCAGCTGAAGCAACATAGGGAGACTCTGTCTCTAAAGAAAATTTAAGAAAGAGTGATTTTTAAAAATGTATCAAAACTACAAGTTACTTAATGACTATAAATTTAATGTGGACATTCTTAGAAGGGTTTAATCTAGTTTCCCATGTCAGTTCATGGTTCAGACAAGGGCATCTGTGTCAAATAAAAGATTATGACTATAAGTTCCAAAAATTAATAAATGAATCAAAATAACTAGAATGATTTAATGAACAATTTGAGCTCCAATGGTTATCACTTGGTGGGCATTTTAATAATCTATATAGGTTAATTTATTTAGAAAATGTTTTTAATTTTACTCATGTTAATTTATATTACCATTGATTTTTTTTTTTTTTTTTCTTTAGGCAGAGTTTCACTGTTGTTGTCCAGGCTGGAGTGCAATAGTATGATATTGGCTCACTGCAACCTCCACCTTCCGGGTTCAGCAATTCTCTTGCCTTAGCCTACCAAGTAGCTGGGATTACAAGCATGCACCACCATGCTCGGCCGATTTTGTATTTTTAGTAGAGATGGGTTTCACCATGTTGGTCAGGCCGATCTCAAACTCCTGACCTCAGATGATCCACCCGCCTCAGCCTCCCAAAGAGCTGGGAGAATAGGCTTGAACCACTGTGCCTGGCCTGAATTTTTAACCTTTTTGAATATCACACTTAACCGTATGTAACAGCTGCTTCATGTTTATTTTTTTCAAATACACAAGGAACATTTGTAAAATTTTCATATGAGACCACAAATTTCCAAAGATTGGTATAGAATACCATTTCTCACCACAATGTGATCATTAGAAATAAATTAAAAGATAACTAACCAGCATGATGGTTCACACCTGTGATCCCAGCACTTGGGAGGCTGAGGTGGTGGATCACTTGATCTTGGGACTTCAAGACTGTCTCTACAAAAAATAACGAAAATTAACCAGTTGTGGTGGCTCACGCCTATAGCCCCAGCTACTCGGGAGGCTGAGGTGGGAGGATCACTTGAACCCAGAAAGCAGAGGTTGCAGTGAGTCAAGCCTGCACCACTGCACTCCAGCCTGAGTGACAGAACGGGACCCTGTCTCAAAATATATATATACATATATATATATATATATAATGTTTTTTGGAAGTCGAGAGACAAATGTAATTAAAAAGATAACTGGAGGTCTGGCACAGCGGCTCACATTTGTAATCCCAGCACTTTGGCACTTTGGGAGACTGAGGTGGGAGGATATGCTAGGAGTTCACAACTAGCCAGGGCAATGAAGAGAGATTGTCTCTACAAAAAATTTAAAAATTAGCCTGGTGTGGTGGCATGTGCCTGTAGTCCTAGCTACTCAGGAGGCTGAGGCAGGAGGACTACTTGAGCTTGGGAGTTTGAGGTTGTCACTGCATTCCAGCCTGGATGACAGAATGAGACTGTCTCGAAACACACACACACACACACACACTCACACACACACACACACACACACACACACACACAACTAGAAATGTCTCATACATTTTCAAAAAGCATTGATAAATTCATGGGTCAAACAGGAAATACTTGAAATTAGAAATGTTCAGAACCAAATGATAATAAAATCGTGTCTCAAAATGTGTTGGATACAAGTAAAGCTGTACTTCGCAGGAAAATTATAGTATTTAATAAACTGAAAAGGAAGACAGGGAAAATTAATGAGCTAAGTATTCATCTCAAGAAAGAATAGCAAAGTTATCTGCAAATAACAGCAAAATCAATCTAAAGAGAGCAGAAGGAGATACAGTAAAACAAGTAGAAATTAGTGAAATTTTAAAAACCAATAGAACTACTGAATAGGCACAAAGGTTTATATCTTTGAAAACTTATAAAAATGAACAGCATTCATGATATTGAGAAAATGCACAGACAATATTCAGAATAAAACGGGGGACATAGGCCAGGTGTGGGGGCTCACACCTGTAATCCTAGCACTTTGGGAGGCTGATGTGGGTAGATCACGTGATGTCAGGAGTTCGAGACCAGCCTGGCCAACATGGTGAAACTCTGTCTCTACTAAAAATACAAAAATTAGTCAGGTGTGGTGGCGGGCACACCTATAATCCCAGCTACTCGGGAGGCTGAGCAGAATTGCTTGAACCTGGACGGTGGAGGTTGCAGTGAGCTGAGATTGAGTCACTTCACTCCAGACTGGGCAAAAGAGCAAAACTCCATCTCAAAAAAAAAGGTGGGGGACTGCTGGGAGCAGTGGCTCAAGCCTGTAATCCCAGCACTTTGGAAGGCTGAGGCAGCTGGATCACCTGAAGTCAGGAGTTTGAGAGCAGCCTTGCCAACGTGAAACCCTGTCTCTACTAAAAATACAAAAAATTAGCTAGGCGTGGTGGCTAACGCCTGTAATCCCAGCTACTCGGGAGGCTGAGGCAGGAGAACTGCTTGAACTGAACCCAGGAGGCAGAGGTTGCTGTGAGCCAAGATCTCGCCACTGCACTCCAGCCAGCCTGAGCAACGAGAGCAAAACAACATTTCAAAAAAAAGTGGGGAGGGGTGGGAGACAACTTTATATTTTCCAGAGGTAGATGGTCTGTACCAACCTTCCAACTGAGAATAATCAGAAAAGCTAGAGGAAATACTAAATATTTAATATTTTGAGGGGATTAGAGAATTACCAGGGCAATGAAGAAATTGCAGGGTCAAGTTCTACCAAAATAGGAAAGCCAGTGATGTGAACCCAGCATTTGAGCTCATTTTTCTCTGAGAGGCATCTGTCAATCTCAAAAGCAGCAGCAACAATGAGACTGAATGGCATTTCTTTCTGTTTTTTGGAGGGAGAGTCTTGCTGTATCCCCAGGGTGGAGTGTAGTGGTACGATCTTGGCTCACTGCAATCTCCGCTTCCCCGGTTCAAGTGATTATCCTGCCTTAGCCTCCTGAGTAGCTGGGATTACAGGCACCTGCCATCACAGCCGGCTAATTTTTGTATTTTTAGTAGAGACGGGGTTTCACCATGTTGGCAGACTGGTCTTGAACTCCTGACCTCCAGTGATCTGCCTGCCTGGGCCTCCCAAAGTGCTGGGATTACAGGTGTGAGCCACCGCACTCGGCTCTGAGTGGTATTTCTGATGGTAGGGATGGATGAGGTTACAAGAACTGCAATTTAGGATCCGAAATTTAGGTTCGGGATTGAAACTCCCTTCCCCCAACCCAACATATCCTAGGACTAAGGGTGAATCAAGAATAGGCCATACTCATAGGGACTAAAGGCCAGCTTCAAATCATCTCATTTCCTATGTAGATTAAGAAGATCTCAGATTGCCAGCACCTATACTCTAGCTTACTTGCCATAATTAAATATGAATCTTTTATGGAAAAAAAAAATATGCAGTTGAGCACTGTGGTTTATACCTTTAATCCCAGTTCTTTGGGAGGCTGAGGAGGGAAGATTCATTGAGGCCAGGAGTTGGAGACCAGTCTGAGCAACATAATGAGAAACCTCATCTCTGAAAAAAAACTAAAAATTAGCTGGGCAAGGTAGTGTGTGCCTGCCATCCTAGCTACTCTGAAGGCTGAGGCAGGAAGATTGTTTAAGCCCAGGGGTTTGAATACAGTGAGCTATAATCACACCACTACACTTCAGCCTGGGTGACAGAGCAAGACCCTGTCTCTAAAGAAATTTTTTAAAAAAGATAATATATCATCCAGTGCTTTAAATTAATACCTATAATTTTTGTATACGGTGATGAGCACTCATACAAGGAGATTCATCTGAAAAACCAGGAAAAATCAGCAAACAATAGAAATAGACCCACAGGAGAGCTGACATTAAAACTATTTAATATGTTCACGGAATTAAAAGGTAAGATGGAGAAATTTAGCAGAGAACTAGAATCTACAAAAAGAAAATCCTAGAACAAAGAAGTATAGTAACAGCTTGAGAATAGATGAGAAAAAAGTACAGTAACTTGTGAGCTTGAGAATAGATGAGAAAAAAAATATAGAATAAAGCTCAGATTTACTAAAATGGGACATAGAGATTGATATATATCATAAAATACAGGGAAAAGATCTTATAAATCTAAGTGGAGTTTCAGGAAGATATTAAAGAGAATGGGGATAAATCAATAGTTGAACAGATAATGTATAAGAATTTTAAAAATTAACAAAAGACATTGTAGATTCAAGAAGGGCTATAAATCTGAAGCAAGAGAAAGACAAAAAAAAGCAGGCCAGGCATGGTGGCACACCTCTGTAATCCCAGCACCTAGGGAGGCTGAGGTGGTTGGATCTCTTGAGCTCAGGAGTTTGAGGCCAGCCTGGCCAACACAGTGAAACCTTGACTCTACAAAAAAATAAGCCAGGCACAGTGGCATACACCTGTGGTACCAGCTACTTGGCAGGCTGAAGGAGGGGGATCACTTGAATTTGGGAGGTCAAGGTTGCAGTGAGCTGAGATTACACCACTGCACTCCAGCACCACTGCACTCCAACCCTACTTCAAAAACAAACAAATAACAGAAAGAAAGATAAAACCACACTTAGCTACAAGAGTAAAGCTGCTAAAATCAAAATAAAATATATTCATGCACAAAGGCAAAGAAAATCTTAAAAGCAGCTAGAGGAAAGAGGTGGATTACTTTCAAAGGAGGCTTAAAGAGAGAGCTAAGTTCACTGCAGAAACAATGGAAGTCAAGAGACAAAGATATTTCTAGACAAATATTGAGAGAATTTGCCACTATCAGATCTACACCGAAACAGGTAACAAAAATTATTCTTTAGAAGGAAGGAAAAAGATGGAAGATCAGAGGTACAGGAAGAAATAAAAAGAACAAAAAATAAATAAATATGCATGTAAATCAAAATGAATGTTAGGTTTTTTTTTTTTTTTTGAGACAGAGTCTTTCTCTGTCATCAAGCTGGAGAGCAGTGGCATGAACATGGCTCACTACGGCCTTGACTTCCTGGGCTCAAGTAATCCTCTTCCTTCTGCCTTTTGTGTAGCTGGGACCATAGGCACATGCCAGCATGCCTGGCTAATTTTTAAATTTTTTGTAGAGACAAGGGTCTCAGTTTGTTGCTCAGGCTGAGAATGGTATAAAATAATAAGAATTTTTAGTAGAGCATTAAATTTATATATAATTATACCTAAACAATTAAATATTAGGATAGGATAAAGGAAGTTGAAGTGAGCTAAGGTTCTTGCATTATCCAGAAGTAATAATTTTGTACTTAACTTTAAAAAGTTGATGCGTGACATTAGCTCTTTAGGTATTTGCTAAAAGAATAGTAAAATAAGGGACGGGCGCGGTGGCTCAAGCCTGTAATCCCAGCACTTTGGGAGGCCGAGGCGGGTGGATCATGAGGTCAAGAGATCGAGACCATCCTGGTCAACATGGTGAAACCCCGTCTCTACTAAAAATACAAAAAATTAGCTGGGCATGGTGACACGTGCCTGTAATCCCAGCTACTCAGGAGGCTGAGGCAGGAGAATTGCCTGAACCCAGGAGGTGGAGGTTGCGGTGAGCCGAGATCGCGCCATTGCACTCCAGCCTGGGTAACAAGAGCGAAACTCTGTCCCAAAAAAAAAAAAAAAAGAATAGTAAAATAATATATTTAACATACTAAATAATGTATGGGGAGATATCAATAGTAAATATATACATAACTTTTTAAAGATAGGGTCTTACACTGTTGCCCAGGCTGGAGATCACTGTAACCTCCAACTCCTAGGCTCAAGCAATCCTCCTGTCTGTCTCCTGAGCAGCAAGGACTGTAGGCACAAGCCACTATGCCTGGCTATTTTATTTCTTTATAGAGATAGGGTCTCCATATGTTGTCCAGGCTCACCTCCAACTTCTGACCACACCTTATCCTTCTTCCTTGGCCTCCGTAAGCGCTAGGATTACAGGCATGAGCTAATGTGCCTGGCCAACAAATTTTTTAAAGCAACTGAAAAGGGACATAGAACAGACAGGACAAATGGAAAGGAAATTCTAAGGGGACAGATTTCAACTCAAAGATTGCGAGTAATTACATTAAATGTAATTTGACTGAGACAATGATTGTCAGATCAGATTTTTTTAAACTGCTTACAGAAGACATACCTGAAATGTAAGGATACACAGAGTTTTAAAGTAAAAGGATGTCAGGGCATACCATTACTAACATTAGCTAAGTGAAAGTTGGTGTACTATGTTAACATCAGACAACACAAAAAGCAAATTCATACAATTCCAGGCATTGAGATTGAGCAGGGTTTGTTCTTCAATGAAAGTTCAGGAAATAAATAACTAGAAAATATCTTTATTATATCTTTATTTTTGGAAATGCTCTTTTAAATAACTTGTGAGTCAAAGAATAAATCACAGTATAAATTATAAAATATTTAAAACTGAATGATAAAAACACTATCAAAATTTGTGCAATTGCAGCTAAAGCCATGTATAGAGGAAAATCTATAGATCCCTAAATGCAGATATTAGAAAAGGAAGGCTGAAGTCAATAAGCTAAGTAAGCATCTCAAGAACTTTGAAACAGGGGCCAGGCGCAGTGGCTCACGCCTGTAATCCCAGCACTTTGGGAGGCTGAGGCGGGTGGATCACGAGGTCAAGAGATCAAGACCATCCTGGTCAACATGGTGAAACCCCGTCTCTACTAAAAATACAAAAAATTAGCTGGGCATGGTGGAGCATGCCTGTAATCCCAGCTACTCAGGAGGCTGAGGCAGGAGAATTGCCTGAATGCAGGAGGCGGAGGTTACGGTGAGCCGAGATGGCGCCATTGCACTCCAGCCTGGGTAACAAGAGCGAAACTCCGTCTCAAAAAAAAAAAAAAAAAGAACTTGGAAACAGAACAACAAATTATACCAAAGAAGATAAAAAGAAGGATAATAAAGAATAATAAAAAGATCAGAGTGCAACTGAACCACTTTAAAACTATTTGTCACTATCTTTTTTTTTTTTTTTGGCAGAGTCTCACTCTGTTGCCGAGGCTGGAGTGCAGTGGCACAATCTTGGCTCACTGCAACCTCTGCCTCCTTAGTTCAAGTGATTCTGTCTCAGCCTCTCAAGTAGCTGGTATTACAGGTGCCCACCACCATGCCCGGCTAATTTTTTTTTTTTTTTTAGTAGAAACAGGATTTCACCATGTTGGTCAAGCTGGTCTCAAACTCCTGACCTCAGATGATCCACCTGCCTTGGCCTCCCAAAGTGCTGGGATTACAGGCATGAGCCACTGCGCCTGGCCTTTGTTACTATCTTTTTTTTTTTGAGACAAAGTCCTGCTCTGTCACCAAGCTGGAGTGCAGTGGTGCGGTCATGGCTCACTGCAACCTCTGCCTCCTGGCTTCAAGCGATTCCCATGCCTCAGCCTCCCAAGTACCTGGAACTACAGGTACGTGCCATCATGCCTGGCTAACTTTTTTGTATTTGAGTAGAGATGGGGTTTCACCATGTTGGCCAGGATGGTCTCAATCTCCTGACCTCGTGATCCACCCACCTCAGCCTCCCAAAGTGCTGGGATTACAGGCGTGAGCCACTGCGCCCAGCCTGTCACTATCTTATAAATGATCAAACTACTGTACCCTATAATTCTATTTTTTATTTATTTATTTATTTATTTATTTTTTGAGACGGAGTTTTGCTCTTGTTACCCAGGCTGGAGTGCAATGGCGCAATCTCGGCTCACTGCAACCTCCGCCTCCTGGGTTCAGGCAATTCTCCTGCCTCAGCCTCCTGAGTAGCTGGGACTACAGGCACGCGCCACCATGCCCAGCTAATTTTTTGTATTTTTAGTAGAGACGGGGTTTCACCATGTTGACCAGGATGGTCTCGATCTCTTGACCTTGTGATCCACCCGCCTCGGCCTCCCAAAGTGCTGGGATTAAGGCTTGAGCCACCGCACCTGGCCCTATAATTCTATTTTATTCCTAGTATCTGGCTAACAGGAATGTATACATAATTGTATCACAAGACATGTACCAGAATTTAAAGCAGACTTATTCATAAGTAGAAGGAACACAACTGTCTGCCAAAAGTAGAATGTATAAATTATAGTGTATTTATACAGTGAAATAACACTCGAGAATGCAAGAGCTCTAGCAGCCACATGGGTGAATCTCAGAAAACATAACATTGTGTAAAATAAACCAGCTATGAAAGAATACATACTCTATCATTTAAAAAATGTTTAAGGCAGTATTAGAAGTTGGGATGGTGGTATTAGGAGTAAGGAGGGATTAGCAATTAAGAAGAGACAGACAGTGGGCTATATTGGTAACATTATGTTTCTTGACCTATGTGATAGTTACATGAGTGTGCACCCTTTGGGAGAATGGCTTAATTCATTGTGATGCATTCACATGGTTTGTGTAGTTTTTTGGTTTTGTTTTGTTTTGTTTTTGAGACAGAGTCTCACTCTGCTGCCCAGGCTGGAGTGTAATGGCATGATCTTGGCGCAATGCAACCTCTGCCTCCTGGGTTCAAGCAATTCTCCTGCCTCTTGCTATGCTGCCAGGCTGGTCTTGAACTCCTGGGCTCAAGAGATCTTCCTGCCTCAGCCACTGAAAGTGCTATAATTCCAGCATTTTCAGTGGCTGAGGCAGGAAGATCATTATGTGAGCCACTGCGTTCGGCCTTAAAAGTTTAAAAATAGAAACAGAAGATACTGTGAACAACTTCATGCCAA
Source organism: Sapajus apella (assembly GCF_009761245.1). Lineage (NCBI taxonomy): Eukaryota > Metazoa > Chordata > Mammalia > Primates > Cebidae > Sapajus > Sapajus apella. The sequence goes on from NW_022436986.1 coordinate 3,136,771, forward strand.
TACAGTTTTAAAGTTCAAAAGAATAGGCTAATTCCTAGAAAGTAGAAATTACCAAAACTGACATTAGTAAAAGATTAGAGAGCCCAAGTAGTACCATAACCAATAATACTGCAGTAGTTAGGTTTTATAGGCTAATACTACAAAATTTACAAGAAATAAATAATCCCAATTCACAGAAACTATTCCAATGTATAAAATAACAAGGGCCAGTCTTAACTCATTCTGTGATGTTAGCATACTGTTTATACCAAAATCTGACATGAATAGCACAAGAAAGAAAAATTACCATGCAATTTCACTGAAGAATAAAGATGGAAAAATCATAAACCAAATATTAGCCAACTGAATCTAGCAATGAGATAAAAATGAAAGACTGGTTTGATATTAGAAAATAAATTAATGTAAATAACTACATTAATATATTAAAGGAAAAATATAGGAATATCTCAATAAATGCTGAAAAATATCTTATATAGTTTGACATATATTCATGAAAACAAAGCTTAGCAAAATTGAAACAGAACTTTCCTTAATCTAATAGTAGGAATCTGCCCAAAAAACCTATAGCAAACATTGTACTTAATGATGGAATGTTGAATATATTCTTCAATATCAGGAACAAGATGAGTACCTGTTATTAACATTTCTATTTAACACTGTTCTGAAAGTCCTAGTCAGTATAACAGCAAGGACAAAGAGGAGGAAAAAGGTTTTTAAAAAGAACAGGCTGGGTGTGGTGGCTCACGCTTGTAATCCCAGCTCTTTAGGAGGCTGAGGTGGGTGGATCAACTAAGGTCAGGAGTTCAGAAACAGCCTGGCCAGTATGGTGAAACCCTGTCTCTACTAATAATACAAAAATTAGCCAGGCGTTGTGGCACACGCCTGTAGTTCCAGCTATCCAGGAAGCTGAGGCAGGAGAATCACTTGAACCCAGGAGGTGGAGGTTGCAGTGAGCTGAGATCGTGCCATTGCACTCCAACCTGGGTAACGAGCAAAATTCTGTCTCAAAAAAAAAAAGAGAAGAACAAAGCAATTGTTTGTAGATGGTACTATTATCAACAAAGGAAACCCCAAATAATAGAATAGTAAGATTGATAATCAGTATTTTAAAAATCATTTACATTTCTATATATCAGCAATAAACACAGTCAAAAAAATTTTTTTTTGAGACAGGGTCTCTGTCAGCCAGGCTGGAGTGCAATGGCATGATCATAGCTCACTGCAGCCTCAACTTCCCTGACTCAGTTGATCCTCCTGCCTCAGCCACCCAAATAGCTGGGACTACAGGTGTGCACCACTATGCCTATACTTAGCTAATTTTTAAATTTTTTGTAGAGACAAAAAATTTAAAAATTAGAATAGTGTTGCACAGGCTGGTCTCAGACTCCTGAGCTCAAGTAATCTCTCCTCCTTGGTCTCCCAAAATCCTGGGATTATAAGAATAAGCCACTGTGTCCAGCATAAGCAAAAATTTTAAAAGAACATTTATAAAAACATAAAAAAAAAATCAAGTGCCCAGGGATAAGTGCAACAGAAGGTAGACATGGGCCATATGGAGGAAACTATACAATTTTATTGAGAGAATTACAGAAAATTTAAATAAATGGAGATATATTAAGTCCATGGATTGGAAGACTCCATATTGTAAAGTTATCAGTTCCATTAAAACGTTTTGGGCTGGGCATGGTGGCTCACACCTGTAGCCCAGCACTTTAGGAGGCCGAGGTGGGCAGATCACCTGAGGTCAAGAGTTCGAGACCAGCCTGGCTAACATGGTGAAACCCCGTTTCTACTAAAATTATGAAAAATTGGTCGGGTGCAGTGGCAATTGCCTGTAATCCCAGCTATTCGGGAGGCTGAGGCAGGAGAATTGCTTGAACCCGGGAAGCAGAGGTTGCAGTGAGCTGAGATTGTGCCACTGCACTCCAGCTTGGGCAACAAGAGCAAAACTCTATCTCAAAAAACAAAACAAAACAAAACTTTTTGGTATTAATAGATTTAATATAATATCAATTAACATCTGCACCTGGATTTTGTGTGTGTGTATGTGTACATAAATTGATACGTTGATTCTGAGTGTATAAGGATGGTCAAAGGTCCAAGATTTACTCAGATACTATGTGGAAAAATGTGCATATTACGGTATGAGGTAAATCAATATTGTATCATGTAAATTCTACCCAAGTAATCTGTACAGTCAGTGCATTCCAATAAAATTTCTACAAAGTTTTGTTTTAGCAGAACTTGACATGGTATATATAAAATTTACTTGAAGATAAAGCATAATATTAGCCAAGAAAAAGTGTTTGTAAAGCAAATGAAGGGGTCTTGCTTTGCCACATAGCAAATATACTATAAGCCTTCTAGAAATTAAGATAGTGTGGTGTTGCATAGAATACCAATATACAGTCCAAGAACAAAACTTACATGTAGTAAAGATGGCATTACAAACCAATATAAATAAGATCAGCCTTGATACTGGAACAAATTGTATACCAGCAATAAACAAAGCAATGTGTATCTTTTAAACAAATTTTTAAAAGATACATATGATACCATATACAAAAATATACTGTAATTTGAGTCAAACAAAACAGTAACTATCAGTTTTATAGATCCTTTTTATGGAATGTTCATTTAAGATTAAAAATATCCCAGAGGTTGGCTTTGTGTGGTGCCTCACACCTGTAATCCCAGCACTTTGGGAGGCAGCAGGCAGATCACTTGAGGTTTGAGACTAGCCTGAGCAACGTAGTGAAACCCTGTCTCCATTAAACATACAAAAATTAGTCGGGTGTGGTGGTGGGTGCCTGTAATCCCAGTTACTCAGGAGGCTGAGTCAGGAGAATCCCTTGAACCCAGGAGGTGGAGGTTGCAATGAACTGAGATTGCACCACTGCTGACAGAGACGCTGGCTATTAAAATTCTATCTTATGGCCAGGCGCAGTGGCTCACGCCTGTAATCCCAGCACTTTGGGAGGCCGAGGCGGGTGGATCACGAGGTCAAGAGATCAAGACCATCCTGGCCAACATGGTGAAACCCCGTCTCTACTAAAAATACAAAAAAATTAGCTGGGCGTGGTGGCTCGCGCCTGTGGTCCCAGCTACTCGGGAGGCTGAGGCAGGAGAACTGCTTGAACCCAGGAGGCGGAGGTTGCAGTGAGCCGAGGTCGCGCCACTGCACTCCAGCCTGGCGCCTGGTGACAGAGTGAGACTGTGTCTCAAAAAAAAAAAAAAATTTTTTTTCTATCTTATTTACATTCATCTTAGTTGTATAAAATAGTCAGGATTTCATTTGCTAGAAATGAAATGAATCTGAAAGAGCAGGGCTTACAAAAAACTAATAATTAGTCAAAATAAATAAAATTCAATAGATTTCCACAAATCAAAACGAGGTTTGTAAAAGGCTTTATGAAAATACAACTTTGCAGTAGGGAAGGCCTAAAACAAGAGACAAACCTAAAAAACCGTAAAGGAAAAGACTGATAAGTTTGACTATGTTTAACTCTTCTAATAGGTTATATGCCAGTTATTTTACAGTATATTTTATAGGTTATATGCCAGTTATTTTCCAGTATATTTTATAGAAAGTGATGAAGAAATACGTAATTTGTTTGTATGTGATTTTACCCCTAAGTTGTCTCATCAATGTACACTTTTTGGCAACCAACTTTTTTATTTGAAAATATGTTTTGGAGTTCTTACGTATTCATATAAAGCTAATCCTTTCTTTTTAAATTCTATACAGTATTTCAAAGTATTATGTACCATAGTTTATATAATCAATCACTCTGTCATGTACATTTAAGATACTTTGAATTTCTGCATTTTACAATGAAGCATATCTTTATATGTTTATTTGTATTTGTGATTAATTCTCTAAATTAAATTCCCAGAAAAAATTGCTGAGTCAAAACACATATGCCCATTTTAAATTTTGATACTTTAGAGGCGCTGTCCAAACATAAGCTATACCAGATTATACTCCACTATAATGTATGAGAGTACCATCTCCTACTACTCTTGCCAACTGTGGTTAGTGTCAATCTTTTAAATATTTGCAACTAACATGGGCAAAAAAAGTTATTTACCTATAGCTTGTGTGATTATAAATAAGTGAACATCAATAACTAGCTAGAAAACTAAACAAGATAAATGTGTCATTTGCTTTCAGGTCAGTGCTGACAGTTGCTTGTGAACAAACTGAAGTTCTGCTTTTTGACCCTATATCTTCAAAGCACATAAAAACACTTTCTGAAGCTCATGAAGACTGTGTAAATAATATCAGGTTAGTATTATAGTGAAAAAGTGAACTTTATCAGTGTGGCCCCAAATGTTCTGTTTTAGAAGTTAGTGAAAATGTGTAATGCCTTATCCAGCAGTGCTAGATGATCCACATTGTGAATTGTGAATCTAATCCCTTATAAAACTAATCCTTTAATTACAAAACTGTTAGCTACTTTGGATTGGAATCTTTCTGAAATACATTTTTTTTTTTTTTTTTTTTTTTTGTTTTTGAGACGGAGTTTCACTCATGTTACCCAGGCTGGAGTGCAATGGCGCGATCTCGGCTCACCGCAACCTCCGCCTCCTGGGTTCAGGCAATTCTCCTGCCTCAGCCTCCTGAGTAGCTGGGATTACAGGCACACGCCACCATGCCCAGCTAATTTTTTGTATTTTTAGTAGAGACGGGGTTTCACCATGTTGACCAGGATGGTCTCGATCTCTTGACCTTGTGATCCACCCGCCTCGGCCTCCCAAAGTGCTGGGATTACAGGCTTGAGCCACCGCACCCGGCCTGAAATACATTTTTAACTTCTATATAATTTTACCTTTTCATATATTAGTGTCTTCATTATGAACCTCAGCCATGTATTATGCTAGTCCTATAATGCCTTCGTGCTAATGATCTGTGTAGAATGATGGCAGTCCCACTGCTTATCACCTCTCACTCCTACCCCACAACCCCACGAATACAAACTGTTAAGAGAAAAAAGTACGTGCACAGACAATTTCTTTGCAGCATCATTGGAAGTTCCTTAATTATCAATAATGTGGGAAGTGAATTATAATTGAGCAGTTTGGTGATTAATATTCAGTCATTAAAATGATGGTCATAGAGACTACATAGCAACGTAGGTAAATGCTTGGCATAATATAGGTTAAAATTGTGTTAAGAATTATACAAATGGGAGATGATACAGAAGAAAAAGATTAAAAGGAAATATTTTAAAATGCTAACAGTAATTAGAATGGGTGGATTATAAGTAATTTTATATTTTTTCTATGTAATGAGATTATATTACTTTTATAATTATTACTTTTAATTTTCTATAAAAGGAAATATGGAAATTACAAGTCAAAGTAAATACTGTATTTTGATGTAACTCCTATTCTCCAAACACATAGAACAAAATAAATTAAATAGCACAAAAAATATAGCAGGTTCTGAAACAACATCTTTGTGGGCCAGAAATGAAACATGGACACAACGTTTTAAACAGGGCTGAAACAACAGACCAGCTGGCTTTCAGTCTAGCACTGACATCTAGTAGTTTTGCTCCTGTCAGGTAAAAGGATTAAAAAGTGCTTAAGTGTTTCTTGCAAGGCAGGAACCAAAGCCAGAATCACTACATGAAGCCAGGGGTTTGATTAAAATACCTGTCTTATTTATGAAAGGGTGAAAAGAGAAAAAAGCTAATCACTACCCGAAGCTATAGATTTTAGCTGATAAAGACACAGCCTCATCAGTAGCTACTGAATGAAGCCACTTGCTGAGTCAGTGACTTAATGTGTATCTATGACATTTCCAATGTCATTATTAAACTGTAGCCCCGAAATGTCATTTTAAGGCCTAGTTGTGGACTGGGAGCACAGAAGGCCAAGTGGGAGCAACTCTGAAAACATTAAATAGGAGAAGAGAGAAAAAAATTAAAAACTTTTTCTACTCAAAAGAAACCTATAATCCAAATTCTAAATTTATAAAGATACACAATCAGCCACCAGAACATGCATTTCTCTGGATGAATTTAGTTTTATGGAGCATTTCAACAAAGACTTTATTTTAAAAAATAAATTATTTATTTTTGACTAGGTAATAGATGCACATAGTACAAAATTCAAAGGTACAAAAAGGTAAACAGTGAAAAGTAAGTCTATCTCCACCTCTGTCACCTAGCCACCCAGTTTACCTCCCCACAGGCAATCACTGTTACCCATTTCTTGCTATCCTTTCTGAGACAGTTTTTGCATATACAAACATAAATATATATGCACACACACACACACACACACACACACACACATATATATATATAAATGGTAGTATTCTATACATACTATTACTTACCTAGCCTCTTTCAACTAATAACATGTTTAGAGATCATTTGATATTAATATTCATGGGATTATGTTATTCTTTTTAACTGCTGCATGGTATTCCAATGATTGAGAGAAATTTTTAAGCCTTTTTAGGATGCTCAGAGAAATAAATAAAGGGATACTTTCCAATTAAAGAGAGCTTAAAAACTGAAACAAAAGAGATTGTAAAAGAAAAAGTCAATGTAATAAAGAACTAGCTAGAGCTCTTAGAAATTAAAAATGTCAATCTGCCCAGAAGTAAACCCAAATACTTACAGCCAACTTATCTTTGACAAAGCAAAGCAAAACAAAACAAAACAAACAAAAAAACAAAAACATAAAGTGGGGAAAGGATACCCTTTTCAACAAATGGTGCTGGGATAATTGGCTAGCCACATGTAGGAGAATGAAACTGGATCCTCATCTCTCACTTTATCCAAAAATCAACTCAAGATGGATTAAGGACTTAAACCTAAGTCTTGAAACTATAAAAATTCTAGAAGATAACATTGAAAAAACCCTTCTAGACACTGGCTTAGGCAAGGATTTCATGACCAAAACCCAAAAGCAATTGCAATAAAAAATATAAATAGCTGGGACCTAATTAAACTAAAGAGCTTTGGCATGGCAAAGGAACAGTCAGCAGAAAAGAGACAACTCACAGAGTGGGAGAAAATCTTCATAATCTATAATATCCAGAATCTACAACAAACTCAAATCAGTAAGAAAAAGGCAATCAATGCCATCAAAAAGTGGGCCAGGGAAATGAACAGACAATTCTCAGAAAAAGAATACTTTATAATGGCCAACAAACATATGAAAAAATGCTCATCACTAATGATCAGGTAAATGCAAATCAAAACCACAATGCAATACTACCTTACTCCTGTAAGAATGGCCATAATCAAAGAATCAAAAAACAGTAGATGTTGGTGGGGATGCAGTGATCAGGGAACACTTCTGTACTGCTGGTGGGAATGTAAACTAGTACAGCCACTATGGAAAACAGTGTGGAGATTCCTTAAAGAACTAAAAGTAGAACTACCATTTGATCCAGCAATCCCACTACTGGGTATCTACCCAGAGGAAAAGAAGTCATTATTCGAAAAAGATACATGCACACACATATTTATAGCAGCACAATTCACAATAGCAATATCATGGAACCAACCCAAATGCCCATCAATCAACCAGTGGATAAAGAAACTGTGGTATATTTATACACAATGGAATACTACTCAGCCATAAAAAGCAATGGATAAACAACATTTGCAATGACCTGGATGAGATTAAACACGGTTATTTTAAGTGAGGTAATTCAGGAATGGAAAGCCAAACATCATATGTTCTCACTGATATGTGGGGCCTAGGCTATGAGGACATAAAGGCATAAGAATGATACAATTAGGTTTTGGGGACTTGGGGGGAAGAGTGGGGGTTGGACAAGGAATAAAAGACAACAAATATGGTGCAGTGTATACTGCTCGGGTGATGGGTGCACCAGAATCTCACAAATCTCACTAAATAACTCATAACCAAATACCACCTCATACCCCAATAATTTATGGAAAAATAAAATTAAAAAAAAAAAAAGTCAAACCTGGTTTGGTGGCTAACACCTGCAATCCCAGTAGCTTGAGAGGCTGAGGCAGGAGGATTACTTGAGCCCAGGAGTTAAAGGCTGCAGTGATCTATGACTGCATCACGGCTCTCAGGCAAGATGACAGAGCAAGACTCTATCTTTATAAAAAGAAAGAAAAAGAAATTATGTCGTTGGTATATAAAAAACTCAATAGATGGGATACACTTTATCTTTTATACCACTGATAAATGAATTAATGAGTTAGAATATAGCACTAAAAATTCACACAGAACACAGAAAAAAAGGTCAAAATATGAAAAAGTAGTTGAAAGACAGGATTGAGAGATTACAGTGTGTATAAAGAGTTATAGAAAAATATTGGTAGAAAACTAATTTTTGAAGATAACAATGGCTGAGAATTTTTAGTACTGAAGGGCCTGAGACATCAAATCAAAAGTGAACTTTATAGTGTCAAGCTGCTGAGACCATCTCGGTCATGGAGACCCCAACCCAGATGGCGCTGAAGGAATTAAGAAACAGAAACAGATATAGAGTGCAAAAGGTGGAACATCAGGGGTTACAGCATTCCTGGCTGAGAGCCTTGAAAAGAGTTTGACCCACATATTTATTGACAGCAAGCGATAATCATCATTACTGCAGTTTATAGATTAACGAAAAGCATTCTTCACAGGGAACAAAGCATTTTTTACTACTGGGAAGAAACAGGCTCTGACGCGTTTATCTACTGCAACTGGAACACATCAGGGTGCGGGTCCCTCATGCTATTGTTTGTGGTTCCGGAACGCCTTAAGCAGTCTTCTGTCCTGGATGGGTCAGGCATTTATTTCCCTTACTCCAGTAAACCAACAGCCTCCAGCAATGTGCGTCACTACCATCATGAGTATGTCATAGTGCTATAGATATCTTGTTTATGGCCAGTTTCTTTAAGGCCTGTTTATGACAGGCTTAGGGCCTGTTCCCAGCATCAAGCAGTTTAAATAAAGATAAATTCACATCTAGACAGGTTGCGGTGAAACTCTAGAATACCAAAAATCAAGAGAAAATCTTAGAAGCCACCAAAGTTAGAAGCCAGATTACCTACAGAAGTATGATAATTACACAAACAGGTTTCTCATTAGCAATGGTTGATATCAGGAGAAAATGGAGTAATATTAATATCTTCAGTATGAAGGCAAAATAATGTTCAATACCATGTTATATCCAGGTAAACTGTTAATCCAGACTGAAGAATTTTAATTAGGTAAAATGTTAACTGTTATTAATAGGAGGAAGAAAAGAATTTAGGAGCTTTGGGGGGTACATGTAAAACAAAATTTAAATTAAAATTCTAGATTAGCACTATCCAATAAAAATGTAATGCTAGCCACATATGTAATTTTTAATTTTATAGTAGTCACATTAAAAAAGAAAAGAGATAAAATTAATTTTTAATAACTCATTTAACCTAGTATGTCCAAAATATTATCATTTCAACATGTAATCAATATAAAAATTATTGAGATATTTTACTTTCATTTTTTTCATGCTAAGTCTTCAAAATCCAGTTTGTATTTTATACTTACAGCACATCTTTTTTCTTTTTTTTTGAGACAGAGTCTCACTCTGTCACCCAGGCTGGAGTGCAGTGGCACGATCTCGGCTCACTGCAACCTCCGTCTCCTGGACTAAAGCCATTCTTGTGCCTCAGCCTCCCAAGTAGCTGGGATTACAGGCAAATGCCACCACATTCAGCTAATTTTTATGTATTTAGTAGAGACAGGGTTTCACCACATTGGCCAGGCTGGTCTTGACTTCAAGTGATCCGCCTGACCCAGCCTCCCAAAGTGCTGGGATTACAGGCGTCAGGCACCGCACCTGGCCATTAGAACATATCTTAATTCAGGACTGCCTATCGAGAACTCAAAAGCAAATGTAGGTAATGGCTACATTACCAAATTGGACAGTATGGTTCTAGACTGTAACAACAAATAAATTGTATGCATGGGGAGTTTTGTTAAGTGGGAAGATATAATATGTTTAGGCCCTCTTCATGTTCAAGAGGTAGACAAAAATAAGTAATTTAAAACTCTTCTAGAAAATATATAATTAAATATATGTGATGAAAAAAGATGACTAAAATAATAGAAATACAAACCATTATACCTCTCAAAGCAGCAGAAGGGCAAAAGAGAATAGTGAAAACTTAATCATTTCAGTAAAAAGAGAGTTTAAAAAAATAAAAAATTTTAAGCAAAAAAAGAGATCATAAATAGAATATAGAAAACAAGAAGTAGAAAGAGTTCCAAATATATGAATAGTTCAAAGTAAATATAAATAAACTAATCTTCTTTATTAAGAGTCAACAATTTGAATAAAAAGCCAAATGATTTATCTGTTGATCTATCACTCTTTAGCAATACCAAAAATAAAACCACTGAGAAATGGGAAAAGAATACTGATAGAAATGATCAATATCAGACAGATGAAAGACCAAAGTCTTTAATAAATATAAAATGAAACAGTACACATTAATAAAAGGAAAAGTCTACGCAGGAGATATAATAATTATGAACCTGAATGCACCTTAAATATAGCCTTAAAATACATAAAGCAAAAACAGAATTATAAAGAATTAGAAGTCTACAATGATAGTGAGATATTTTAATACAGTTCTGTCCAAAATTGGTAAGTCAAGCAGATAAAAATTAGGCAGTAGAAGATTTTAAAATATCCTGAACAAATGGCTGTTATTAAAAAGTCGAAAAAATACAGATGCTGGCAAGGTTATGGAGAAAAGGAGCACTTATACACTGTTGGTGACAGTGTAAATTATTCAACCATTGTGGAAAACAGTGTGGTGATTCCTCAAAGACCTAAAAACAACTACCATTCAACCCAGTAGTCCCATTACTGGGTACATACCCAAAGGAATAAAGACCCATGCATGCATATGTTCACTGCAGCACTATTCACAATAGCAAAGGCATGGAATCAACCTAAATGCCTATCAATGGCAGACTGGCTAAGGAAAATGTAGTACATATAATGGAATACTATGCAGCCATGGAATACTATGCAGCCATAAAGAGAATGAGATCATGTCCTTTGCAGGAACATGGGTAGAGCTGGGGGCCATTATCTTTAGCAAACTAATGCAGGAACAGAAAACCAAACACTGCATGTTCTCACTTAGAAGTGGGAGCTATATGATGAGAACACATGGTGGACACATAGAGGGGTGCAGCAGACACTGGGGCCTTCCAGAGAGTGGAGGGTGAGAGGAGGGAGAGGATCAGGAAAAATAACCAATGAGTACTAGACTTAATACCTGAGTGACTAAATAATCTGTACAACAAACCTCTATGACACAAGTTTAGCTATATAACAAACCTACACATGTACTTCTGAACTAAACCGTTTAGAAAAGTGGCTGGGCAGGGTGGCTCAAGCCTGGAATCTTAGCACTTTGGGAGGCTGAGGCAGGTGGATCACCTGAAGTCAAGAGTGGAGACTAGCCTGGCCAACATGGTGAAAGCCCGTCTCTACTGAAAATACCAAAAACACCCAAAAAACAAAAATTAGCCAGACGTGGTGGCATGTGCCTCTAATCCCAGCTACCCAGGAGGCAGGAGAATCACTGTAGCCGCCACCCAGGAGATGGCAGCTACAGTGAGCCGAGATTGTGCCACTGCACTCCAGCCTGAGCAACAGAGACTCTGTCTCAAAAAAAAAAAAAAGTTTAAAAAATCTAGTATTTCTTTTTAAAAAAAGGCAATATGAACAGAGTTAATGCATAGCTGAACAAATGAGAAAAGGTATTTACAATGTTAAAAGCTGACAAGGGATTAATACACAGAATATACAAGGAGTCCTGCAAATAAAAATAAGGATGGCAACCCCAGTAGAAAAATGGGCAAAGATATGGACAAACAGTTGATAGAAAGGAAACCCTCACAGCTGTTATGTATGTAAAGAGACGCTCAAAGTTAGTAATCACACAAATGAGGATTAGAATAAAATGCCACTTTACATCTACTGGACTGGCAAAAATTTAAAAGCTGGATAAGCCAAATGTTGGCATGGATGGGTTCTGTGCCATAATGGTTGATGGGGTGTGGATGCTACAACCTTTCTGGGAGGATCTGGGGCTACTAATGCTATGACCCAGCAGGAGTATAGTCCAGAGACATTCCCGTGGGATCCACAAGAGACCACAGGTCTGAGGTTGTTTGGTGTGGTTTAAGTGTGTGGTAGAGCACTGGAGCCAGCTGAGTGCCCACCATCAATGGGAGAATGCACAGGTGAAATGTGGCAGGTGACTCCAGGGTGATGTTTGGCAACGGGAACCCAGATTAGATATGCCTGTTCCACATGTATGAGATTTCAGAACCTAGTAGGTTTTTAGAATGAAGAAAAAGCAGAATATGTAATATATTATCATTTATGCAAATAAAACATACACCCAAATAAGACCAGAATACCTATTTCGTAAGAAAACCAACATAGAAGCACAGAAGCAATGTATCACTACACTTCGATCAGAACAAAATCGTTGCATAAATGGGTAGGGGAGGAAATGAAAGTTGGAGGTGGGGATAAATGGAAACAAATGCTTAGACAACAAAGTGACCTGGGAACCTTGCACAGATTGGTGATGAAAATATGCTACAATAGGATAAAAGGATGATTAACCCCACCTTCTGTATCTGAGGTCTCAAAAACAAGCAAGCAAACAAGCAGGTAGAAAACAAAAACAAAAAGAAAAGATGTAAAACAGAGTTACCAAAATGGTGGTAGATTTCATGTATTTACATTAAACAAATACGTTTTTAACAACAAAAAATATCCTGAACAGTGTTTCTAATTAAAAACAAATGCTGGATAAAATGTAATGTATATATATTTTTTTCTTTTCTTCTTTTTTTCTTTTCCCTGAGACGGAGTTTAGCTCTTGTTGCCCAGGCTGGAGTGCAATGGCATGATCTTGGCTCACCACAACCTCCACCTCCGGGTTCAAGTGATTCTCCTTCCTCAGCCTTCCTTAGTAGATTGGATTACAGGCATGCACCACCATGCCCGGCCAAGTTTGTATTTTTAGTAGAGATTGGGTTTCTCCATGTTGGTCAGGCTGGTCTCGAACTCCTGACCTCAGGTGATCTGCCTGCCTCAGCCTCCCAAAGTGCTGGGATTACAGGTATGATAAGACACCGTGCCTGGCCTATATTTTTCTAATGTGTAGTTGAGCTCATAAGAAATAAACGAATCCATGGGCCAAAAATGAAATGGAATCACGAATGCAAAGAAGTAAACAGGTGTTCAGTTGGCTTTTACCCTGAAGGCTTCTGCCAAGTACTGATGACCTTGAGCTTCTGTTTTGACAAGTATGAGAAGTAAAGGGAGCAGGAGAGTTAATTCTAGAACAGTTTAAGGTGAGGAGTTTAGTAGAAAGTGACTCTGCATAGGCTGTGACCCCAAAAGTGCTTACTTTCAGCAAAAAGGTGATCTAGAGATCACCATCTTGTTCATCTAGGCTGTGGCATTGGGGAGAGGAGCGGCTGAATATCTTAATTTATTTTTATTTTAGAGAGAGACTCCCTCTCTCTGCCTATTTTGCTAAAGCGTTATATAACCTATATACTAATCCTTTTAGAGAGAGAGAGACTCTCTCTCTAAAATATTTTAAATAAAAATGAAATAAAATTTTATTTTAGAGGTAGAGTCCCACTCTGTTGCCCAAGCTGGAGTTCAGTGGCATGATCATAGCTCACTGCATAGCTCAAGGGATCTTCCCATTTCAACCTCCCGAGTAACTGGCTATAGGTGTGTGCCACTACCTTAGCTATTTAAAAAAACTTTTTTTTACAAACAGGGTCTTGCTATGTTGTCCAGGCTTCTCTCACACTGCTGACCTCAAACAATCCTCCCACCTCGGCCTTCCTAAGTGCTGGAATTACAGGCATGAGCCACTGTGCCTGGCCCTTTTCTGTGAATATCTAACCACAGTCCAGCACTCATGCATGTATGGGACATAAATTCACATTACCATATGGTTCAAAATCTCCAGCCAACAATTTTCATTTGGATCCAGGTTGGAAGCACTGTCATGTACCTGTAAAAACAAATGCAAGTCTGGCAAGCACAGTGGCACACACCTGTAGTCCTAGCTTCGTGGGAGGCCGAGGCTGAGCCCAGGAGTTCATGGCCAGCCTGAGCAAAAGAGCAAGACCCACCTCTCAGAGAAAAGAAAAAAAAAAAAAAAAAGGAAAACAAACAAACAAATGCAGATCTTCTCTGGAGGCAAAAAGTCAGTATCATAAAGTTGTTTCTCCCCAAATTATTCTATAAATTCAGTGTAGTTTTAGTTAAAATACCAACAGAGTTTTTCACAAAACTTGATTTTAAAACTTACATAGAACAATAAGACAGGCATGGTGGTGCCTGCCTATAGCATGTAGTCTTAAAACTAGAGTAGATCAAGTGACAGTGGAATATCCCAGAAACAGACCTCTGTATCTGTAAAAATGTTGTATGTGATAGCAGGGGCATTATGAGACAGTGGGGGATGGAAATGGAAGAGAAGTTTGGCTACATATATAAAAAAATAGAATAAAATTAGATCTCTACTTCACACCATAAGTGAAAATAACTTCCAGTTAGATTAAAGATCTAATTATAAAAGCAAACTTTTAAAAGTTTAGGAGAAAGTATATAATACAGTTGTGTTCTAAGTGTAAGAAAGGAGTTTTTTTTTGAGGGGGGGATTACAGCTATGAGCCACCGTGCCCAGCCTGCATTAATTATTTTAAAAAATTAATCTTCAACTTCACCATATATTGCTAAACTGCTCTTCAAAATAATGTTACAAATTTATACTTCAGTAATATCTGAGTGTGTATTTCTCAACATTTCAAGAGAAATATCAAGCATTTTTCTGCCAATACTTGGTATTTATTATTTTTATTTGCACTTCCATAATAAATAATAAGCTTGAAAATCTTTCTATAGCTCATTGTAGTTTATCTTACGTGATTCTCTGCCTATTTTGCTAAAGCATTATCTTATATAACCTATATACTAATCCTCTTCTGGTTATATACATTGAAAATATCTTTACATCTTCTCCTACCAATAATATAGCCTATCTTCTCACATTGTTATAATGTCTTTGATTACAATGAAGTTGAAAATTTTTATGTAGCTGAATTGATCAATCCTTAATGATTTATGCTTTTTGTATCTTAAAAAATCCTTTCTTGGCTGGGCGCAGTGGCTCATGCCTGTAGTCCTAGCACTTTGGGAAGCCAAGGTGGACAGATCACCTGAGGCCGGGAGTTTGAGACCAGCCTGACCAACATGGAGGAAGCCTGTCTCTACTTGAAATACAAAATTAGCCAGGTGTGGTGGCACATGCCTGTAATCTCAGCTACTCGGAGGCTGAGGCAGGAGAATTGCTTGAACCTGGGAGTGGGAGGTTACAGTGAGCCGAGATTGCACCATTGTACTCCAACCTGGGCAACAAGAATGAAACTGTCCCCCCCAAAAAAACCCCGTTGGGGTTTTAAATCTATCTGTGCATTAAGTATTTTCTGTAGACTGAATAAAATATCTTTGTTATTTTTAAAAAATTTTCAAATATATGAACATGCTCAATTTTTTTAAAAAGGTTGACTAGGCCAGGCGTGGTAGCTCATGTCCATAATCCCAGCACTTTGGGAGACTGAGGTGGGTGGATTACCTGAGGTCGGGAGGTCAAGACCAGCCTGGTCAACATAGTGAAACCCCATCTTAACTAAAATACACACACAAAAAAAATTATCTGGGCATGGTATCAGGCACCTGTAATTCCAGCTACTTGGGAGGCTAAGGCAGGAGAATCCCTTGAACAACCCGGGAAGCAGAGGTTGCAGTGAGCTGAGAGCACGCCATTGCACTTCAGCCTGGGCAACAAGCTCAACAATTCTGTCTAAAAAAAAAAAAAAAAAGTTTTACTAACTTTACACTAGCCTTTTAGAAAATATTTTTTGTATATATTTTTCTCAATTATGTAATTTGGTTTTTTTTGAGACAGGGTTTCACTCCTGTCGCCTAGCCTGGAGTGCAATGGCGCTATCTCAACTCACTGCAACATCTGCCTCCCTGGCTCAAACAATTCTCTTGCCTCGGCCTCCTGAGTAGCTGGGACTACAGGTGTGTGCCACCACACTTGACTAATTTTTGTATTTTTTGTAGAGACAAGTTCTCAGCATGTTGCCCAGGCGGGTCTCAAACTCCTGAATTCAAATGATCAGCTGTCATCAGCCTCCCAAAGTGCTGTATTACAGGCATGAGCCACAGTGCCCAGTCTCAGTCACATAATTTCTGACAAATATGGAAGTCATTGAACTAGTTTTACTTTAAAAAGCATCATCAGGGCTGAGCGTGGTGGCTCACACCTGTAATCCCAGCACTTTGGGAGGTGAGGCGGGCAGATCATTTGAGGCCAGGAGTTCAAGACCAGCCTGGCCAAAATGGTGAAACCCGGTCTCTACTGAAAATACAAAAATTAGCTGGGTGTGGTGGCGGGTGCCTGTGATCCCATCTATTCTGGAGACTGAGACAGGAGAATGACTTGAGTCCAGAAGGTGGAGGTTGCAGTGAATAGAGATCATGCCACAGCATTGCGGCTCAGGAGACAGAGTGAGACAACATCCTAAATAAATAAATAAATAAGCCAAGCATGGTGGCGGGTGCCTGTAGTCGCAGTTACTTGGGAGGCTGAGGCAGGAGAATTGCTTGAAGCCAGGAGGCAGAGGTTGCAGTGAGCTGAGATCATGCCATTGCACTCCAGCCTGGGCAACAAGAGCGAAACTCAGTCTCAAACAAACAAACAAAAAAACAAACAAACAAACAAAAAAAGCATAATCAGTAAAGGTAAACCTGTAAGGGAAAAATGGATTTGACAATATAAGAATTAAAATTTTGATTAGCTGAGCATGGTGGCATGTGCCCATAGTCCCAGCTACTGAGGAGGCTGAGAGAGGAGGGTTGCTTGAGCCTAGGAAGTTGAGGCTGCAGTGAGCCATAATCACCATTGCACTCCAGCCAGGGCAACAGAGACCCTGTCTCAAGAAAAAAAGAATTAAAATTTTGATACGGTAAGAAAACATAAACCATATTAAAAGATAGAAATAGATAGAAAAATATATGCAATGCACAGTATTTGAAAAACGGATATATTATCTTTAAAGATGTTTTTTACAACTCAGTAATTAATCCTACAGTTGTAAAATCAGCAAGGAACATGAACAGCAAAGACATAATTTTCTAATAAATGTGAAAAAGGTTCAACTTTACTAAAAATAAAAGTTTCAACTTAAAACAAGATGATTTTTTTTTCCTAGCACTTAAATTTTTTTTTTTAAAGACCTATGTGGCAACAATTTGGAAAATGGACATTCTTCTAACTGCTGGTGGAATTGTATATTGGTATGTTTTTCTGGAGGACAATTTGATTATATTTTTTTAAAATGTACATTTAAAAAAATTCCATTTTAGCAATGTTTTTCTGGGAATATACTTAGAGAAATAAATAGGGATGTGATTAATATTTGGCTGTAAGTATGCTCATCTTAGTGTTTTTTAGTAGTAAAAAATTACAAGCAATAAAAATACCCCACAATTGCATATTCATTTTAAAAAGAAGCCGGGCATGGTGGCTCACCCCTGTAATCCCAGCACTTTGGGAGGCCGAGGCGGGCGGATCATCTGAGGTCAGGAGTTCAAGACAAGTCCTGCCAACCTGATGAAACCCTGTCTCTACTAAAAATACAAAAATTAACTGGGTGTGGTGGCGGGCACCTGTAATCCCAGCTACTCTGGAGGCTGAAGCATGAGACTCACTTGAATCCAGGAAACGGAGTTTGGAGTGAGCCAAGATCCTGCCACTGCACTCCAGCCTGGGGGACAGAGCAAGACTCGTCTCAAAAAAATTTTAAAAAAATAAAAAGAATTAGGTTTAAAACCTATAAATTAAGCTAAACATCAAGAAAGTGATTATTTTTGTGATGGATTTTTTTTTCATTAAAAGTATTTTCAATAGAAATGTTTTTTGTTATTGTTCTTTTTAAAATAAGAGATGGGGTTTTGTCGTGTTGCCCAGGTTGATCTTGAACTCCTGAGCTCAAGTGATCTGCCCATCTCGGCCTCCCAAAGTGTTGGGATTATAGGCATGAGCTACCACCACACCTGGCCAGGAAATGTATTTTTATAATTAAAAAATAGTTACTGGAAATCACCATAGAATAAATCCATAATGTGTCCCCTACTCATCTCTACTTTCCCACACACAGCACTCCTAACTGCTGCTTCTCAAGAGGACACCATCCCCTTACATGCCACCTTTGCTTACTCTTTGACCACTTAGAGTGTTCCTGCTCATCTTTTAGTCAATTCAAATGATACCATCATGAAGTCTTTCCCAGCCACCCTCCACACAATTACTTTGTGTAATTATGTAGTTAAAATGTCTTTTCTGCTGGGCAGTGAACTCCTCTTTCATTTATTTTATATATTATTTTATAATTATTTGTTGAATGCATATGTGTCTGGCATCATGTGTATTATATATTGCAGATCTAACCATGAGCCTAGGCAGATAGGTTCTTTCTGCCTTCAAGGAGTTTATAGCCTTGTAAAGTTGTTCCTTACAGTATAATATTGAGTATTACAATAGAAGCTCCCAGAATGCTTTGGGAACTCAGAGAATTGGTAGGTCTAACAGGCTGGTTAAACAGGGAAGGATTCCTGGAGGGGATAACAGCTGAATACCGTTATACACCACATAACAACATTTAAGTGAGTGACGCCATATACAACAGTGGTTCCAGAAGATTATAATGTTTCAGTGAGTGGTGCCACATACAACAGTGGTTCCAGAAGATTATAATGGAGGTGAAAAGTTTCTATTGCTTAATACTTACTATGTTATACTTTTTATTGTTATTTTAGAATGTACTACTCCTTTTTTAAAAAAAAAAAAAAAGTAAACTGTAAAACAGCCTCAGGTAGGTTCTTCAGGAGGTATTCCAGAAGAAGCCATTGTTACCAGGAGATGTGTGTTATTGCCTCTGGAGGCCTTCCAGTGAGGCAAGATGT
The DNA here is from genome assembly GCF_009761245.1 of Sapajus apella. Taxonomy (NCBI): domain Eukaryota; kingdom Metazoa; phylum Chordata; class Mammalia; order Primates; family Cebidae; genus Sapajus; species Sapajus apella. The sequence continues at coordinate 3,155,846 of NW_022436986.1, forward strand.
GGAGGTGGAAGACAGTGATATTGATGATTTTGACCCTGTGTAGGATTAGGCTAATGTGTGTCTTTGTTTCTAACAAAAAAGTTTAAAAAGTAAACATTTTAATATAAAAAAGTTTATAAAATAAGGATATAAAGAAAAAATATTTTTGTACAGTTGTACAATGTGTTTGTGTTTAAGCTGTTATTACAAAAGAATGAAAAGTTTAAAAAATTAAAAATTCATGAAGTAAAAAAAGCTATAGTAATCTAATGTTAATTTATTACTGAAGAAAAAATTTTAAATTAATTTAGTGTAACCTAAGGGTACAGTGTTTATAATGTCTACAATAACAGACAGTAATGCCCTAGGCCTTCACACTGACTCAATCCTCACTCACTGACTCACCCAGAGCAACTCTCACTCCTGCAAGCTCCATTCAAGGTAAGTGCCTTTTACAGATGTAACATTTTAAATATTTTATACAGTACTTTCACTGTATTTTTTCTATCTTTTGATATACAAATACTTACAATTGTGTTACAGTTGTCTACAGTATTTAGTACAGTAACATGCTGTGCACATTTGTAGCTTATGAATGATAGGCTATATACCATATAACCTCAGTGTGTTGTAGGCTGTATGATCTAGGTTTGTGTAAGTACATTCTATGATGTTCACACAACAACAAAATCACCTAATGACACATTTCTCAGAATGTATTCCATCATTAAGCCACACATGACTGTATTAAAAAGCAAGCAAGAATTAGCCAGATCAATGGACAGGGGGAAGGTTGTTTCAGGTAACAGAAAGAACCTGTGTAAAGGCCTGGCATTTGAAAACCATGATCAATTTCAGGAAGATCATTACGGTATTTGTGGATATTGAGGTTGATTTCTGACAATTATTTGTAAATTTATCTTGGAAGAAGTGCCAGAATTCATTTCTTCTGTAAGAGATTAGGATAACAGCATGCATTAAAGAAAGCATTCTAATGTTAAACGAAAATTCAGTATAAATAGTTTATTTTTTAAGTATTTGTATTAAATATATTGTCACTAAGGATTGAGAAGTTAGTGTAAAATAATAAAAAGTCTGAATTATAGAGTATTTTAAGTCTATTTCTTAATCTTGATTGGTCCTAAAAAATGTTGCTAAGAGATTATTTGGGAAATAACCTTGAGTTAAAAGATTTAAAATAATGGCAATTCTTTTAGCAATTTTTGTATGTAAATGTGTTCTAAATAGAAAAAGATGTTCCTTGTAGCAGAGCAAATATTTCTCATGATTTTGATGATGTGTATGGTGTCCCTCTCAACAATCAAGTCTTCAAAACTTCCTCTATCTCCTATTAAATTCTCTCTCATCATTTTTGTTTCCTATACAGATTCTCAAGTTCTTTTTTTCCCTTCTATCACTTCACTGTTTTCCAAACACTTACCCCTATTTCCAATTCCAAATAAAAATCGGTAATTTAAAGCAAATGGATCCAATTGCAATGTGACTGTGATTAAAGCATAGTATCCTGGCTCTGTGATCATGTGAAGTATACTTATAGTATATCAGGGTCACTGGGTTTATATAGTGAGTGTGTAGTCCTTTTTCTTTATTTCTTGACTAGGTAATATAGTGACTGTTTCTTAAATCAAGTTTCCTTCAAAAAGAGATTAAATGAACCAGGGTTTTGTTTTTCTGCTTTTATAGATTTCTTGATAACCGGCTGTTTGCTACCTGCTCTGATGACACTACAATAGCACTATGGGATCTCAGAAAATTGAACACCAAAGTATGCACTTTACATGGTCACACTAGCTGGGTGAAGAACATCGAATATGATACTAATACAAGACTCTTAGTAACATCAGGATTTGATGGAAATGTCATTATTTGGGACACTAACAGGTTTGTGAATAGGAGATCATGTTAGGATTATGAACAAAAACTTTTTTTAAAGATGGTGAACAAATTCAGTGTTCTGTCCTAGCCTCAAGAAAGAAACTGGCTTTAGGAAAAACAATCAAAAAGTGATGATATCTTTTGTTACTTGTACCTAGTCATATATTGTAACTAAAAACTTTGGAGAAAATTATCTAGGAAGGAGTCCAACTAGTAGAGTTAATGATGAAAACTGGCTTATAGAGTTTCCTGAATTTAAGGAAAAAATATTTTTGTTATTTCTCCTGTGAAACTAAACTATTTCTCATTTTTTGTTCCCCCAATTCTACATACATTTATTTTGTAATATTTGTTCTTTGTTTTCATGCATTGAGAGAGTAGATTTCATTTGGAGTGGTACTGATCTTAAAGGGAATGTTTGGAAATAAAGCCTGGGGCAGTGTTGGTTGTCACTATGGGAGAAGAGAGATAACTACTAGCATTTAGTCAGCAAAGACCAGAGTTCCTAAACATCCTGCAGTACACAGGTCAGTGTGCACAGTGGACTAATTGTCCCACCTAAAATGCCAGTTGTGCCTCTGTTGTGAAACATTCCAGTAAAATGTCTCCTTATAAAGAAATTGACATTTAAAGAGTTGAGGTTTGAAAAATAATTAAAATATGCCTGCTTTGCTAGCCATGGTGAAATGATAATGTAGTAAACACACCATGATCATTCATGCCCCCCTGATTTTTTATTTTTTGTAGAGAGGGGGTCTCGCTATGCTGCCCAGGCTGGTCTTAAACTCCTGGGCTCAAGTGATCCTCCTGCCTCAGCCTCCCAAAGTACAGGGATTATGGGCAGGAGCCATTGTGTGTGGCCATCATTTCTGAAATATTATTTTTAAAAGTCATATGTAAAAAGACAGGGGCTATTCTTAGAGATTTCTAGCTATCCATACTCTTTGAGTGGAAGACAAAATTATTGGTTGTCTTTAGACAAAGACAAGCATACCTACTAAATGAATTTGTTTACTAAAATTTAGAAATAAAATTTGAATAGAAATATAAATGATAACTTCCAAATTAGTAGAGGGTAAAAAACTAATAAAACATGATTAATCAAGCAGAGAAGGGAAGGAAAAAAAGAGAATTATTCAAAAGAATGGGTAAATTGGGAAGCACAAAACTAGTCATATACTGCAACTAAAAATGTTGGAGAAAATTATATAAGAAGGAGAGCAAGTCATATAGTTAATGATGAAAACTGGCTTATAAAATGAGTTTCCTGAACTTCATGAAAAATATTTTTTGTTATTTCACAAAGCATAAAACTGTTAGGCAGATGACCTAAGCTTCAATCCAAATATTAATAATTGTGAGAAACATATATGGACTAAACTGTCCAGTTAAAAATAGTGTTAAATTAGATTAAAAATAAAACAACTATATTTTCTTTGTAAGGGACACAGATAAAGCATACAAACCCGGGAAAGTTGAAAGTAAAAGGATGAGAAAAAAAACATAATTATTCATCAAAGGCAAAACAGTTGTAGCTACATTAATAGCAGATAAAATAAACTTTAAGGCAAAAAGCATTATTATTGATAAAAAGGTTCTCTAATAAAAGATTCATTTCATAAAATATAAAAGAATTATCAGCTTATATGCACCTAAAAACAGTATAAAACTATAAAAAGCAAAAGTATTAAGCTAATATAAATGCTAAGGAAAAAAAAAAGTAGACAGAATTACAAGAAAGAAGTGAGAAATCCCCATCTCAGTGGAAAATATTAACAGCCTTCTCTCATTTACTAATAGATAAGATAGCCAAAAATGGGCCAGGCATAGTGGCTCATGCCTGTAATCCCAGCACTTTGGGAGGCCGAGGTGGGCAGATCACTTGAGGTCAGGAGACCAGCCTGGCCAACATGGTGAAAACTCCATCTCTACTAAAAATACAAAAATTAGGCCAGGCGTGACAGCTCACGCCTGTAATCCCAGCACTTTGGGAGGCTGAGGTGGGTGGATCACGAGATCAAGAGATCGGGACCATCCTGGTCAACATGGTGAAACCCCATCTCTACTAAAAAAAAAATACAAAAATTAGCTGGGCATGGTGCCACACGCCTGTAGTCTCAGCTACTCCGGAGGCTGAGGCAGAATTGCTTGAACCCGGGAGGCGGAGGTTGCAGTGAGCCAAGATAGTGCCACTGCACTCCAGCCTGGCGCCTGGTGACAGAGCACGACTCTGTCTCAAAAAAAAAAAAAAAAAAAAGAAAGGCCAATCTGTAATATGAATGTAAATACAAATATTCTAAATGCAAGGAAATTAAACCCTACAATATAGTAAATATCATGACCAAGTTGGGCTTACTCAAGGAATGAAAAGATGGTTTATCAATAGAAATTATATTAATATAATTACCCACATTAACAGATAAAATGGATAAACCTATATGATTGTTTCAAATGAGGAGTAAGATTCAACATTTAGTCATAATTAAAAACAAAAGAAAGGAGACATCATAACCAACCTTACAGAAATCAAACGGATTAATAAAGAATACTATGAGCAACTTTATGGCAACAAATTAGGCAACATAGATGAACAGATAAGATACCTAGGGAGTCATAAATTACTGAAACTGACAAGATAAATAGAAAATCTATAGATTTATAGACCTATAGCAGGTAAAGAAATTGAATTGGTAAATTTTTTTTTTTCAGATGGAGTCAGTCACTGCAACGTCTGGCTCCTGGGTTCAAGTGATCCTTCTGCCTCAGCCTACTAAGTAGCTGGGATTACAGGTGCCCTCCACCACCCCTGGCTAATTTTTGTATTTTTAGTAGAGACAGGGTTTTACCATGTTGGTCAGGCTGGTCTGAAACTCCTGACCTGAGGTGATCTGCCCACCTCTGCCTCCCAAAGTTGCTGGGTTTACAGGTTCAGTGAGCCACTGTGCCTGGCCTGAATTGGTAATTTAAAAATACTCCCACATGAAAAGCCCAGAATCAAATGGCGTCACTGAATAATTCTACCAAATATTTACATAGTAAATAATAATAATCCTTCATAAACTCTTCCAGAATATAGAGGAGACAGGATGTTTTCCAACTCAGTCTTTGAGTCTAGTATTATCCTGATACCAAACCAGACAGACACCGTAAGAATAGAAACTACACAGCCAGGCGTGTTGGCTCACATCTGTAATCCTAGCACTTTGGGAGGTGGAGGCAGGTGGTTCACTTGAGGTCAGGAGTTTGAGACCAGCCTGACCAACATGGTGAAACCCCATCTCTACTAAAAATACAAAAATTAGCCAGGTGTGGTGGGTGGCACATGCCTGTAATCTCAGCTACTTGGGAGGCTGAGGCAGGAGAATCATGTGAACCCAGGAGGTTGCAGTGAGCTGAGATCACACCATTGCACTCCAGCCTTGGGGACAAGAGCGAAATTCTGTCTCAAAAAAAAAAAAAATATTAGCAAAGCTAACAATATATGTAAAACATTTTTATGTCATCACCAAGTGGAATTTATCCCAGGAATACAGGATTGGTCTAACTAACAAAATCAGTTAATATAACACATCATACTAATAAAGATCAAAACCCACATGATCAAGACAGAAAGCACTTGACAAAAATCTCTTTGTGATAAAACTAGGCCTAAAAGAGAATGTATTCAACAGCTAAGAATCTTGCTTAACATTGAAAGACTGAATGCATTCCCCCTAAGATTGGAAGCAAGGCTCTCACCACTTTTATTTGATATTATACTGGAGGTACAACATTGCACTGGAGGTGCAATCAGGTAAGAAAAAGAAAGAAAAGACATTCAGATTGGAAAGGAAGAAGTAAAACTCTCTTCATATGCAGGAGATATGTTCCTGCATATAGAAAATAGTAAGGAACTACCAAGAAATCCACTAGACTTAAGAAACAAGTTTAGTAAATTGAAAAGATATACAAGATTAATATAAACAATCAATTGCATTTCTACTTATAAGCAATGAACAATCCAAAAATGAATGAAGAAAATAATTTCATTCACAATAGCATCAAAAAGGGTAAAATACATAGGAATAAATTTAACAAAATAAGTATGAGATTTGTACACTGAAAACTATAAAACATTGCCAAAGCGAATATAAATGTAATGTAAATAAATGGAGAGGTAGTCCATGTTCATGGATTAGAAGACTCCATATTATTAATCCATAACATGTATTGGCAAGGGTTTGGAGAAACTGGCACCATCATTGCTGAAACCCACATCGCTGGTGGGAATGTAAAATGGAATAGTCACTTTAGAAAACAATTTGGCAATTTCATAAAATGTTAAACATGGAGTTACCATATGACCCACCAATCACATTCCTAGATATCTACTCAAGAAAAATGAATGTATGTGGCCACACCAAGACTTGTAAGTGAATGTTTATAGTAGCACTCATAATAAGCAAAAAAGGGAAGCAATCCAAATATCCAGCAAGTGGTAAATAAACCAAATGTGTTATATTTATGCAACAAAATAATATTTGGCAATGAAAACGAACAAAGACTTGATACATGCTACAACATGAATGGACCTCAAAAAATTATGCTGCGTGAAAAAAGCCAACTTGCAAAAGACTACTTACTGTATGAGTCTATTTATATGAAATATCCAGAATAGGTAACTCTATAGAGACAGAAAGTTGATTAGTAGTTGCCTGGAGGTGAGAATGGGAACAGAGAATGCTTGCTAATGGGTAGGAGGAATCTTTTAAGGTGATGAAAATGATCTAAAACTGGATTGTGTTGATGATTGCACTTCTCTACAAATTTAATCAAAAATTACTTTACACCTAAAATGAGTGACTTTTTATGGCATGTAAGTTATGCCTTAATTAAATTCTTGAATCATTAACTAGAGACAGAAGGAAATGTAGGAAATGTATCAAAAGTATACACTAAAAATTACAGCACTTTTTTTTTTTTGAGACAGAGTCTTGCTCTGTCACCTAGGCTGGAGTGCAGTGTTGCAATCTTGGCTCACTGCAACCTCTGCCTCCCAGATTCAAGCAATTCTCCTGCCTCAGCATCCCCAGCAGCTGGTATTACAGGCATGTGCCACCATGCCTGGCTAATTTTTTGCATTTTTAGTACAGATGGGGTTTCACCATGTTAGCCAGGATAGTCTCGATCTCCTGACGGTGATCCACCCACCTTGGCCTCCCAAAGTGCTGGTATTACAGGCATGAACCACCATGCCCGGCTTACAGCACATTTTTAAACGGTGAACCTTAAGAAGTTTTCTCCATAATATCTGGAAGGAGAACTTGCTCACTGTTACTACTACTGTTTATCAGTGTCATGGGGTAAAGTAGGGGAGGGTACTAGTTGGTGCAATAAAAGAAAGAAGAAAACAATTATATATGGATTGGAAATAAGAAAACATTATTATTCACAGATGATTTATCAGGGGTTGGCAAACTATTTCTGTAAAGGACCAGGTAGTTCATATTTTAGGCTTTGTGTACTACATGGTCTCTAAGCTGTCACAGATGATACATAAATAAATAGATGTGGCTGTGCTCATACAAACTTTATAAAACCAGGCAGTAGCCAGGCACAGTGGCTCATGCCTGTAATCCCATCACTTTGCAAGGCCAAGGTAGGAGGACTGCATGATCCCAGGAGTTTGAGACCAGCCTGGGCAACATAGTGAAACCTCATCTCTAAAAAAATTTTAAAACATTAGCCAGCGGTGGCCATGTGTACCTGTAATCCCAAGTACTCAGGAGGCTGAGACAGGAGGATCCCTTGAGCCCAGGAGTTCAAGGTTGCAGTGAGCCATGATTGTACCAGTGTACTCTAGCCTGGGTAACAGATTGACACCCTGTCTATAAAAAATAAATAAAACCAGTAAGTGGGCCAGATTTGGCCCATGGGCCAAAGTTTTCTAACCCCTGATCTATATAGAAAATCTTAGAAATTCCTCAGAGAAATTATCAGTTAGAGTTAACAAAGGCCATTTGATATAAATTACGGAAAACAGTAGAGGTTCCTCAAAAAATCAAAAAAGAACTACCATATAAGTCCAACAATTCTTCTACTAGGTATATATCCAAAGGAAATTAAATCACTATGTCAAAAAGTTATCTGCACTCCCATGTTCATTGCAGCACTATTCACAATAGCCAACATTAGGAGTTAACCTAAACATCCATCAATAAATGAATGTATTAAAAATGTTGTCATATACACAGCGAAATACTATTCAGCCTTAAAAAATAAGGAAATTTTGTCATTTGCAACAACATGAATGAGCCTGGAGGACATTATATTAAGCAAAATAAGCCAGGCTCAGAAAGACAAATATCACTTATATGTAGAATCTAATAAAGTCAAAAACTCATAGAAGCAGATAGTAGAATGGTGGTTAGCCGGGACTGGGGACAGGTGGGTGGAGTACAGTAGAGGGGAAATGTTGGTCAAAAAGTACAAAATTTCAGTTAGGAGGAATAAGTTCAAGAGATTTATATTGTACAACATAGTGATCATTGTTAATGACAATTTACTGTTGTTATATAAGTGAAATTTATTAAAAGTAGATTTTAAGTGTTATCATAAATGCTAAGTATGTAAGGTAATGTAATGTATATATTAGTTAGCTTGATTTAGCCATTCCACAATATTTCAGATATCAAGTAAACCATTAAAATAATTTATTTTTTTTTTTAGGCCTGGCATGGTGGCTCTCGCCTGTAATCCCAGCACTTTGGGATGCCAAGGCGGGCAGATCACTTGAGGTCAGAAGTTCAAGACCAGCCTGGCCAACATGGTGAAACCCTGTCTCTACTAAAAATAAAAAAATTAGCCTGGTGTGGTGCCACACGCCTGTAATCCCACCTACTTGGGAGGCTAGGGCAGGATAATTGCTTGAACCTGGGAGGCAGAGGTTGCAGTGGGCCGAGATTGTGCCATTGCAATCCAGCCTGGGTGACAGAGTGAGACTCTGTCCAAAAAAAAAAAAAAATTTTTTTCTTTTTTTTTTTTTTTGAGACACGGTCTCACCCTGTTGCTCAAGCTGGAATATAGTGGCACAATCATAGCTTACTATCACCTTGACCTCCTGGTCTCAAGCCATCCTCCTACCTCAGCCTCTCGAGTAGCAGGGACCACAGGTGTATGCAACTCCGCCTCGCTACTTTTAAATTTGTTTGTGGAGACAGCATCTCATTATGTTCCCCATGATGGTCTCTAACTCCTGGCTCAAGTGGTCCTCCCCGCTCAGCCACCTAAAGTACTGGGATTACAGGTATCAGCCACTGCACCTAGCCAATAAGCAAATTTTAAAATAACGTCATAAACTGCCTGGGCACAGTAGCTCATGCCTGTAATCCCAGCACTTTGGGAGGCCAAGGCGGGTGGATCACTTGAGGATAGAAGTTTGAGACTAGCCTGGCCAACAGGGTGAAACCCTGTCTTTACTAAAAATACAAAAATTAGCCGGGTATGGTGACAGGCACCTGTAATCCCAGTTACTTGGGAGGCTGAGGCGGGAGAATCATTTGAACCTGGGAGGCGGAGGTTGCAGTAAGCCAAGATCACGCCACTGCATTCCAGCCTGGGTGACAGAGTGAGACCCTGCCTCAAAAAAAAAAAAAAAAGAAAGAAAAAATCTATTAGAAGATAGACATTGAAAAGTTACCTAGAATATAACATATGGAAATGAAGAGATAGAAAATATGAAAAGCAAGTTGTAAGACAAGGAGAGTCAAACATAAATGTCTGAAACATATATTTGGAACTCCAAAAGAAGAGAGAAGATCAGTGAAGGGCAATATTGGAATAATGACTGAGAAACTTTTAGAATATATGAATAATATGAATGTTAAGGCTTGGAAAGTCAAACAAATCCCAATAAAAATAAATAAGCAGAGATCCAAATTTACATATACCAATGAAATTACAGTACTCTAAATAGACAGAAGATTAGCCAGAGGGGGTAAAAAGATAAATTATCCAAAGTAATGTCAGACTAATAGCAAACTCATAAACAGTAACAATGGAAGCTAAAACCCTGTGGAACATTATCCTAAATATTCAGAAAGAAATAACAACCTAAGATTATATGCTCAGCTAAACCTTTATTCAGTTGAGTTGAGCTGGACATACTGGCTCATACTTACAATCTCAGCACTTTGAGAGGCTGAAGTGGGAGGATCACTTGAGACCAGGTGTTCAAGACTAGCCTGGACAACATAGCAAGACCTCATCTCTACAAAAAATTTAAAAATTAGCCAGGAGTGGTGGTGCGCACCTGTAGTTCCAGCTACTTGGAAGGATGAAGTGGGAGGATCCCTTGAGCCTGGGAATTTGAGGTTACAGTGAACCGTGATTGTGCCACTGCACCCCAGCCTGGGCAACAGAGGGAGACCCAGTCTCTTAAAAAAAAGTATGAAATAAAGATTTTTAGAACAGGCCAGCATGGTGGCTTATGCCTGTAATCCCAGCACTTTGGGAGGGCGGTAGATCACCAGAGGTCAGGAGTTGGGAGACCAGCCTGGCCAACATGGTGAAACCCTATCTCTACTAAAAATAAAAAAAATTAGCTGGATGTGGTGGTAGGCACCTGTAATCCCAGCTATTCAGGAGGCTGAGGCAGGAGAAGCATTAAAGTCCGGTAGGTGGACATTGCAGTGAGCTGAAATCGCACCATTGCACTCAGCCTGGGTAACAAGAATGAAACTCTGTCTTTAAAAAAAAAAAAAGATTTTCAGAGCAACAAAAAGTGAGATAATTTACCTCGACAAAGTTTAACTTTGAAAAATTCTGGCCAGGCCTGGTCGCTCGTGCCTGTAATCCTAGCACTTTGGGAGGAGGCCGAGGCAGGTGGATCACCTGAAGTCAGGAGTTTGAGACCAGCCTGGCCCCATATCTACTAAAAATACAAAAATTACCAAGGGAATGGTAGCACATTCCTGTAGTCCCAGCTACTCGGGAGGCTAAGGGAGGAGAATCGCTTGAACCCTGGAGGCGGAGGTTGCAGTGAGCCGAGATTGTACCATTGCACTCCAGCCTAGGTGACAAGAGCGAAACTCTGTCTCAAAAAAAAAAAAAAAAAAAAAAAAAAATCTGAGGGATACACTTCAGAAAGAAAGGATCAAAAAAGGAATGTTGGAGCTGAATGAAGGAATGATGAGCAAAAGGATTGTTAAGCATGTATGTAAATCTACATATACATTGACTTTAAATTCTTTTTTTTTTTTTGAGACAGAGTTTCACTCGTTACCCAGGCTGGAGTGCAATGGCGCGATCTCGGCTCACCGCAACCTCCACCTCATGGGTTCAGGCAATTCTCCTGCCTCAGCCTCCTGAGTAGCTGGGATTACAGGCACGCACCACCATGCCCAGCTAATGTTTTTGTATTTTTAGTAGAGACGGGGTTTCACCATGTTGACCAGGATGGTCTCGATCTCTTGACCTCGTGATCCACCCGCCTCGGCCTCCCAAAGTGCTGGGATTACAGGCTTGAGCCACCGCGCCCGGCCTAAATTCTATTTTTTTAACAGCTAAAAGTTTCACAACTTTTTCCTCTGGTACTCATATTTTCATTATATTTTTCTCATAGAATTATATCCTGCTATATGCTCAAGCTGGTATGCAGTGGCACAATCATAGCTCGCTGAACCCTCCACTTCCCAGGCTCAAGCCATCCTCCTACCTCAGTCTCCAGCTTTTATTTTTTGTAGAGACATAATCTTGTGATGTTACCCAGTTTGGTCTTGAACTCCTGGACTCCATTGATCCTACCACCTCAGCCTTTAAAGTATTGGGATTGTAGGTGTGAGCCACCACACCCTGCCTACTGATCATTCTTATCTGCATCAAAAATATGCATGTAAACTGACATTAATTTTAAAATTTGTTTTCTGTGACCACAGGGCTATTAGTGTTATATTTATCCTGGATTTAATGATTACAATATTATGAGTTCAAAATTAAAACAACATGTATTATTTTAAATATTAGTAATTATTAACATAAGAAGTAAAATTTATTGGAAAGACGTCTCGTTTTTGAAGTTTCAATTTTTGTTTTTAATAGAGACAGGGTCTGTGTGTCACCTAGGCTGGAGTACAGTGGTATGATCATAGCTCACTGCAGCCTCAAACTCCTAGGTTCAAGTGATCCTCCCACCTCAGCCTCCTGAGTAGTTGGAACTACAGGTACACACCACCACATTCAGCTATTTTAATTTTTAAAATTTTTGTAGGGATGGGGGCTCACCATCTTGCCTAGGATGGTCTTGAACTCCTAGACTCAAGCAATCTTCCTGTCTTGGCCTCCCAAAGTGTTGGGGTTATAGGCATGAGCCACCATGCCTAACCTCAAATATTTGTTAATTGATACATTGTAACTGTACACATTTATAGGGTACAACTTGATGTTTTGATACATGTCTGTTGTATAATGAGCAAAACAGTATTTAGCATGCACTTATCATTCCTTTGTGGTGAGGAAATGTAACAGTCACTCTTCTAGCTATTTTATAATATACTGTATCTTACTATTAACCATTATCACCCTACTGTGCAATATATTACCCTAGAACTTATTCTTCCTAATTGTAACTTTGAACCCATTGACAAGCTCTCCTCATCCTCCCTAAATTCTATTTTGAAAGGCAAAAAGATATGATTATTACTGAACCATTATATTTATGATAACTCTAGATTTTGTTGGCTTGGTTTCTCCTGTAGGTATACAGAAGATGGGTGTCCACATAAGAAATTCTTTCACACACGTTTTCTCATGCGAATGAGGTTAACACCAGATTGTTCCAAAATGTTGATTTCAACATCCTCTGGATATCTCTTAATTTTGCATGACCTTGACTTAACCAAGTCTTTAGAAGTAGGCAGCTATCCCATTTTAAGAGCAAGAAGAACTACTTCAAGTTCAGGTAAGCTTTTCTTTGTTGGCAAAAAAGATTCTTCTCAAGAATCTCAAAAATAGAGACGATATATGTTTCTTATCCAAAAATGATAGCAGGAAAAGGGGAAGACAATTAAAAGGCATTCCTCAGAAAGCTCAGTGATGGCTTTTTATCCAAGCAAGTATAATGATTTGTATGTATGTCTGACATATCATTAATATGTACCTCTGAATCACAAGTGGACTAGGAGGAATAACTGCTGACGCTAAAAATATTTTCTTTAGCTTTATGCTAGCACCAGGATCTTTTCATCAGTAATTTTGAATCATCACTATCTCAAAAACTCATAATGGCACAAGGTCTTAAGCCCTCTGGAATCAAGCAGAGCTTTTATTAAGTCATGGTGAATATAGAGTTTTAGTTTCAAGTCTATCTGTACTCTAGACTTATAGATGTCCAGACACAGGCAGCTGGTCCCATCTTATCTCATTACTCTCTAAACACTCTTGCTAAAGCTCTGTCTCTCTTCCCATTGCTGATTTTGTTAGACTTAAGTGAGTTTAGGGTTCTGAAAAACTTAAGTTTTGTATTTTATTAACATTATGTAATTTTTAAAAAGACTATATTTCATCTACCTTTGGGAAAGAGGGGACTGGTCTGGGGACATACCCATCATTTAAAATCCAGGGGAAAAAAGACGTAAGCATTTGGAACATAATGCTAATAAATTGCTATTAAAAGGCAGCTTCACATGGCTGGGGCCAGGTGCGGGGGCTCACACCTGTAATCCCAACCCTTTGGGAGGCCAAGGTTGGAGGATCGCTTGAGCCCAGGATTTCAAGACTAGCCTAGGCAACATAGGGAGACCTCATCTCTACAAATAACTTAAAAATTTAGCCAGGTGCAGTGGCTCATGCTTGTAATCCTGGCACTTTGGGAGACTGAGGTGGGCGGATTGCTTGAGCCCAGGAATTTGTGATCAGTCTGGGCAACATGGTGAAACCCTGTCTCTACAGAAAATACAAACATTAGCCATATATGGTGGCATGCCTCTATAGTCCCATCTACTCAGCTGGGATGGGGGGATCACCTGAGCTTGGTAGGCTGAGGCAGCAGCCAGCCATGATTGTGCCCCACTGCACTCCAGCCCTGGCAACAGAGAGAGACCCTGTGTCCACAAACAAACAAAAAAAAAAGAAAGAAAATGAAAAAAAAAAAAAAAAAGGTTGGAATCTTTCCCCATGTACACAGGGCTACTTCTGAAGATTCCTTTGGGAAAGTACAGACATCATTGTACTGCAGTTGCCTGGTGTAACTGGTAAAAGTAGAAATTTAAGTTTTACCAACTTACTTGCAAACAAGCGATTTCATAAATATACGAGTATAATCCTTTTAGATTCAAATTTGCCTTTTAAGTTAAAAAAGGTAAGCAGCTTTAGCTTAGTGAGAAATAGTGATTTAGAATGTCTGGTTGGCCTGTTTCAACTCAAAAACCCACAAGGTTTTTTATTTTTATTTTTTGAGACGGAGTCTCACTTTGTCGCCAGGTTGGAGTGCAGTGACATGATCTGGGGCCACTGCAATCTCCATCTCCCGGGTTCAAGTGATACTCCTGCCTCAGCATCCCGAGTAGCTGTGACTACAGCCACTTAAAAAAAAAAAAGACTAATTTTTGTATTTTTAGTAGAGATGGGGTTTCACCATGTTGGCCAGGATGCTCTTGATCTCTTGACCTCATGATCTGCCTTCCTTAGCCTCCCAAAGTGTTGGGATTACAGGCGTGAGCCACTGCGCCCTGCCAGGTTTTCAGTCTTCTAAGGATAATTCTGATACTAAATGTTACAGGAAATTAGACTAGTATGAATTCCTAACATAGGCATGGGACCACTAGTGAAATGTGATGATGAAATAGAGATTGCTATTTGGAGTAATATATCAGACTCCACTACCTGATACTCATTTAATTTTTTTCAATGTAAACTTTGTGTCACATCTCAGGGTATTTACATAAACTTGGCATAGTGGCACATGCCTGTAGGCCCAGCCACTCAGGAGGCTGAGGCTGAGGCAGAAGGATTACTTGAACCTAGGAATTAAGAGTCCAGCCTGGGCAACATAGCAAGATCCCTGTCTCAAAAAGAAAAAAAGGCTATTCATATAATTTCAAGAATGATAATGGAAGTTTTTGGTATACTTAAAGAAGAATCTCTTCATGTTTCTGGTAATGGACCTGTTGTTTGGACCCTATTTTATCATTAAACTATAGGCTTAAGAGCTTAGTTTTCATTTTCATTGAATTTTTTTTTTATCCCATTTTAGTACAGAAATGATGAGGATCCAAAGATGCTCCTATGATTATTTGGTTTTTCAGTTTTATTTCATATTGTCAAGTCTTTGATATAAAAGATTCAGAAAGGGACTAGATGTTAAAACACTTCAAAGAGCTGTCTTGCCTTCCTTAGTCTTTGTTATAGGCCAGTTTTATATGAGCATTTATTTTTAAAATTTTGAAACTATGGTTCGAGTAATTAAAAAGTTAAGAGCCACTACCAGAGTTATGCTAGGTTTACTGTCAGAATTTTTTTAATATTTTTAAGATTTGACCACTTCATCAAGTTCATCTGGTCCTAGAGTTTCTGGCTCACCTTGTCATCATAGTGATTCTAATTCTTCTGAGAAACACATGTCACGAGCCTCTCAAAGAGAAGGTAGGTTGAAAGTTGGATTTTATAATCTTGTAACAACAGATTCTGCCAATCTGACTGATTGATTAAAACCAATTTTTTGGCTTTAAATTGGTTATAATCCATAAAAATAAAAGCAATGGAGATGACGTGATTTATCCCTCAGTCATCATCTTTAGAAAGCTAATCGAGAGTCTCTGGGGTTGAATATCTTGAGTTAAATCTTTAATGGAATTTTAGCTTTGGTTTTATTAGCTGGACTTAGTTTGGAGAGGAAGTAGTTTGGAAATGTTTATTTCAATCAAGATTATTGTGAAAATTAAATGATATTATGCATGTGAAAGCTCTGTATAAATATAAGGCATGGATTGTCAGGTACTTGTGAAAGTCACCTGGTTCCCCTCAGGCTTTTTGCTCTACCATTTTCTTGTCTGTGCAATGCCTGACAGCTTCAAAGTGTTTGTGGGATAAAGTGAGCTACAATCTGGCCCCACTCTGTATTTCTCAGTTTTTTACTTACCATTCTGGCCCTATACCTTCCACCCCACAATTGAAATGGTTTCTACCTATGCAAAGTCCACATACTATTCCTCTTCATACTAATCCATATCTAAGCTCTTATAGCATTTATTGTTTATTCTTCTCTTTGTGAACTGAGTATTAAGAGCCAGATATGGCCTTTTTTTTTCATTTTGGGTTACTTTTGAAGATAGACATATCTCTAACTTGATATTTTGGGCAGAGACTAAATCTTAGAGTTCTAATTTGTGTTTTCACTGGGTGGCTTTGCCTGGTAGATGCTGGTTATCTTGCATGGCTACTTACATCAGTAGAATGGTTTAAGAGCTCTTTCTAACCTAATCTATGGCCTGTCCACTTGCATCTGGATATTGAAGTCTGTGATAGTTCACTTTAAGATTAAAGACTCCTTCTTTTAAAGATTTATGCCCAGAAGTATAACATTTTTCCTTTGATTTGTAACACAAACATCTTTTGCAGATTCTTCCTGTTCTCCTTCTACTTGTGCTATGGGAAACAAGTCAAGGCTTCTAATAATCACTGAGAAAAATCTTTATTGATTGACTACACCATCCACAAGAAAAAGAATCTTAATTTAAGAAGAAAAGAATAGTTAACATGCTTATTATTGACCAGTGGTAAACACACAAACACAAATATACAGCAGTTCTATGCCACACACAGTTGAGAATGAGGGAAGAGATGATATATGAGGAGGCTAGGAAGAAAGAAGAGAAAAATGAGAGGGCGAAAAGAGGGAAAACATGAGAGAAGGTGGGGCTTATAGGTGAAGTTGCTCTAAATGTTGGAAATTTTGGATTTTCAAATGTCAGAGTATGTTAACAGTATCCTTTGGCAGATATAATAGCTGTATAGAACAGAGGCTTTCAAATGCATTTCAGCATTAGAACTCTATTTTTGACATGAAATCTGCTGTGGATTCTTAGAGATGTAGCCCAGTTAACATTAAAGTAGCTCTGGTTCAAGAAGAATGAGGCTCTACGGCCATACCACCCTGAACGTGCCTGATGTCATTTGATCTTGGAAGCTAAGCAGGGTTGGGCCTGGTTAGTACTTGGATGGGAGACCGCCTGGAAATACTGGGTGCTGTAGGCTTTTAATATATATATATATATTTTATTTATTTTATATATATATATAAAATAAAACTTAGGAAGGCTCTTGACCTCCAGTCTTCCCCACCCCATCTCCACCTCATCTCACACATGGTTTCCCACTTTTACCGGCTCCTGAGGAACCTCCAAGGAGCACAGGATATAATATACTCCCACTGGTAACAGTGGCTTACTCCAGCAGTCATTTTCATTGGGAGTTGGGTAGAAGGAAATGATGGGGCAGAGTCACCAGGAAGATGCATAGTTGGCAGTGTCTCTCATCCTTTGTTTTTACATGCCTTTATGTGAGGTGTCCTTCCTCATCTCCAAAATTTTATTTTTTGTTTATAGTGCTGTTGTTGGGAGCAGGGGGTAGCGTAAGTCCTGATCTTTTTATTTGCTTAAAGGCAATCCTCATGGCTTCCAAGTATTTCCTTCTCTGGACCAGAAAGCACCAGGTACAATGAGATGAGAATTGTTACCTTTTACCTTTCTAGAGTCCTTTCATGTCAACAATACTTTGGTTCTTACTCAAAGAGCATTCTGAGATGTAAGATCCAAATAAAAGAATCCCTAGTCAGCTTGTATGCCTTAGCCTTAGGTCAGTGACAAAACCTGCTGCAGGAACTTGGATTCTTTCATTCTATTTATATATTTTCCCCACACCTTCACCGCCCCCTCCCCCCCACGCCAAAACTCACACACCATACGTTGGGGAGTACCACACTCTTTAACATATGGTAGCATAAGGGGCAGACTAAGGAATGAAGGCATGGGAGGTGGCTGCCAGAAATAAAACTCTGATGAACTGACTTAGTTTTTTGATAATACAAATCCCACATCCTCATTTTCTTTTATCTCAGGAGTTTCACCACGAAATAGTCTTGAAGTTGTAACCCCTGAAGTTCTTGGTGAGAGTGACCATGGAAACTGCATCACATCCTTACAGCTGCACCCAAAAGGCTGGGCCACTCTTCTCCGGTGCTCAAGCAACAGTGATGATGAGGAGGTACAGGCAGCAGCACTCCACCTTCAACAGAGCTCGTTGGACAAATTGCCATTGCCATGTGTGCAGACCTTAGGCCGATCACTGACTGCAGTCTCTGCCATCAAGGGCATACTGCTAGAGATCCTGCTTCTTGAGTCTCCTGTTTCTGTCCTCTTGCTTCCTATGGTATCATTATCCCTTACCAACTCTTCTTCTCTCCTGCCAGGGTTTAGAAAGCTGGGAAGTACTTTAAAGGCTAGCATCAGCTCGGATTTAGCCCAGCTTCTTAAATTTTGCCTCCTTCATCTCACCTTTAAAAACAAGAACAACAACAGCAACAAACCCTTGTATAATAAACATAGGTCTGAAATGTCTCAGCTAAGCTGGCTAAATTTGAAATTTTACTAAGCCAATTGAGGATTGTAATTTTTTTTTTTAAAAACCAGGGGAAACTCTGGGAAAGGAAGGGGCTATACTGATGACTAGGGGGAAAGGTGTTAAATGACTTTGATTCTCATCACCTTGTAAAACAAGAGTCTTTCAAGAGGCCCTAGAGGCCACAGCTGAAAGGAAAGAAGAGACGAGCCTTTGAATTGTGTAGGGGAAGAGGTAAGACACTCTAGGACGTACTCCAGGAATTTAAAAAATATCAACATTGTTGTTGCCCTTAGAAAAGAGAATGTACTTCTACAGAAGTCACAGGCAGCCTCAGGGAGCAAAAGGCTTTAAAGTGTCACAGCACAGACTAACCTCAGCTTATGAAGATAAGGTATGGGGCCTTCTTATGGGGTATGTTAGTTGGGAGGGAGATAGCATTATCCTGAGTGATGTCTCGTAACAATTCTGTGGCTTTGGCAATCTGTTGAGCATTTTAAAAACAAGGAATATCTGTAGCACTATTTGGGCTCTGTAACCTTGGTTTGTCTCCCTTCTCTCCCCCTAGTGTACTTGTGTCTATGAATTCCAAGAAGGAGCTCCAGTGCGACCTGTCTCACCTCGCTGTTCTCTACGACTGACTCATTACATTGAAGAAGCCAATGTAGGCAGGGGTTACATCAAAGAACTTTGCTTCAGCCCTGATGGGCGAATGATTTCTTCCCCACATGGCTATGGGATTCGCTTGTTGGGATTTGACAAACAGTGCAGTGAACTTGTCGACTGCTTGCCCAAAGAAGCCAGTCCCTTGCGGGTGATCCGTTCTCTGTACTCTCATAATGATGTGGTACTGACAACAAAGTTCTCTCCAACACATTGTCAGATTGCCTCAGGGTGCCTTAGTGGACGGGTTTCTTTGTATCAGCCAAAGTTTTAGGCACAACTTACATCAAATAAGGAACTCTTCTGGTGTTTGACTTAGGAATTACTTCAATTTAGGTGAAGTATTTTCTTTTTAGAAGATCTTATGAGTTTGGGTCAAGATCCTGGTTCTTATGGGTCCATGAATACGCTTGTGACCTGAGTACTTGGTCATCCGGCATCATACAGGCATCTCCAAATTAGACTCTATGCAGCATCATCTTTTTCAGCATTCCTCTGCTCCTGCTGATCTGTGCCACTGAATTCCAGTTCTTCTGGTCATTTTGCATGGTAGCTCTTGTCAAGTTCCTTCCTTCCTCACACTCTATTTCTCTCTTTTCCCTCTCCCTACTCCTCTCTTTCTGTTTTTTGATTTTGGTGTCAATTTTGTGGACATTTGGCAGGAGTTTTGAATGGGGTAGGAGAAACCCATGACATTAGAGTTGAATAAAACCTGGAAGTTGGATATTGGCATATTGGTTGTTGAAAAAGAAATTTCATCTTCACTTATGAGTATACTTGACCTTTTAAAGTTGCTGTTATGTTTATCTATATTGAGAATAGATAATGGCATTATTCTTATAATCATTAAGACAGTCTTGCAACAAAATGTCTTTTAAGTTTCCTGTTAAAATTATCAACAGATTTTCATGAGAGGGATTTATTGTGAAAATCTAGGAAAAAAATTATCACCTCTCTTTGTAATTTACATTACTTGTATGAATTTAACATCTCTAGCATGTATCCTTACTTGATATTTTGTTCCTATCAAGGCATTAGACAGGAAAGAAGGAGAAAGAATGGGCTTTGGTTATTTCTATTGTACAGAAAGGGATTTTTAAAATTAGATTAGTACAATATCTGGCCATAGAGTGATGAGAACAATGTGACATAGATTATCTGTATTTCATCTGCCAGATTATTTGAATCACACAGGATGATGTGTTAACAGTATTGGGGTGGAGGAGGAATCAAGAGTAAAGAGGCAGAGGTTTACTCATTTTTCTTCCCTGAGCCAGGTGTCATAAGCCAACCCTGTCACCATTAGTGAGGGGAGAGTTGCAGTCCTTTTCAAGTTGTTACCGTAAGTACGGTAGTCAGTGACTTGGATATCAAGACTAAGTGCTGATGTGAAGACTTGTCTTTGTGTTTTGTTATGAAACATGGCAAGCATGAAGCAGGACCCAAGCACAAGGCTGACTGTTGTG
This sequence comes from Sapajus apella, assembly GCF_009761245.1. Lineage (NCBI taxonomy): Eukaryota > Metazoa > Chordata > Mammalia > Primates > Cebidae > Sapajus > Sapajus apella. The sequence continues at coordinate 3,176,440 of NW_022436986.1, forward strand.
CTTTGAGTAACAGCTTTCTTCCAGGCTCCTCCACATGGTGGCACCGTGGTTAGAAGGGATTACCAAAGCCTGCAGCAATTTAAGCTATGCAGTAGCCTTGCCCTCTTAGGTTGCATTCTCTTTAAGCCACTGGTTCTCAAACATTAGGGTGCACTGTAACCATTACAGACTTGTGAAAAATGCAGAAACCTGAGCCTCACCTTAGGAGATTCTGATTCAGCCACGGAGAGGACAGGAATCTGTATTTTTCATAGGAACCTCAAGTAATTTTTATTTTGAGGGTCTCTGAACTGCAGGTTGAAAAACACAACCTTAATCATCAGTAAATTCTTCTCTACCTGGCCGGGTGTGGTGGCTCACACCTGTAATCCCAGCACTTTGGGAGGCTGAGGCAGGCAGATCATTAGGTCAGGAGTTTGAGACCAGCCTGGCCAACATGGTGAAACCCTGTCTCTACTAAAAATACAAAAATTGGCTGGGAGTGGTGGTGTGCGCCTGTAATTCCAGCTACTCAGGGGGCTGTGGCAGAAGAATCACTTGAACCTGAGAGATGGAGGTTGCACTGAGCTGAGCTGGCACCACTGAACTCCAGCCTGGATGACAGAGTGAGACTCCGTCTTAAAAAAAAAAATTCTTCTCTACCCATCTGGTGCTTAAGACAATTCCCAGAAAGGGTTTTCATTATTGTTAAAATAATAGTAGTAAATGAAAGCAATTTTAGAGGTGGAAAATAACTTAGAATGGTATCATCCACATTATTTGACAAATGAGAGAAGTGACATGACTTGCCTAAGGTCATCTTATAAAGTTAGTGGCAGAATTTGGACTTGAATTCCAGTCTTCTAACTCCTTGCTCAGGGCAATTTCTACGGTGTTATGCTGTCTGTTAGAAACAATGACTTATGGGCACTTTGTCTTTAAGTTGTATTATTGTGAATACCCTTAAACTGGCTGATAGACTTAAAAAGGAAGGCATGGGAGTAGATGCTGAGAATTCTGACTATAAGAAGAAAAGTATTTTAAATATTACAGAACTGTTAAAACAACCCAAATACATGAATAAAAATGACATGTCTTTGTAGGACCTGCCAACTAACTATTCACACACATTTATAGGTTATAAGGATCTTAGCTCTAGAACAAATTTTTGAAATTAGATCATTTTACCATGGAAGTTAACAAAATTGGAAATTTTTTGTCATTGAAAAAAATGATCACAAAGCACAGCAAATACATAGACTTGCTATAAATTTTGTAAAAAACACATTTTTAAAAGAAAATAGGGATGGGCACGGTGACTCATGTCTGTGATCCCAGCACTTTGGGAAGCCAAGGTGGGAGGATCACTTGAGCCCAGGAGTTCCAGACCAGTCTGGGCAACATGGCAAAACCCCATCTTTACCAAAAATACAAAAATTAGATGGGCATGGTGGTACACGCCATGGTGGTCCCAGCTACTCAGGAGGCCGAGGTGGGAGGATAGTTGGAGCCTGGGAGACAGAGGCTGCAGTGAGCTGAGATCACACTATTGCACTCCAACCTGGGTGATAGAGCCAGATCCTGTCTCAAAAAATAAAAATAGGCCAGGCATGGTGGCTGATGCCTATAATCTGAGCACTTTGGGAGGCTGTGGCCAGTGGATAACTTGAGGTCAGGAGTTTGAGAACAGCCTGGCCAAGACGGTGAAACCCTGTCTCTAGTAAAAATACAAAAATCATAGCCAAGCATCGTGGCAGGCCTGTAATCCCAGCTACTCAGGAGACTGAGGCAGGAGAATCACATGAACCTGGGAGACAGAGGTTGCAGTGAGCTGAGATCCCACCACTGCACTTTAGCCTGGTCAACAGCAAGACTCTGCCTCAATATAAAAATAAAAAAGTAAAATAAAGTTAGTTTTGGAGGTGAAGACACCCAAACTATGTTATTATTTTTTAAAAAAACCTACCAAGTACATTGGTCATATTGATATTCAAAAGAAGTTTCATAAACTGTATCAACTCTGGAAAGAGTTCCATGTCAGATACAGGACCAGCAGATTGCCCAACTCAGAATTCAGCCAATAATTCTTTAACTACTGTAGAGTACCTATGATGTATCAAATAATGTACAGACTTCACTACTAACCCTCACAAAAACTTGCAGGGCAGGTGGAATGAGCCCCAATTTACTTTGGAGGTAATAGTGGGTCAGAAAGATTAAGTGACTTGCCTTAAAAGTCATAGAGTTGGCAGTGAGTGGCAGCACTGGGATTCCAACCCAGGTTGGTTGGTTTTTGTCCAAAGCCTGTGCTTACTGCTTTACCATGTGCTCTTTGGTTTGTAAAGTATGGTAAACTGGCCTGTTATTTGTTTAGTATCCCCAGAAGTTTTTAAATTATTATTATTATAGAGCTAGTTTATCATTTGTATCATGTAAAAAATTTATAAGATTAACAATTTCCATGAGAATATCATGAACTCAGGGCATACATTCTGACCATTCCTAACTAAAAAACTTCAAGCAGAATAAGCAGCTGTAAAATAGAAAAGAAAAATGAAGGATAAATGGCTTTGTATAAAACAGAGCCACACAGGTGAGAATTAAAAATTAACAGCCAGCAAGCTCAAAAGAACCTTTGTTCTCCTCCTTGAGGTGTGGCGATGATCAAAAAGTTATCAAGGAATATTAACCAAGGAATTAAAGGGCATCAGGAATGCTATAGTATTAGAGGAAATTACATCTTAACATTTTAAAGTCCCATTTCACTTAGAGTGTAAAATCTAATCTGATGTTTTTACTCTGAATTTATTCAGTACTTTTTATTCATAATTGGTAAATGTATTATAATTGGTAATGTAGTATAATTGTTAGTAAATGTAGTACAAATTGTTCTCCTGTTTTAAAAAGTTTTCTGCAGAACACTGCATTTATGGCAATGATATCTTTAACGAGTTAGGAACATCAAATAGTTCCTTATTTTCAGTTGTGAAAATGAAATGGCTAAGGCAGAAGAGATCTTTTTTTTCCTCAGAAGCCCAAAGCACATGTATATTTTATTATTTCTCCTTGCTATATTCCTAAGAGACTATACCAAAAATTTTAAGAAAAGGAAGAAGAAAAAGGTAAATTCATGTGTTCCCCACTCCTGTGTCTAGAACCAAGATCACATTATATCATTGTTAAAATTGTGTTATCTAGAAAGTGCAATATAGGGAAAACACTCTGAGAATCTTATAAAAGCCTAGTATTTCTGTTATCTGTCAGAATATGTGGTATTGGCATCCATAAGTATCTGTTAAACTTGCATTTAGCAGGAGAAATAGTGTGATACTTACACTGATGACAATCATCCCATTTAATGACCAGCAGTCACTGAATGCTGTCAAAAATCACACAGTGATACCCCGTGTTGGTCTTGAAGGAAACCATACATATGAATTTTTGGATAACTAATGTATATCTCTTAAGTGCCAAAATGTAAAACTTGTAATTATTTTTGATGTATTTCAGGTATGTTAATATACCTTCCTGCCTTCTTCTTAAACATCATGCTCAGTATAATTCATTTTTTCATGATGAAAACTTAGTTATATTCATAATGTATTATTATAAGTATCCAGTTCTGATGTATGTAAAATACTTCATAAAATGTAAAGGGCTATAACAAATAAGTTATAAAGTGATTCTCTCAGCCCTGAGGTATGCAGAATCATTTGCCTCAGATTGCTGTTGGATTTAAAATATTTTTAAATATTTGCTAAGTAATTTGCTATGTCTCCTCCCACACTATCGATATACCTGCCTCTGACAGACTCCCCACTTTCTTTTTTTTTTTTTTTTTTTATTGGGGACGGAGTTTCACTCTTTTTACCCAGGCTGGGGTGCAATGGCGCGATCTCAGCTCACCGCAACCTCCACCTCCTGGGTTCAGGCAATTCTCCTGCCTCAGCCTCCTGAGTAGCTGGGATTACAGGCACGCGCCACCATGCCCAGCTAATTTTTTGTATTTTTAGTAGAGACGGGGTTTCACCGTGTTGACCAGGATGGTCTCGATCTCTTGACCTCGTGATCCACCCGCCTCGGCCTCCCAAAGTGCTGGGATTACAGGCTTGAGCCACCGCGCCCGGCCTCTTTTTTTTTTTTTTAAAAGATGGGGTTTCACCATATTGGTCAGGCTGGTCTCGAACTCCTGACCTCAGGTGATCCACCCACCCCAGCCTCCCAAAGTGCTGGGATTACAGGCGTGAGCCACCGCGCCGCTCCTACTTTCTTCCAATGTGCTGTGTTCATCTGTTACGAGCTTGGACATGAGATAACCATGCCTGTCCAGAGTGTCTACAGTAAAAGCTGGACAAATTCTGAGGGCACAACAGTCTTTGAGACAGCTCTTTTGGTTGTTTTCCACTGTTCTGAAAGGTTCACAGTAACCTTCTAGAGAATAGAAACTCCCAGTTAAAGCCTAGGCTAGCGATTTTTTTTAGCTGCAACTAAGTAAGATATACTATAATCTAAGGATGCTGCTAGATTAAGGAATAAAGAGCAATGTACCAAAGTGCAGCAAAGCAACAACAAAGGCTCTGTATTTGCAGAGGGGTCTATCATGCTTTTAAGAAAAAAGAAGAGTACAGGCAAAAAATTCAGACAGACATAGAGTACTTTGGATGCCATTAAACTCTGTCCATAACTATTAAAACAAAGGCTTAAAATTATCACATATTGTTACAAAGACACAGTTTTGTCTCATTATAGAATAAGATTATACTAAAATTTATATCCTAGAAATGATTCTAAATCATGTCCTAAGAAATTCTCCCATTCAAATGATAATGGAAATTACTATCAAAAGGAAAGTCTCAAAGTTACCATTATGCTGCTCTCTTTAGTTGTAAATGAACTAGGGATAAAGATATGGGTTTTATCAAAAGCCCCAAGGAATATATCTCACAGACACCTTCTATATGTATGTGTATATAAATCCCACTATAAATGAAAATGTCACCCAGAGATAATAAAATAATTTTTAAAGTTTAATCTGGTCCAAAGTCTTTAAAATAGGTAGAATTTTCAGCTTTCTTAAAGTTTCTCCCTCATTTAGATTTCATGGTTTTTACATTAAAGGGTGAATATCTGAATTTTCTTTTAAATTTCACTGCATCTTCAGTTGCCCAGTTGTGTTTTCTGATAAATTTTAGATTCACATTGTTAGGAAATTTGGAGTATTCCACATAATATACTAGATACCAAGAAAGTTTTCTCAGTAGATTCTGAGGTTTTTTAAGTTCTTATGCTAGACTGTAAGCTCCTTGAGGGCAGAGACTATTTATTCTTGTATCCTCAGTGCCTGGTACAGGACTGGACACAGAGTAGTCATTCAATAAATATTTGTTGAATGAATCAAATGAACCTTCACCATATGTGGCCTCAAGCTCTCATGAAGCTAACAGAATGCAGTGTGCAGACTATTCAGTAATAGAGGAATCCACCATTTATTATTATAATTAACAGACTATATTAATCAGGGTAACATTTGTTTTGACCATAAGCAACCAAGCATTTCTCATTGACTTGGAAAACTGCCAGTTAAGACTCAGTTTTTCATTCAACAAACATATGAATCCCTATTATATGCCTAGTTTATAGTACTGGGAACTCAAGCGACAAAGATAACTATCATCTTGGTATTCCATAGCTGTAGTTGAAAGAGACCTCGATTCAGGGCTGGCTTTATAGGTGTTGCACATGTGCAGTTACATAGTGCCCCATATTTAAAGGTTCCATGTAGGCCAGGTGCAGCAGCTCATACCTGTAATCCCAGCGCTTTGGGAAGCCGAGGCAGGAGAATCGCTTAAGCCTGAAAGTTTGAGATCAGCCTGGGCAACACAGTGAGACCCCATTTCTACAAAAAAATGAAAACACAATTGGCCAGGCATGGTGGCATGAACCAAGTCCCAGCTACTTGGCAAAGTGAGATGGGAGGATCACCTGAGCCCAGGAAGTTGAGGCTGCAGTGAGCCGAGAGCACACCACTGCACTCCAGCCTGGACAACAGAGAGACTCTCTTAATAAAAAAAAAAAAAAAAAAAAGTTGAAAGGCCCCATGCTTACTTTAATGCTCTGCTATAACCAACTTGAAATTCTTAACTTTCTGAACAAAGAGACTGCATTTTTGTTTTGTACTGGGCTCGCAAATTATGTAGCTGGTCCTACTTAGATGTAATCATTTTAACATGATGGGAACAAAATAGTAAGAGTTATAGTATCTTTCACTTACCTTCTAATAAAGACATTCACATTCATTGAGAACTAGCTATAAAATGTAACTTCTAAAATTAAAACCACTTCTCTCCCACAAATTTTTGGACAGATCAAGTGTTCTTCATTTCAGAATTATAAAAGCTATATAAAACTATAATTTGCTTTTTACCTTTTTAATTGAATTGTTTTGAGTCTTTCAAATGGATGAATGTAGAGTTTATCTATATACATACCTACATAAAAATAAAAGGTTTTGATTTAAAAAAAACCTTTATATTATAAATGCACTGACTATGTGATATAAGTCTACCTCATAAAATGCTTTTTAAAAAATAAATGCTACTTTGAAACATTTGACACACTTTTTGTGTGTGGTTAACCTGTTTAAAAGGTTGATGGCAAACCTGCATTTAGTAATTGTTGGACATTTTTTGTTTAAACTACCTATATATGCATTTTTAGACCAAAATCAAGCACAAGGCTATGACGAAGGCAGTGGCTTGGTAATTCTTGTTAGTGATATTCTGGACTTTTTCAATCTTGCACTCTCCATCAGAAAAAATTTAAGATTCTCCAAATTTTGATTATCTGTAAATGATGGGTATACTATTGCACTGATCTGTTAAGTACATTATAAAACATACACAGAGGCAAATTGAAAGTTTAAAAGGATAAGATTTTTAAAAATTATAGTTCTAATTTCTTCCTCTACCTACCAGGATAAACTGCACCTCAGCTGGTATATGTACATTTCATCTTGGGAAAACCACTATCTAAAATGTGGAATTGGCATTTTACACTAAAAACACATTTACTAAGATTGCATTCTTTCACATATGTTCACTAATGTTCTAGCCATTACAAGGTTATTTGATATGAATGTTTTGTAGAGTTTTAAAAATAGTTTTTTACTCAGTGAAAATTGTATTCTTAGCAATAGGAAGCATCATTGATAGATTTTTACTTTCGTCAAGCTGTTTACAGAGATTGGATCTTATATAAACTTAGAACATGCTATTTTTCGCAGTGTTCCCAAGAATTTCATTTTCTTGTTGTGTTATTTAACAGTGTGATTGATGGTTCATTTTACCAGATAATTTTCATTCACCAGAATAATGATAATCATATTTGGAATACTCTTTTGGTAAACCATTGGAGATTAAAAAAAGAGTGAATCCCTTTCAACTCAAATTATTTTGTGAAATTAATCATTCATATAAACTGATTTAACTAATCATAGCACAAATTATCACTATTTCAGTTAACTATATGACTGACATATTTTGGGCTAAAATATATTTTTAATTGAAAAGGAAACAATTATTTGGCATGCATAATAATGAATCAATAATGTTATTTGTTTTCTATTGCAGCTGTAACAAATTACCGTAAACTCAGCTGTTTAAAGCAACAAAGATTTATGTTACACTTCTGGAGGTCAGAAATGGGTCTCACTGGGCTAAAATCAAGGTGTTTGGTGGGCCTGTATTTCCTCTGGGGGCTTAAGGGATGAATTCATTTCCTTGCCTTTTCCAGCATCTAGAGGCTGCCTAGATTGTTGTTTCATTGCTCGCTCTTCCTTCAAAGCCAGCAGAAAAGCATATTCTTTTTTTTAAAAATTTACTTAATTTTTTTTTATTTTTGTAAAGACAGGGTCTCATTATGTTGCCTAGGCTGGGCACAAACGCCTGGACTCAAGTGATCGTCCTGCCTCAGCCTCCCAAAGTGGTGGGATTACAGGTGCGAGCCACCATGCCTGGCCAAACAGCATATTCTGATCTCTTTCTCTGACACTGACATTTACTCTCTAGCCTCCCTCTTTCACTTACATTGTGATTACATTGGGTCCACTGCACAATGCAGGATCTCTCCATTTTAAGGCCAGTTGATTAGCAAACTTAATTCTATTTACAACCTTAATTAGCCCTTGCCCTGTAACATTACATACAAGTTCTAGGTATTAAGGATATGGACATCTTTGGGGGGCTATTGTTCTGTTTACTGTGTGCTGGCTGCATACAGGTCTAGTGTTGGGTACTGGCCTTAGTGCTTCACAGTCACTATTTAATTATAACTTAAGGCATTCTTATGAAATGGGTACTGTTATTCTCATTTTACAGAGGAAGAAACTAAGGCTTAGTTTACCTAAAGTCATATACCTAGTAAGCTTCGGAGTTAGACTCTTAGATGGTTCTGTCTGACTTCATAGCCTAACTTCAGTTGCTATACAGCTTTGAGAATTCAGTGAGAAAATGTTTACTGCTTGCAAACTAGAACACCGTGACTACAGGCATCATACTGTAAGAGAAATGCATTGCAGCTTTATTCCATAATTAGGTAAAATTATTTTAATTGTGAAAAAGTTGAAAAGCTTCTGCTTATGTGTATAAGGCCAGTCATATTTTCAGAGTTGTCTTGTAACACATAGTGCTTTTATTCCCCAGATCTTTATCTACAAGCTTAGCTGTTCTGACTTGTAGCCGTCATATGCTTTTAAAACAAATAATGCTGGCCTAGCACTTTAGGAGGCCGAGGCAGGCAGATTGCTTAGCCCCAGGAGTTGGAGAATAGCCTGGGCAATGTAGTTAAACCCCATCTCTACAAAAAAATACAAAAAATTTGCTGGGCATGGTGGCACGAGCCTGTAGTCCCAGCTAATGGGGAAGGTTGGGGGACAGGGGGCAGGCAGTGAGGTGGGCTGATCACCTGAGCCCAGGAGGTTGAGGCAGCAGTGAGCTTTGATCATGCCACTGCACTCCAGCCTGTGTGACAGAGTGAGACCCTGACTCAAAAATAAATAAATAAAAACTAGTTAACTATTTAGGATATCAACTTGAAACAGGTATTTAAATCATGACACATGTACATTTATGGAACATTATGTACAGTTGGTTGCTGCCCCTCAAAAACTACATACCAGGCTAAAAAAATCCACAATCTTATTAAAGGGCAAAGATAAGCAAGCTTACAACTTTTTAAGGTTTATTCCTTCCAGAGCCATATTCTTTTTTTTTTTTTTTTGGGACAGAGTTTCGCTCTTGTTACCCAGGCTGGAGTGCAATGGCGCAATCTCGGCTCACCGCAACCGCCGCCTCCTGGGTTCAGGCAATTCTCCTGCCTCAGCCTCCTGAGTCGCTGGGATTACAGGCACGCGCCACCATGCCCAGCTAATTTTTTGTATTTTTAGTAGAGACGGGGTTTCACCATGTTGACCAGGATGGTCTCGATCTCTTGACCTCGTGATCCACCCGCCTCGGCCTCCCAAAGTGCTGGGATTACAGGCTTGAGCCACCGCGCCCGGCCCCAGAGCCATATTCTTAAAGTTTTTCTCTTGATCTGTGTGGCTTCAGCTACATATATTTTTTTTCCACAATAATGGTTTTAGGATTGGCTGGTTCCTGATGCAGTAAAGGTGGATGTATTAACAGAGATGTTATCAGTCACCAGCGGTTATCTGGTGTCTAGATTAAGGAAACTATGCATCATCTCTATTTGGCAGTGTTACCCAGTGAGTGTACTGGGCAGAAATAGATTGCCATCTTAGGCCTTGGAGTCAGGTTCTTATCCATGCCTCCCCCACCCCTAAAGAAGTACTCAAGACAATGGGAAAGTACTCTTGGGCCAAAACCAGCTTTACCACTGTCCTCTCACCAAGTATTAGAAGCATCTGCTGTAATACCATATTAATTAGCTCTGACTCTGTCCTAGTCAGGGAGTGTCATTCTCATTTTTTGGAGAGACTTCATGCTACCCCTTACCTCGTGGCATTTTATCCCCTCTTGGGAAAGTCTAGCTTTTATATAACCACTGGGCCTGTCCACTGAGTTTTCCTCCAGGCTCCTCCCTTCCAGCAGAAGACAAAAAAAGTGGTGCTCAAACTTTACTGTGTATTAGAATCACCTGGAAAATGTTAAAATACAAATTGCTGGGTCCACATCCCGAGTTTCTGGTTCTGTAGGTCTGGAGTGGGAGCTCTAGTTTTGCATTTCTATTCAGTTCTCCACTGATGCCATAGGTCTTAGGGACCAGAGTTTGAGAACCACAGATATAGAAAATGGAGATAAGGTTTAGAACTTCTATGGATGACAGAGACCATGGATCTCTGTGTAGATAACAGAAGTCCAATTAGAGAACCTCTTACCTTTTTGAGGCTGATATGGAAGAACAATGTGTCCCTTCAGCTACATCATTTTCAGTACATTATCAGGTTTGCATTTCCTGAACTGAAGCTAAGAGTTCCCTGATTAAAACATGATATTGGCCAGGAGTGGTGGCTCACGCTTGTAATCCTAACACTTTGGGAAGCTGAGGTGGGTGGATCAACTGAGGTCAGGAATTTGAGACCAGCCTGGCCAACAGGGTGAAACCCTGTCTCTACTAAAAATACAAAAATGTGCCAGGCATGGTAGCAGGCGCCTGTAATCCCAGCTACCCAGGAGGCTGAGGCAGGAGAATTGCTTGAACCCTGGGGATGGAGGTTGCAGTGAGCCGAGATCGCGCCATCGCACTCCAGCCTGGGCAATAAGAGCGAAACTCCATCTTAAAACAAAACAAGGCTAAACAAAATGATACAGTACTGGGCAGTTAAGTAAGCTAAGATGATCTTACCTTCTCAGGAACAGTCTTGGTGCTGTGTAGCTTATCTTTTAACTCAAAATGAGAGAGCAGCTACAGAAATATACACTCCCTGGTATGAGCTGTAACTAGCTGCAACTGTTGCTAACAATAGCAATAAAGCCAGAAAAGAAACAGCTGAAACTCTAACCAGGGGATACACAACTGAAAATACTTTTCAGCCTTAAAAAAAAAGTTTTTTTTTTTTTGTTTTTTTTTTTTAAACAGTTGTTTCCAGGAAGCCAGGTGCAGTGGCTCACGCCTGTAATCCCAGCACTTTGGGAGGCTGAGGCAGGCAGATCACCTGAGGTCAGGAGTTCAAGATCAGCCTAGCCAACATGGCAAAACCCTGTCTCCACTGAAAATACAAAAAATTAGCCAGGTGTGGTGGTTCATGCTTGTAGTCCCAACTACTCAGGAGCCTGGGGCAGGAAAATCATTTGAACCTGGGAGGTAGAGGTTGCAGTGAGCTGAGATCGTGCCATTGCACTCCAGCCTGGGCAATAGAGCAAGACTCTGTCTAAAAAAAAATGTTGTCTTCTTGAAAGTTGTTTAAATTATGAGTACTTTAGAATGCTTTGTTGATATTACTTGTTAAAGCCCTTCTCTATAAAAGGTTAGTTTTTGTTGGGGTAAAATTAAGGATCCAAATTTAATTGTGAAAGGATTACTTTTTAAAAGTTAAAATATAAAGCATCGGATTTGTTCTGAACACATTGCCTTTATTCTTAAGCAGTCATTACCTAAATAGTATTTTTCTTGCGCATTTAATAAATGTATGTAATTAAAAGAGATTTCCTGGCATTTATTGAAAGTTGCAGTGTATTGCAGGAAAAATCATAATTTTCCTGGTAGCCTGGTCCCTGCTAGTCAGGAGGGGGGTAGACCCCTTATGTCTGCGCAGTCTTAAGAAAGAATGTTTGAAAGATGAGTCTCTGTTGTAGCCACCAGCCCTGTCTGTCTACACAATCTGTAGGGGATAGTCCTGAGTGGGAGGGAACTGTCATATTACTATCATTAGTGGGGAAGACAAATAAATTTCTAGGCCACAGAAATTTCTAGGCCACTTGTTCCCTTCTAGCAAGTATTTCAGTGATATAACTTCACAGCAATCTAAGAATAGCATACTAGAAGAACTAAACTGAGTTTTTCTTTTTTTTTTTTTTTTTTTGAGACAGAGTTTCACTCTTGTTACCCAGGCTGGAGTGCAATGGCGCGATCTCGGCTCACCGCAACCTCCGCCTCCTGGGTTCAGGCAATTCTCCTGCCTCAACCTCCTGAGTAGCTGGGATTACAGGCACGCGCCACCATGCCCAGCTAATTTTGTGTAGTTTTAGTAGAGACGGGGTTTCACCATGTTGACCAGGATGGTCTCGATCTCTTGACCTCGTGATCCACCCGCCTCGGCCTCCCAAAGTGCTGGGATTATAGGCGTGAGCCACCGCACCCGGCACTGAGTTTTTCAAGTTTTCAGCAATGATAAATCCCCTAATGCTTTTTCCCAACATTTTATTATGAAAATATCCCAACAGCAAAGTTAAAAGAACTTTACAGTGAACATTGTTTACCAAGGGTTTACCATTAATATTTTACTTGTTTTGGCCGGGCACGGTGGCTCAAGCCTGTAATCCCAGCACTTTG